>NW_027555736.1:54575104-54960104 GCF_003287225.1 Phascolarctos cinereus
TTGTGAACAGTTCCTGTGCCTCAAGGGCTTCCAAAAAACTAGAGTTCTCTCCAGCCTAGGCCAGCTTCCTGGCGACTGTCATTGTTTGTACACTACCTGTCAGTTCACTGTTTGGTTGGTGTGGTTGACTTGATGTCCGTAGTCACTCACAATTAACTGGAACCAGAGATCTTGCCAGTGCAGGGCTGGTTTCGAAAGATAAAGTAGACTACAGTGACCTGATATTTTCCTTTCAGGGTGAGGGAAGTCTACCATGTGTTTGTCAACAGAGCTCCCTGGGCTCCCATCAACCAGCAAGACAGTTTGGAAACCCACTTCTGCCTTTGCTATTTCAACTCCCTGCCTGCCCCTTTGGATTCATTTCTTTGGATGCTTGCTGGTATCTTGCTTAATGTGTCCATGTGGGAAACACCACCTGGCCTTCTCTCTGTTTCTTACTCATGAGATTCCATCTCTGTAATTTTTGTACTGTCTGGTCCCCATGCCTGGAATGCACTCCTTCCTCATTTCTGCCTCACAGAATCCCTCTCTTCTCTCAAGATAGAGTCTAAGCTCTTCCTTCTACGTCAATGATTCTTAGCTTACCGGCTGTGAACTTGTCTGTTTTTGTATTTTGAAAACTATTTTAACATAATTGGTTTCTTTTATGATCCCATATATTTTGTTTTATCCATTCAAAAACATAAATCTGAGAAGAGATCTGTTGGCTTTCCCAGCTACCAAAGGGGTCCAGGACACAAAGATAATTAAGAACCTCCATTATACCTGAATCCTGATCCTCCCCTCAAGTAATAGTGCCTTCCCCCTCCATCTACCTTGAATTTCACCCTTTATTCACTCTCTTTAGATATTTGTTCTATTTATACTTACATATGTTGGTTTTGACTCCCCCATTAGAATGTAAGCTCCCCCAAAGTAGGGATCATTGATTCATCGTATTTGTATCTCCTAGCACAGTGCCTGGTAAATGAATCCTTAATTAATACTTGCTGATTGATGAATTGAAGGAGACTCATGGAGATGATATAGCTGTGAGGCCTGGGGGTAGACTGGGTGAAGCTTCAGTAGTTAAAGTTGTGTTTTCCTGGAAACCAGGACTACCAACCCTTCCTTCCCCTGCATCTAACCTCCTAAGAGAAACTTTCCCAAAGCCCATTGGGTTCCTCAGCCATCTCCAGTGCTTCGGAATGCCTATAATACCTCACCCAAATTTATTACCTTGTATGTTACAGTGGAATGAACCCTGGATTTCGAGTCTTCAGTTTCCTTACCGGTGAAATGAGGGGGTTGGATTAGATGACTTTCTGAAGTAAGGAGTATGGTAGAGCCAGCTTCTTCAGAGAGAGATTGTTAAATTCTTCAGTGTAAACATTGACGCTTTGGAAATTGACAAAGGATACAAATCAGGGCTTGGTTTGCTGTTTTGTTGATTGTTTAGACTTAAGCAAGTGATTATTTACAAATAACGCAAATTAAATTGAAAAGTATGTCCTATGCATATTGGAAAGCCTGATTGTTAAACATTTATCAGCAGACCTCTGTCTCAGAGGTTTCTTCTAGTTCTGTGAGTCAGAGGACCTGGGTTCAGATTTCAGATCTGTCTCTTAACTGTGTGACCTGAGCTAATCATTTCAGCTTTCTGGGCCTCAGTTTCCTCATCTATAAAATAAGAAGGATGGACTTGACTTCTAAGATTCCCTCAAAATAATCTTATGATCTTTATCACGATGCAGCAGCCATCTATTAAGCACCTTCTATGTTTTATGCACTATACTGGTGGTGGTGGTGGTGGGGAGAGACACACACAAAGACAAGCCACCAAATAGCCCCTGACCTCAAGAAGCTTATATCACACTCTCTCCACCTGAATTGCAAGTCTCCTATTTCGAGGACTGCCTTGAACTGTTCTGTTGCCTGGACCCATGATACATTGTATACATCAGGTACTCCCTAAATACTGGTTGAACCAATGTTTGATTGAGAATTCCACCCTGAGTATCATCTACCGGTCTTTGGTCTGAATTTAGGCAGTTTGCTTTTTTCATGTGACTATTCACAAAAAGTCTGTGGCAAGTGAACAGTACTCAGGATGCTGATTTCTGCTATTTCACATCTTGGAAGACCTCCTGGAGAGGATCAAGGAAGGGCAGCCACAATCAGTTTTGGGTTGGCAATGTGGGCTTTTTCGTTGTTGCACTTAACATTTTGGTTTTCATTTAATTTTATTTTTTCTCAATTACATATATACAAAAAATTTTTACATTCATTTAAAAAAATTTTGAGTTTCCAGTTCTCTCCCTCCCTTTCCTCCACCCTCATCAAGAAGGCAAGCATTTGACATGGACTGCACATGTTTATGTGCAATCATGCAAAGCATTTCCACCTTAGCCATGTTGTTTTTGCACTTATCTTAAAGGTTTGTTTGTAGGTTACAAAAGTTCTTTGTTGCATGGCAGTCATTCATGACTTATTTGGTCTTTCTAGCCAACATGAGTAGAGTATTATGCAATTCAATTCATTGACTTCAGAGAAGAGGATGATGAGGATATATTGGGTACACGGGGACTCTTTCTGGCTGCTCCCTTTTTTTTTTTTGGAACAGCAGTACCTCTATTAAAGGATTACAGTCTTTATCCTAAATAATATTTCATGTTCTAGAAGTTAAATTTATACATCATTATCAGCCCAAATAACATATGTGAACTTGGATCTTTTTGTGGAATTCACCAACTTATAGATCATTATGCAGCTATAAAAAAATCAATTTATTGTTGACAACTTTAAGTCCATTTATTTGGATATATTTGGGAGATATTGACATGTTTAAAGCTGCTTAAAGGGATGAAGATAAAATTAAGCTTCAGGATCTATTTCAGTTTATTGACATATTGAGAGAGAATTTGGAGGTTCAAGGATGACAAGAAGGATATGTTTCTGAGGCAGTATTTTGCAAAGTTAGACTGAATTGATAACCTGGGACAGTGATGGTACATAGAAGTGTTCCATTGGATGGCGGTATTGGGCTACTTGTGGGAGGCAGTGTGGCATGGTGGATAGAGCTCTAAGAATGGAGTCAGGAAAATCCCACCTCAACAAAGTTCATTACAACTTGGTGAGTCATCACCTCTCTGAGCCTTAGTTTTCTCACTGGAAAAATGGGGATAATTGTAGTGCCCACTACAACTAGAGGGTGGTTGTGAGGATCAAATGGGATGATAGAGATAAAGAGCTTTATTATTGTTGTCACTGTTGAGTGGTCTTCCATCATACATTGGCTAATGAAGGGCTACTTTACAAGTTGTAATGGAAAAATCAATGGACCTGGAATTAGAGGATCTGAGTTTGAATGCTGGCTACTCCTTATTTCTTGTGTGACCTTTGGAAAGTTGCAAACTTCTCTGTGCCTCAGTATCCTCATCTGTAAAATGATGGGGTCAAAGGTGACCCCTTTTAATTCCTTCCACCTCACTCCAAGAGCCTGTTGCTGCATAGTAGTCCACTGGGGGAGATTAAATGGACAGAGCCAAGTACAAAAAGCTGAGAAGAGTAAGCTCTGAAAGCCTCCTGAGGAGGGACCGAAACACTAAGTTATCTGTTTTACCTGCAGACTCCAAGACAAGGTAGAAGTGACGTATACAGGACATTCTTTACATGATACACAGAGCTGCCCATGTGAAAACCAGTCTGCCTGCTGGTCAGAGAAGTCCAGAGGAGACTTCCCTTCCTAACCCAGTTTTAAAACTAGAATCAAGGAAAGGCATGTAATGGTTATGAAATCATCCTAAAAGCATTCCCTCCCACCTCTGTTTCTTCCTGCTCCCACTACACTTTCCCTTTCCCCTCAAATGGATTCTTTGTGGGCATTAGAGATTTCTGGCATATTATTCGCATACTTTTGAAGAAATGCACACCCTCGTTTTCTTGACATCGTAAGCACCTCTTTGCTTCCGTAAGACACCATTTATGTGAGCTGGTGTTGAATTCTGTGCTACCAGCTACCGGAGACATATATATGTGTGCATCTCTATATATAATCTTTGTGGCACAGGCTGCACCTTTTGCATTGAAATTTATTGTAAAACATTACCCGCATCTGTAACTCTATTGCTTTAAAATAAAGCCTTCACCCACTCTTAACATCTTTGATGTCCCTTCCCCGCTGACTCCATTTTTTCTTGTCCCTACTTTACGTTAATATGAAGAGACAGTTGAGTAAATGCACAATGAACTTCAAAACCTAGTAATTGTTTTTCAGAAAGAATGAAACTTGCGAATTAGATATGGATTGTAAAAGAACACCAGGGCTGATTAGTGTTCGTTAGGGGTGCCTGCTGGACCGTTCTGACACCTGCCTGCCAACTCTCTGCAGATGTGCCACCATTGACGCCTCTGTTCTGCCCATCACATGACAGCCAGCGAGAAGTGCTGGGCGGGAGTTTAAAAGGCTTTGCTGAGTTGCCTTGTCAGGCTCCACAATTCATGGGACTCTTGACATGAAAGGCAGCGTGAAACAAAGATGAGCCGCATCCATTTACATGCAAACTCTAGTTATCTGTAATAAAATAAAATAACCTAAAGTCAAAAAGAAGAAGAAGATGAAGAAGAAAAATGGATGAGTATCGAAGGGGTCCACTCAAGCTTTCTTTTAGGTTGTGGAGATAATGAGTTTGGGGGAACTTGAAGGGAGGGAAAAAAATTCACAAGCCAAGTTTACAAGCTGCTGAAAAATTGCTTTTTAGGGAAAAAAACCCCCCACCACACCATCCTTTTCATACTAACCATCTGCTTGCATCTTGTTTACTGCCCAGACTGCCAGTTTGTGCTTATTAATCATGCTTACACAAGTATCTTAATTACTCCCTGTGTAGCTGCTCTGTCTTGAACTCAGAAGTTGACCTTTCTCTTTTTATTCCTTTAAATCATTAATCATACACGATCAACGCCAACAGGACAGAGCCATGGAGAAGGCTACCCAGATTCTCCAACCTCACGCCAGTTCCAGGCAGACACGAAGCTGCAGAGAATGACTGCATTGGTAGCAGTCAGGCATAGCCTAATTAATGACCCCTCAGTGTCGAGCTTCTCTCTCTCTCTCTCTCTCTCTCTCTTCTCTCTCTCTCTCTCTCTCTCTCTCTCTCTCTCTCTCTCTCTCTCTCTCTCTCTCTCTTTTTCTCTCTCTCTCGTCATCCTTTCTCTCTCTCCCCTCTTTCTCAGTAACTCTTATTTTTTCCTCTTTTTGAGGGATTGAAGGATGGCCACTTTACTCCTATGAAAATCCATAAGACGTCCACTCAGGTTTGACAATTATGAGCTACTACAAAGCAGCGTTTAGGCAAAGGCTGGAGGGACCATTTGACAGATGCCTCCATTGGCTATAATGCTGGACTACCTGGACCCCAAGGTCCTTTCTTTGATTTTCTGAAAATTTGAAAGATCCAATAAGGAAACACTAGCTTCTAATGAGGAGGTGCTCTGGTTTGATTCTCCCCTTATTCTGTTTCTCCATCTCTATTCAATGGGAGGAAAGTGGCCAAGAAAGCTTGGATACTTGAGAATGGGTCTTCATTTCTCTTTGTGCATAGATGGTCGCAGCTATGACAAGCCTACACTCCTGGACACAGGGAGATTGGTTTTCTTTTGGAGATAATAGTGTTGAGGTTTTGAGGCTCCTATTACTTTTCCATTGAACTCTGTAAAAAGTTGTTTAAGCAAAGAAGCCGGAAAAAATCTGCTTCAGAAAAAAAACCACAAAAACAACCAAATTCTCAAAAACTAAAGGGAAAGAAAAAAAGAGAAAGAGTTGTGCCTTGCTTTTCAGAAAGGCCTCTCTCACTCTCAATGTTCTAGACAAATTACAGGATGCAAAAGTAATTTTAGTGGGTGCTGCTCCTCACCCTTCCCCCTTAGGTCTCCTAAATATGATGAAAATTCTTCTGATAAAATACAGAGGGGAAGTAAGCCTGCTCATTTTGACAACTGGAATCCTCTGGCCTGTGAAAGGAATCTCTGCAGATTATTTTTTAAAATAACTTGTGTTTTCTTCATACTACCATTAATTTTACACTTTTTTTGGGAGGAGGGGGAGGTTTGAAATATCATAAAATTGCATGTATTTTTTTTTTATTCTCCTACCAAAGACACAATGGTCAAATGAATTTGACAGACTCTCTAAACAAGTTGTGGAGTGTATAGGTAATTTCAGTTCACTGGAAGGCTGGCTGTCGATGGAAGGCTGTGATGCTAAGAATTTTGGTATCTGTGATCCCTCAGTGCCTTTGGGAGAAACACACACACACACACACACACACACACACACACACACGTACACACACACTTTTAACTTATACCTTTATGAGACAATGTAAAAAAGGATTGGGGAAGGGGACACCTAAGGAGGAAAAAAAATGCCTCTCAAGGTAAAAGCAAGAATCTGTTCTAGTGAAAAATCACCTAATTAATTCGGATAAAAACTTTGCCATTCCCTGTGCAACAGGAATATACGGTTAGCGGGTTTTATTATTTACATTAAAAATTACTTGTTCATGAAGTAAAGTCATAAATCAGTTTACCCTGAATGGAGCGAATTAACAAAATATTTCATCCAGCAGAGCATGTATATATTCGACTGGCCGTTTTTTTTGGAGCTTCTACCCTGATTGATGAAGTGAAAATTCTATCTTGTCTCCGGTGAGGCTTCGCGTCACTTTCCGACATAGTTTTGGTCTTTGGGTATGCGTGTGCTTTTGGCAGCTGGTGGTATTGGCCAGCCCGAATGGCCACTGCAGATGACAGAAAGACATAACTCATTTCCATTTGGCAAAGTAATCATTAACTTGAGCTCCTCGGTGTAAAATGTTTTCAAAACTAGACTTGGGCGGCTTGCGTAACCCCGGAGTGCTGTTGAAACCCTTTGCAAAGGGCTGTTCTTGCTCTTGGAAGCTCCTGAGCCCTCTGATTTCAGTGTTGAGAGCCCAGTTTGGCAGGGGCCCTGTTTACTCTTCAGGGCCTCTGGAGGCTGAGAACCTGACCCCTGAAATAATGCCAGGCTATTTTTAGGGGAAGGCCAAGGCAGCATTTTTTAGTTAGTTTTTTTTTGGGGGGGGGAAGGGATTCTGGGGCTGTTTTGGGTTGAGGATGTTTAGGGTGGGGACTCAAAATTTGACTCTGTCATTATTGATGGGACCTGCTTCTGACCAAATGTCAGAACTGGAAAGGAAGAACAAACATTTATATAGCGCCTGCTGTGTGTCAGGTACTGTGTTAAGTGCTTTTTAACAAATATCTCATTTGATCTTCATGACAACACTTTGAGATAGATGCTATCATTATCCGCATTTTACAGTTTAGGAAACTGAAGCAAACAGAGGTTAAGTGACTTGCCCAGAGTCACACAGCTAATAAGAGTCTGAAGCCAGATTTGAACTCAGTTTTTCTTGACTTTAGATCAGTGCTCTATCTGCTTCTAAGAGGCTTTGGAAGTCCATCTAGCTCATCTGCCTTATGATGTAGGTGCTGAGGCCCACAGGGATGAAGTGAGTTGACTGAGGTCACTTAGCAAGTTGGTAGAAGAGCTGAGGCTAGAATTCTAGCTTTCTGACTGGAAGAAAGGCTAGGGTTTCATTTCTATCCACCAGTCACTGCCAGTCTGGTAGGAAGGCCGGATTGTAGGTTCTTTTTCTCAAAGTCAGTCATGGCCAGTGTACTTGATTGGCCATGGAACTTGGCTGGTTCCTTTCTAGAAATGTGCTGTCTGTCCATGGGGCATTTATGGAGGTGGTTGGTCCAGAAAGAACAGTGCTTAGACTCAGGAGTTTGCCTGTTAATGGGAAGTGGGTAAAGAATAACATGAAAATTGGAACTCTTAGGCAAATCATTGGCTCTAGAGCTACAAAGGTCCTTAGAGATCATTTAATCCAACCCTTCATTCCATGGACAAGGAAACTGAGGCCTGGAGTGACTGATCTATCATAGTACAGTACACAAAGGAGATGCTTCATATAGGTTTGTTGAGTTGAACTGAATTGAATTGCCCAAGGTCAAACAGGAATTGGCAAAGCTTGGATTCCAACCCAGATTCTTGGACTCCAGATCCACTCTTCCTTTCAAGGTTGATTTGTTTTGACAGTTGCCAAACTCTGAACTTTAAGGGGTTGGGATTAATCAGTTAATAAGTATTACAAGTGAATGAGTGGGGACTGTTCACTGGAGAAGGCGGAGAGACCCTGATAGTAGTTAGTGCGCACACACTTAAAGTGCCTACTCGGTGCAAGGCACTGTGCCAAGTGCTAGAGATACAAGTACAAAAGAGAAAGTGTCCCTCAACGATCTTATAATGGAATGGAAGAAGACGACATACAAAAGAAGCCAACGAGGATCACGTAGGAAGGCACATCCCTGTAACATGCGTAAGAAGCAAGTGGGGCAGATGATACATTATTCCAAACACACAAAGAAGTTGCATCACAGACCCTTGGTTAAGCTGATCTCCTAAGCCCATTTCTGCTCTTAAAACTATGATTCCATGGTTACAGGAGTCAAAGAACAGGAGATTGACGAGTTATAGTCAGGGGGGGTTTCACAGAAGAGATGGAGTATGAACCATGCCTTGAAAGAGAGCCAAGTTTGGATTAATGAAGGGGGGGAATGCAAGTGAAGCTTTTGAGGACAAAATTAGGGGACAGTGAGAGACCTGATGGGGATAAATAAATGCCAACCCATCTTTGGAAGGGGAAGCATCTTGGTTCTTAGTAGCACATTTAAGTCTGAATGTCTTCGTTCTCTGCTAGAGGCGCTAGAAAATAGGGGATAAGTTTGGTTGTTATTCTGCCTACTGATTCCAGGATGGATTTGTAAAATGTGGGCTGGGGAAGTGAGATGCAGAGAGATAAATCCAGTCTTTTTAAAAATTAATTTATTTTTAGTTTTCAACATTCACTTCCATAAGATTTCGAGTTCCAAATTTTCTCCCCATCTCTCTACTTCCCCCACTCCAAGACAGCATGCAGTCTGATATGGGCTCTACGTATACATTCATATTGAACCTATTTTCACATTAGTCATGTTGTAAAGAATAATTAGAGCTAATGAGAGAAACCACAAGAAAGAAAAAACAAAATAAAACAAAAAAAAGAAAACAAGGAAAGATCAAATAATGTGCTTCCATCTGCATTCAGACTCCATAGTTCTTTTTCTGGATGTGGACAGCATTTTCCATCATGAGCCCTTTGGAGTTATCTTGGATCCTTGCATTGCTGAGAGGAGATGAGTCTATCAAAGTTAGTCATCTTACAGTGTGGCTGTTACTGCATACAATGTTCTCCTGGTTCTGCTCACTTCACTCAGCATCAGTTCATTTAAGTCTTTCCAGGTTTTTCTAAAGTCTGCCTGCTCATCAAAAAATCCAGTCTTTAAAGCAGAAATGTTGGTGTGAACCATCTGAATGTGTGTTAAGTTTGGGCTGATTATTGATGACTCTTTATTCAACTTTTTATTGCTCCAATATGGAGGCTGTTTTATACCCTCAACTTAAGTATTCTGCTTGGGTTTCTGTATGGCAGAAGACATGGGCTACAGCTGCCTCTGAAGAACTCCAGAGGAGTGAAGATTAAACAGAAGGCAATGGAGACACCTGTACTGAGGGCCAGCGTGCTGATAGGTTTAGCCAGCCATCACTTCTGAAGATGATCAGGAATCAGAGACTCTATCAAGAAACTAGGATAAGAAGAAAAGATGGGCTGCTTATGTAGTAGGGGCTAGAGGTGACCGATCCACTGCCATGCTTGCGACGTCAGAAGAAAGGGAGGAAGGTCTCCCATATATGAGTGAGCCTGCTATAGTGATCTTTTGGGAGAACATGGACAAAAGTTGTTTTGGATGAAAGGCATAGATGGATTGGATTCTGCATTGCTGGAGAATGACTTTACAGATTTAATTGAGCATATATTTCCTCCTAAATGATACTTCAATTTTTACTGGGTGCGATGGTGGAGGGTAGGAGAAAAGGGCTTTCTAATATGCTTTTTCACTTAACCATTACTTTTCACCAGCACTAATATATGGCTTAAAATAATAAGTTCCTCATCCTTCCCTTTCTTCTCTCTTCGCCCCAACACCTTAAAAACAAAGATCAGGAAGAGTGGCAGGGTTCTAATAATGAAGGATGTCTAAAATCCCAAAGCAGTCATTTGGTTATTAAGTCTCACTGCTTTCTCACTATTCTATCCCTCTGGATCCTACTATTAGCCTTGTCATATGTTTGTAAAATGTCTCTAAGTGGACATATGCTGGTTATTGGTTATGTCACTGTGGCCCTGCTCGTAGTTTTCTTAAATGACCAATAAGTCCTTAAGGGAATTTTTCCAGTGCTCTCCTCTTCACCCCTTTTGAAAAAGCCCCTAAAGTCTTCTGTTTATCAGCTAACTTCTTTACATTTGTAGAGATGCAACACAGATGCTAGTCCTCATTTCTAATGCTGTAAATTTGATTAAAATATTTTCACATGGCTGGGAGTCAGGAAGAGAGAGATCCGTCCTTTCCCGAAGGATGAGAGCCCTTCTTCATGGGGATATTTTGTTAGGATGGGAGACAAGGCCAGGGTGGAGGGTTTGGTTCCTGATGTGACTTTTCCTTTTCCCTGGGCTAAGGATGAATCCTCACTTTGAGGTTGCCCAGAAGCAAATGTCCAACTTCCACCCCCCACCCTCCCAATGAGTTGAGAAATGAGGGCTAGATTTCCTTCATCTTCTAATTATTCAGTAAAGGAATATTCTTTTGGAGGATTATCTCAGACATTGATCTGCCCTTGCCATTTCTTCAGCAGATCTACAATTGATGGTGATGCTTAGCTGGGTGTCACTTTTTGTCCCTTCCCAGACTCCCCTAGCCAGCCAGGGTTTGAAAAGAGTCCAGATGCCTTGGGATCTTTTTAAACTTCGCTTTCACCTTCAAAGACTAATAATTTATTATTCTGTGTTATGCCTCAGTTCTTTCCGATGACAATATATCATTTTTTAATGTTGGTAACTTGATTTTTTGTAATATTGAGACACATATAAATAGGAGAAAAAGAAAATGATAGCTAAGTACTTTTATGGATAGCAATCCGAATACTGCTCTTGATTCAATTCATCCAACATTTATCTGCATAAATTATGGTAGTTAAAGAAAGAGGAGTGGACTCAAAGTACACTTAAGGCCCCTTTTTATAGCAACATAAAACAGTGCAAAAATTACATTCATTACTTTTTAAAATATAGCAACTCTTTATTATCGTTTTCATTCATTGAAAGTAAAATGTCTCACTTGTTAGCTAATGAAACATTGTTGGATTTTAAGGAGATCCTGTCTAATAGTGGGAGGGAGACTGGAGGACTTGCCCATTATATTTTCTTTCGGTCCTTTGGCCCCCTGTTCTCAGTACATTACGGGGTGTAAATGACCTTTAGGAAGGAACAAAGAATTGGCTTTACTAGCAAAAAGGAATAACTTTCCATCTATGTTTATTATTTTGTAAGATCTAAAGAGACTTTGAAATGCACAGGTTCCGCCTTTGAGGGAAGCCAAGGGGAGGCGAAGGCCACACAATGGGAAGAAAGCTATAAGGCCTCCTTTTGTCAGCCTCCAGCCTCCCAGCCCTCTTACACATCTTTCTTTTTCTGTTAAAAACAAAATTAAAAAGTAAATAAATAGAGAAGAGTTCACAACCTCTCCCTTTGTATTAGCTCTGTAAGTAACCCTCCCAGTTACCAAAGAGAATTTCAAAGGATAAGAAACCCGGCTATGTATGCCCCAGTGTTCGTTGGGGTATTGGGGAGAGGTCCCTATTTAAACTGTCTATCCTAGTTTTTGAGCAAGAAGGAACCTTAGGGCTCTGTGGACCAGACAACCCCCCCCCCCCGTTTTACAGATGAGGAACCTCAAGGTCACACAGAGAGTAGCAGAGAGATGGATGATACCTCCCTCTGAATTTGTTGGTGCTGTGGTCTGTTCTGGCCTTGCGGCTATGCCTTCTACCATTTGGTTCCTTGGCTGAGGCCTTCTTCTCTTTCCCCTTCATCTCTGTGTTGCCCTGTTTGATTACATGGCACTCTGAATCTGGTGCTCAGATGGTCAAATGCAATGGGTTCTTCATTGCAGTCATAGATATTGGCCTGGAAGATCCTCTTTTCCTCCCTCCTTTCCTTCCCAACAGTAGGCTAGCATGCTGATATGTGATGAATGAGTTTCAGATCTCAGTTCTTTGGTTTTTATCCCATTTCCATTCTCTGGGGTCTCCCTTATACCTCAGGCTTCTCTGAGGTTTTCTGATGGCTTCTGGGGAGAGAGAGCGCGCAACCATTCAGCTGCCTTTTAGGTGATTTTCTTTCACTGTCCCTTCAGAGAACTTGGATCAAGCTTCCTCCTTCCTTCCTTTTTTTTTTTTATAATTTAAAAATTTTTTAACTTAAATACAAAGTAAGAAAAGAAAAAAGAAACAAACTTAAATACCAAAACTAAAATAATACAAAATAAGAAAAGAAATAAAAGTATTGCTATATGTGCAGCAGAACATGAGATAGGATTCAAAATATACAGCAATAAATTTCCATTTCAAGAAAGCCTATATAATAAACATTATGCATTGTGTTGAGAGCTGTCCATCTTTTCTTTTAAGTTTTCTTTTATTTTTTGCTGTGTACTTTTTATGTTGTCCTTTTCCCCCTTTCCCCCCGCCCCCCAGAAGGCACAATTAAGTACAGATATTTATGCACATATATATACATATATACATACACATATGTATACACGTACACATATATGCACATATACACACATATATACATCCATATAGAGACATAAACACACAAAGATATAAATATATACATAAATGTACATACATGTGTACATATATAC
This sequence comes from Phascolarctos cinereus, assembly GCF_003287225.1. Taxonomy (NCBI): domain Eukaryota; kingdom Metazoa; phylum Chordata; class Mammalia; order Diprotodontia; family Phascolarctidae; genus Phascolarctos; species Phascolarctos cinereus. Next base: position 54,587,996 of record NW_027555736.1, read on the forward strand.
ACTTATACATACATATATTTAGCAATAATCATAGTTATATATAGACATATACATTCATATGCATCTATGGAAGACTGTACTATACTTATTTATCCTCTGTTTCTCTGAGGGTGGATGACCTCTTCCTTCATCAAGTCTTTCCATATTTTTCCAAGTCCACCAACTCATCATTTCCTACACCACAGCAATATTCCCACATTATACCATCTAGTTGTTTTAAATAGTCCAAGACAACATTGATAAATATGACAGACACAGTGTAGTTTCCCTATTTTTTTCTTTTGATTAAATCTGTTTTAGCCTTAACTTTGTCCCAGATCATGCTTACCACCCCTGCTCTTTTTTCCCTAACAAATTCTACTCTTGATCTGTATTTTATGTTTGTGCATATCTCTTATTTCTTATCCCTCCTGACCCCTCTACCTTGCCCTTCTGTTACTTAACCTATCCTGCTCTCCCAGGATCCCTCCCTTATGCTCCCATTCCCATTAATGTAAACATCCATCTATATCCCCCTTTAACCTATTCCCTTATCCCCCCTCTAAAGATTCCTTCCTTCTCCTCTCCCTTCTCCCTATCCCCAAAAATTTTATTTCTTTCTGAATTTAGAAGACTTTCATACTCTTCTAGATATATATATATATATATATATATATATATATATATATATATATATATATATATATATTGCTCCCTCTTGAACCCGTTACTGATGAAAGTAGGTTTCTAGAACTACCAGCCCTCCTCCACCATCTAATTTTCCTGTCAGTTCTTCCTCTCACACCTCATTTGCATAATATAATTACTCTTTTTAGCTGTTCCTAAACAATTTTACTTTTTAAAATCATATCGTGCTCAGGTTTACCCCAAGCTTTCTTATCAACTACCTAATTACTAATAACAATCTTAGATATGTATTTTACATTATACATACATACAAGGTAAACTGTCCTTATTAAGTCCCTTGTAATTTGTCTTCGGTATACACCTTATATTTCTCTTGGCTCTTGTATGTAAAATCTTCTATTTAGTTTAGGGTTTTTTTTTTAAACAAAATCCCAAAAGTCTGACAATTCATTAACTATCTACTTTTGTTTCCATTCAGGATTATGCTTAACTTTGCTGGGTATGATATTTTTGGCTGGAACCCCAGTTCTTTTGCTCTTTGATATAGAGTGTTCCAAGACCTGTGGTCTTTTAGCACTGCTGCTGCGAGGTCTTGTGTGATTCCAATTGTGGCACTGACATATTTATTTTTTTTCTAGTTGCTTGTAATATTTTATCCTTGAGCTGGAGATTTTGAAATTTGACTATGATATTCCTGTGAGTTTTCCTTGTAGGAGCTCTTTCAGGTGGCGATCACTGGATTTTTTCTATTTCTACTTTCCCTTCTTGTTCTAATGCTTCAGGACAATTTTCTTTAATTATTTCCTGTATTTTTTTTTGATCAGAGCTTTCAGGTAGCCTGATTATTCTTATGTTTTCTCTTCTTGATCTGTTCTCCAGATCAGTTGTTTTTCTTATGAGATGTTTCACATTCTCTTCAATTTTTAAATTTTTTACATTTTGTTTTATCATGTCTTTATCATCTCTTATAACTTTGCTGGCTTCCTCTTGCCCAATTCTGATTTTCAAGAAGTCATTTTCTTTCTTAAGAGTCTGGATCTCCCTTTCTAATTGATTGACTTTCTTTTCATAATCTTCTTGTTTTTCCTGGATTGTTCTAATTTATTTAGTTTTTTTCCTCAATCTCACTCATTTGGTTTTTAAAGTCTTTTTTTTTAAAGTTCTATGAATTCTTTTTGGGCAGGTGACCATTTGGATAGAAGAGGGTGTCTTTGCTTCAGTATCCTCCTCTGAAGACAAACTCTGGTCTTCTCTATTCCCATAGTAATTCTCTATGGTTGAATTCTTTCTCATTTGCCTGTTCATTTTTTTTTTAATTTGTAGTAACTTAGTTTTCGTAATCACCTCTAGCCCTGGGGTGTGGGGGATGGTGCCTCTGGCCTCAGATCCTCTTCTCAAACCAAGGCGTCCAGCCTTCTGTAAGTGCCCACAGCCAGCAGTTGCCCCACTGCTTCTGCACTCACTGGGCGTGTGCCACCATGTCTCCACATCTGAGTCTGGCATTCCTTGTCATCAGAGGTTCCCTAGATCTTCCCCAGCTCAGAAGCCCAATAGCCCTCACTGTCCCCTGGGTAAAAGTTCTTGTGGCTATGGCGGAGGCAGCCTCCCAACCTAACTAACCCCAGGGCTTGCGGCTTGTTGATTAAGCAGACCTAGCCTAGAGATGTTTTCTCTTTACAGGGATTTTTCTCCAGATCCTCTCTGGTTGTCCCAGGACGACTACCATCCTGCCCCCGGCTCTTATTTATTTTTACCGCTTTGTGTTCCCCCGAAGTGCTATTATTATCTTGTTTGTGGGGGAAATCTGGAGAGCTTGGAATTTTCTGACCTACTCCGCCATCTTCCCAGAATCCTACAGATTGAAGCTTCTTCCTTTCTCATGGAGACTTTCTTCTGTGCCCATTTCCCCTAGTCCTCTGGCTTTTTTCTTGGCTCCATAGTCAAGAGCTCTCTCATTTATGCCCCTTTGCTTTTCAGCAAACTTGAAATATTTGGTATTTTTTTGGAGTTGCTTCTTTATGTGCAGTCTACTCTGGAATACTGCCTCTCCTCTCCCCTGAAAAATAAAAATAAAATTATGAAAAATGCCACTTGGCTGAGCACCTAAAGGAGACCTGGGACTGAGGAATATGGGTTCTGGAGACAGAAGGCTTGGGTTTGGATACTGCCTCTCTCACTTACTGCCTGTGGGGCCTCTCTGAGTCTCAGTTTCCCCCTGTGTAAAATGAAAGAATTAGACTAGATTACCTCTGAAGTCTCTGGCTGTCTTATCTATATGATCTATATCTATAATAAAATACAAGGATCTTTGATATTATTGGCATGGCTACTCCTTCTACCAAAGGAAATCTTTTCGCCTTCATTTTTGAAGATTGTCATTGGGTCCTTGGATGCAGAGGCAGCATGGCGTGTTACGGGAAGACGTGGGTTCAGAACCTACACTTACTAGATGTGTGACTCTGGGAAACTCATTTAACAATTCATCTGTACAATAAGGAGGTTGGATTAGATGACCTCTCAGGTGCCTTCCAGATCTCAGTCTGTGAACCTATGATGTGCTCTGACTGGGGAAAAAAAAAAAAGGTCACTCAGTGACTCAACTTTTGGTGATGGCCTTGTTTCAAAAGTCAGTGTTGGGGGGACAGCTAGGTGGCACAGTGGATAGAGCACCAGCCCTGGAGTTCAAAATCCGGCATCAGACACATAACATTTGCTATCTGTGTGACCCTGAGAAAGTTGTTTAACCTCATTGCCTAGCCAAACAAACAAACAAACAAACAAACAAAAAACCAAAAAAAAAAAAAAGAAAAAGAAGAAAAGTCAGTGACATGGCCCCATACTCAAAGCCTGTAGAGTTTGTGCTCCCTGGCAATAGAGGCTTCAAGAACTTTGGATCATCTTTACACCACAGTGAGGCATCAGGGAATTACTTTAGTAGATGTTTAAGAAGCTCAGAATAAATTATTTCACATTATGGTATTCAGGGAGTGTGTGTGAGATGGAGTCTTCACAGCTTCATGTAGATGCCTTGTTTTTCTTAGACAATAGGAGGAGAGGAATCATTCTGACAAACAGAGGAAGGCCCAGTGTAGATTTTTAAACAAAGTGACAACACTTGTGATTGAAACATTTTTCTTTTGAACAACCTCCTTCCGCTCTTCTCCTCTGTCCCCTTATTCCTGCCCATGAGTTTATTATCTCTCTATAGAAACTATCCGTCCTTATCCTTGTAGCCTTCGTATCTTGAAGGCTGACTCTGGCCTTCCTTCTTGGAACTACACTCGTGAGAGATCCATATGCTACTTTTGGGATGCAGCATCCTTTACATCTCTCCATACATGTGGACATATCAATTGTTGTTGAGGTCACATGATGCTTTCATCAAATATAATAGCAGAGAAAAACATTGACTTTTCCATTTCAATCTTTCTTGTTTGTGATGTGACCTGGGATGGATGCACTCACAATTAGGTCCTAAATTTATATGTTTATTATTATTATTAAAATAGCAGTAATAGTGCATTGACATGACTCATTAAGGTTTTGTTCTTATCTTCATTTTATAGATAAAGAATTTGAGGCCCAGAGGGGTTAGGGACTTGTCCATGGCTAGTAAGCGAGAGAGGTAGGATTTCAAATTATGAAATAATGATGATGAAATTATTAATAATAATAGCAGTTAGCATTTAAATAGCTTTTAAGGTTTGTAATGCACTTTATGAATATTATTTCAGATTATTGTGACTCCAAGTTCAGGATTCTCTCTACTACTCCAGGATGGGACCCTTCCTTTCGTACAATAAAGCAGGGGTTTGTCATCTCTTTAGTGACATGGACCCCTATGGCAGTCTGATGACTTGGTGACTCCCCAGTCTCACCCAGCCACAAGGACTGAATACAGTTCTTTCTGGATTTGAGGCTGGCTCTCTATCCACTATGCCATACTGCCTCTGGCCTATATAAGATCCTGGTATAGTCACATCATTTCTCCATAGGCACTTAATAAGTAATGATAATAAATCTTTATTAAGTGCCTAAGGAAAAAGGACGTTCTGTCAGCATCATTCTATAGATAGACTTTAGGGGTTCCTAATATGGTAGAACTGTCCATGTGGACCAACATGATTTCTGAGGTCCCTTACAGTTATAAAATTCTGGATTTTGTTTCTTAAATATTATGAATTGCAAACACATATGACTAAAATAAAGAGGTCAGGAGGAAGTGGATCTTTGTTTTGTCTTAGAGCTTCAGCCCTTGTGAATATGGTGACAGAATGGGCTAGGAGTGTAAGAGTCTACTGCGGCAGCCAGGTGGTGTGGCAGATAGAGTGGTGGGCCTGGAGTCAGGAAGACTCCTCTTTCTGAGTTCAAATCCGACCTCAGAATCTTCCTAGCTGTGTGACCCTGGGTAAATCACTTCACCCAGTTTGCCTCAGTTTCCTCATCTGTAAAACAATCTATAGGAGAAAATGGCAAACCTCTCCAGTATCTTTGCCAAGAAAACCCCAAATGGGGTCATGAAGAATTGGATGCGATTAAAACAACTGAACTATAGCAAAGGGCTGAGTGGGATTTGTGGACTGTCTGTATTTTTCATTCTTTTTCATGCCCCAGTCTCATTTCTGTTCCTTCCTTCTCCTTTGGTCTTTCTCCTTCCTCTTCCTTTCCTAATTTACCCTCTTCTCTTCACTTCCTCCCCTTCCCCATCTTTGAAAGGTTTCCCTAGTTTCCTTCTGTTTGTCCCTTTTCTGTACGGGAGGCAACACAGAGTAGCAAGTTGGAGGACTTAAGCTCAATTATTAGATCTGCTATTTTCTTCCTACATGGAAGTCTCCCAACCTTTCTTGGCCTCAGTTTTCCCATCTGTCAAATGAGATGTTCGGACTAGGTTTCCTTCCTGCTTTGTGACCCTGTGCTCCAACCTCTGTTCCCATTTTAACCATCTTTTCTGTACTGTTTCAAAGGCTCATAGAACCTACTGCTCTGCATGGTGGCTTCTCATCTTAGAACACAGAATTCTTAGTCATCATATAGTTCAAGTCCCTTTTTTCCTCATATGAGGAAACTCATCCCAAAGAAGTGGAATGACCTACGTGATCTCTCCCAGCCAGTAGCGCCATTGGGCATTACCTGAAGGTAATCTCTTCTCACTTTTAGTAATTTCAGGAGTGGATGGTCATAGGATCATAGACCTAGAACTCTAATAATGATGATGATGATGAAATTGTTAATAATAATAATAACAGCTAGCATTTAAAGTTTGCAAAGCACTTTACAAATATGATTTCATTTTATCCTCACAACAACCCTGGGAGGTACGTGCTAGTATTATTTCCATTTTCCATATGAGGAAACTGAGGCAGGCAAAGGTTAAATGATTTGCCCACAGTCACACAGGTAGTAAGTATCTGATGTTGGATTTGAACTCAGATCTTTCTGAATCTCTACCCGACGCTTTATCCAGTCCTCCAAGACCGTTTAGGCCAGTCTCTTCTTTTTACAGGTGAGGACACTGAGGCCTGTGGAGGTTAAGTGACTTACCAAATGTCACATGGGTAGAAGGTATAAGAGGCAGGATTTGAATCCAGCTCCTTCCAGAGCCAGCACTCTTTCTGCTGTACCATGTCACCTCCTGTGCCAGTTCCCCAGTAGTGGTACCAAGCTTCCTAGTACCTTTTCAGCCGCAGGTCTATGACAAAGAGCGTTATTAACTCACCTGAGTAATGGCTGAATGCTATGTAGCTGATCTCTGCTTTGCTGCTTCTCAGGGTAGGGATTGGAAAACCTTGCCTGCTGGTTTTCCTCCCCTGCTCCCTCCCAACAAGGAGTGTAAGTTTTTAAAGAAGATATTTTGCCAAGCCATTTATTTCATTTGATTAAGCCATTAGAAAAGATTAGAGGTGTCTTTAGTTCTGGAGATAAGTTTAACAGGGAAAGGATTTCAGAAACATCTGGGCATCATGCAGAACACCTTTCTGGTCCCTTATCTTTAAATGCAGCTGTTTGTATTTTTTTAAAAATATATAACAGATAAGAGTGATAAGGTGAAATAGCATGTTTGAAAGCTCCAATTTCTGATATCTCATGCAGGTTCCTCTCAGTGGTTTCCTTCAGGTATATAAATATATGGGGAACCTAGAGTTTTGCTTTTGCATTTTCTTTTTCTTTTTCTTTTTTGTTCACATGTAGAACATTATCTGCACCACAATGTGTCATCACCTAGCAATTGAATGTAGCTGCTCTGAGCCCTGTGCCTGAAAAAGAGGCTTTCCCTTAACCAGGCATTGCTGCTTGGGAGAACTCATTTTTTTCTGTGTTCTTAAATGCATAGGTATAGATTACTGTTCAGAATGGGGATACTTATAAGACAAAAGTAGGTGGATCTTTGTGGGGAGAGTTTCCTTGACTCTCCCCCACCCCTCACTTTTCTTAATTGAGAAGCTGTGGAGCAATCAGATTAGGTGTGTTCGGCAGAGATTCCTGGATGATCTGACAGTTCAATGTTGAAGCAATGGAAGTTTGCATTAGGTATGCTCAAGAAAGTCATAAATCTGACTAGATGGTGTTGAGAGTGGATAGTCTGTGTTTTAAATTTTAAAAAGTTTCAATTATGCCTTTTGTTTTGACATCATAGTCATTTTCAGGAAATGCCTCTTTTCTCCAAATGGAATCCTCCCTTGTAGCAAAGAAAAATAGTTAAACTAAAATCCCCATATTGTGTTGTAAGAATTGTTTTGTTTTGTTTTTCAACGTGTAGAGGAAGGAGATGAGAAGGAAAGGAGACAGATTTTTGTTAGTTTAAAAAAATTAAATTAAAAAAAAAACAAAACGGAAAACTCCCAACAGGGTAACCATGCCTGACAACATTCTGTTCAGTTGTCTATCACTTCTCTGCTAACAGAAGAGGCACGTTTCGTTATCTGTTCTCTAGTGCTGTTGCTGGTTTTTCATTTACTCAGCATCTGGCTTCCTTTCCGTCTTCTTTTCACTTATGTTGTTGTAATCAGTGTGTATATTGTTATCATGGTTCTCCTTGTTTTACTCTGGCTCCATTCAAAGAAATCTTCCCATATTTCTCTGAATTCATCGTTTCTTCTTGCACAACAACATCCTATCATATCCATATTCTGTAGTTTTTTAAAAGTTATTTCTCAGTTGATGGGTACCCACTTTGTTTCAAATTCTTTGTTACCGAGACAGAGACCAAGTGTGCCGTTGCCTTAATCATTGAGCATTTACTAGTCTGAGTGTAGGCCTTCTTCACCTATTGCTTAGATTGTTGCAATAGCCTCCTATTGATCTACCTGCCTTAAGTCTCTCACCATTCTAGCCCATCCTACACATTGCTGCCAAACTAATAATCCTTAAGCATAGATCCATCTGACCATGTGCCTCCCCTATTCAATCAATTCCTTTGTTTGCTCTTTACAGTCTGACCCCAAACCTCTTTTTCAGCCTCATTGGATATTATTTTCCCTCCTACGCTCCGTTAAGGACCTTAGCTTGAAAAGGCCACGGTCCCCCACTGCATCCAGGGCCATCTCTAATTGTCCTGATTTACATTTGGCCACTGGGCCCAGATGGCTCCAGAGGAGAAAGTGAGGCTGGTGACTTTGCACAGCCCTGCCTCACTTAAATCCAATTCACTTGCATGTCATGGCATCACCTCCCTGATGTCATGGTCCTCTTTGAGAATGAAGGACAAACAGGAGCAGCAACACTCTGTGATCTAGCCAAACTGACCTTCTCCCTGTTTCTCATACACAACCCTCCCTCTCCTGTCACCATAGCTTTGAAATGGCCACCCCACATGCCTAGAATCCACTCTCTCCTTCCCTCCTTCCTTCTATTAGATTTTGTACCCTTTTCCCCATTTGGCCAATTGTATTTTTAGGGACTTGGTTTCTTCAGTGTACTTTTTTTCCAGTTGGCCAATTGTATTTTTTAAGGACTTGTTTTCTACAGTTAATTTTTGTCCTTCCTTTTCCAAGCTATTGACTGTCTCTTGCATACTTCTTATTTGTTTTCCCATTTTTTCTTCTACCTCTCTCATTTGATTTTTAAGATTCTTCTTGAGCTCTTCCAAGAAGGCTTTTTGGGCTTCAGACCAGTTCATATTCCCTTTTGAGGTTCCAGGTGTGGGTTTGTTGACAGTGTTGTCTTCTTCAGAATTTCTGCCTTGATCTTCACTCTTCGCATAATAAGAATCTATCGTACGTTTCTTTTTGCTTGTGGTGTTTGCTTCTTTCCTGGCCTTTAAAGAGATTGGGCTCTCCTGCTGGGGAGCAGAGGGCACTGACCCAAGTTTCTTGTGTTGGTAGCCTAGGGCCTGGTTGATGGCTTTGTGTGCTGAGGCCTCCAATGTTGGCAGTTGGAGGCTGTAGGATTCTGGCAGCTTACCTGGCGTTGGGCTGGAATCAGCAACATTGGAACTCTAAGGGTAGGATTGGGTCATGTGGCTCCTGGAGATTTCCTGCTTACCCAGGCCTTTCCTTCCTTTTGCTTTCTTCAGCTCCTTTCAGATGGATGTTGTAGGGTGTTTATCCACCTGGGGCCCCTTGAAGCACTGCTTCCCTTCGTTCTGCTGAGACAGTGGGAGAGCCGGTTGCTGTAGAATGCCGAGGCACCTGGTGATTTTCTGAGCTGGTTTCTACCAGTTCCCCTGCCCTCAGTGAGGCACTTGGGGGGTCCAGGTGTTGATATTTGCCTGTTCTACCACATGGGCTTCAGGATCTCCTCCTGGTATGCTGAGGTGGGACTTTCTGCCAGCTTGCTGGGATGCCTCCCGTTCTGTACTGCTCCCCTTCCCTCAGGGTAAGAGGGGCCTTTCCAGTTAATCCCTCAAGCTACCTGGGCTACGGCACTGTTGCACGCCATCTTTCTTCTGGTTCATCTGTTCCAGGGTTTTTCCTGGGGTGATATTTTCTGGGCTTTCAGGGGTTAATAAGAGAGTATAAGAGAGATTCATCTTTTACTTCACCTCCTTCCTATTGAGTCTCTCTCTTCCTTTCAGGTTCAGCTGAAACACCATCTTCGGCATGTTGCCTTTCATAATCTTCCAAGTTGCTACTGCCCTCCCTCCCAAACTACTTTATATTTAACCACTTTACATATTTGTAGCTATTAATTCATGTTCTGTCTATGCCATATATATTTCTATGGATATTGTTCTGAGTTGAATCCAAGAGTCAGTTATCCCAACTCCTCTTAAAATAAATGAAGTGATAAAGATGCTTAGCCCTAAGGTAGTTGTTAGATGAGACCACATATATCTGATCGTTCAGTAGGTGCAAGCAAGCTTTGGACATCTCTCTTGGTTCAACAGAAAAGGAAATCTATTCAGATTGTCTGAGGAACTTGGTCACATTCTTGGCTGTCCGTATAAAACTGTCTAGCTAGTTCAGGAATCAGATACTTGAGGGCCTGGCAGTAGAGAGGAGAGAGTATTACACTCAAACTCTTGAGAAGGAATTGTTTAGAGAGGAAGGAAGAGAGTGCCTTGACCTTCCCCCTCCATTCTCCATCTTGCCTGGAGAAGGACCTTGTGAACTTCATATGGCTTCCCATTTTTCTGCTGGTAACCCAGCAGTGTTCCTGGAGCAGTTGATGGTAGTGACTATAAGTGGGAGTCAAGAATGAACTGAGATGAGGAAAACATATTCAAAGGTGTACAAAGAATCCAGCAGAAAAGCCACACCTATGTATGGGGAACATCTTTAGGACTTCTGGGGGCTATGAATTAGCTCTTTGCCACATGTGCTTTCTGAGCTCGAGCCCATTCTCCCCTGGGTTCTATACTTGGGGAGAATATGCCACAGACTTTTAGGAGGGTTGTTTTTACTAATTGTTCTTCTTATACTACCTTTCTAAAAGCTATTCAAGTCTGTTTGACTAATTGACATCAAGTGACAATCCTAAGTCTGTCAAGAAGCATATGTTAAGTGCCTAACAGTACTGGGTACTATGCTAGGCTCTGGGGATATATAGAAAGGCAAAAATATAGTTCCTTCCCTCATGGAGCTTCCATTCTAATGGGGGGGGTGGTGGACAACATGTAAATAACTATCTAGAAGATATATACCAAACAGATGAAGGTAAGTTGAAAGGGGTATATTAATAGCTTGAGAGATTAGGATTCAGGGCTGGAAGCACACTGGTGGGACCTCATGAGTGATATAACATTAGAAAGACAACATGCATCCCCCATCCCTCTTTAAGGTTTAACCCTAGAATCCAGAGGTGACTTGCTAGCCAGTCTATCCATCATTAGAACGTAAGCTTCTTGCAAGCAAAGACTGAATTTGTATACCTAGAACCTAGCCCAGTGCATTGCATATAGTGGGTGCTTAATAAATGCTTAGTTATTGATTTGTTACAGCAGCTACCAAACTCTTGGATGGTTAGTAAGAAAATTGATGAATCATCCTTTTTGTTTTAACTTGGTTTCAAAGGATAATCAGGTGTTAGTTTAAATGAAGCTTTTTATTAGAATGTAAGCTCCTAGGAAGTGGGGATTGTTTCAGTCTTTTGTATGCCTTGTATTTGTATTTGTATGCCTTTTGTCTAGCACAGTACTTGGTAAATAGTAGGTGCTTAATAAGTCTTCATTAATTGATTACTGGTACCAGTCAGTGAAAGGAATGGTAGAAACTTCTGTTAGTATTATGAAATATACAAACAAAAGGATCCACAAGTACCTGTGAAAATTCAAATACTACTCATGGATACCATCTACTTTAATCAAAGCCAAATGTTTCACTAAAAATCAATAAATGATTAACCTAACAATACATGTATATATGGAACCTTAATTTATTAATTTACAGTTGCTTTCTTTTCAAGAACATTAGATAATGATTATTCAGCTCTGACATATATATATATATGTATGTATTATGTATATATATACATACATATGTGTGTGTGTTCTCTATACGTTTCATGGCATCTTTTGAATTTAGGGATTTTTAAAGTGATGTAGTTGTTTCTATTTAATGTGTTTAGATGGCCAAATTCTTAGCCATTTGTTTTTTATGATGACATGGATCCTTGGGGTTGACTATTGGAGATTTGAGAGGTTGTAGATTGGATAGGCACAAATAGGAAAAAAGTCTTTTTTTAATGTTCCCTATTTTTATTTTTTGTTCAGTTGTCTTTTAATTTTTATTATTTTTTTCAACATTCATTTTTGTAAGATTTTAAGCGTCAAATTTTTTTCTCCCTCTATCCCTCTCCCCACCCCAAGACAGCAAGCAATCTGATATAGGTTATACATGTACAATCATATTAAATACATTTTCACATTAGTCATATTGTGAAGGAAGAATCAGAACAGAAGGGAAAAACCACGAGAAAGAAAAAAATTAAAAAAAGTAAGCTTTGATCTTCATTCATCATAGTTCATTCTCTGGATGTGGGTAGCATTTTCTACCATGAGTCTTTTGGAATTGTCTTTGCATACATTTGTCATTGTTTTGCTGAGAAGCCAAGTCTATCAAAATCAAAATAATCAAAATAGCACAATGTTGCTATTACTGTGTACAATGTTCTCCTGATTCTGCTCACTTCACTCAGCATCAGTTCATGTAAGTCCAGGTTTTTCTGAAATCTGCCTGCTCATCATTTCTTATAGTAGTCCATTACATTCATATACCACAACTTATTCAGTCATTCCCCAATTAATGGGCATCCCCTCAATTTCCAATTCTCTGCCACAAAAAAGAGCTGCTATAAATATTTTTGTACATATGGTCCCTTTCCTTTTTTTATGATCTCTTTGGAATACTGACCTAGTATTGGTATCTCTGGATCAAAGGGTATGCACAGTTTTATAGCCCTTTGGGCCTAGTTCCAAATTGCTCTCCAGAATGGTTGGATCTGTTCACGGCTCCACCAACAACGCATTAGTGTCCTGGTTTTCCCACATCTTCTCCAACATTTATCATTTTCCTTTTCTGTCACATTAGCCAATCTGATGGATGGTGCCTATTATGATGTGGTGCCTCAGAGTTGAAAAACATGTCTTTAGTTAGCAATTTTTGAATTATAGAAAAGCAAAATTCTTTTTGCAGAAGCTATGGGTCTTCTGTTCAAGGAAGTAATCAAAGGGTTACATTCTCACAGGCTGAATGGCTCAGCTGTACTTAAAAGACCAATGAACTTGGAGATCTGAGTTCTAATCCCATTTCTGTCCCTAGGTAGCTTTGTGACCCTGGAAAGTAATTTAATAACTGTGGGTTTCCATATCTGTAAATGGAAGGGTTTGGGCCATGTAATAGAGAAACTCTTCTAATCCAGCCTAATTTTCTTTTTTGTAGGGAGGGGTATTTGGCCAGGGGATGAGACTGCTGATATTTAGGTATTTCTAAGAATTCTTGTTTATGTATTATTGTACAAGCATATAGCTTGGGTTAGGAAATCATCTTTCCTCTGTCCTATCTTCATCCCAACTCTACCCCTACCCAGGTCAGAGTGAAACCAGTTAGCTCATTACCCACAAATTGGAAAGTAATTGGTTTGAGGATACTTAAAAAGCTGCTTAATCTTGGTTGGCTTTCATGTCTTTCATCTTACCTCAGCCAGTGTTGGGCATCTAGGGGTGGGCTTGAAGTCAAGAAGATATGCATCCAAATCTCATCATAGATACTTACCAACTATGTGTATGTTACAGTGATCAATTTACTTGACTTCTTTGGGTCTCGATTTCCTCATCTGTAGAATAAGGGGGTTGTACTTGGTGACTATTAGTATTCCTTCCAGTTCTAGACCTGTTATCCTACTATCTTGGGGTACATGCCTAGGAGTTGGAACTCTGCGTCAAAGAGTTTGGATAATTGAGTCACTTGGTTCACATAATTCCAAATTGCATACCAGAATGGCTGAACCAATTTATATTTCCAGCAACAGTCCATTTCTACAACCTGTCCAACATTGACTATTCTCATCTTAAAAGAAACATCTTTTTTTAACAACATTGTTCTTCCAATGATGACACATGGCTATAAATCACGGACTATCACAGTCTCTAAATAATCAAAATGGGGGCTCACCCAAAGAGCAGTGGAGAGGTGCAGAGTGGGAGAATATAGGCGCTTCCATAGTAAATTGAGTGGTGCCAAAGATATTGTCAAAGAAATGACTGGAAACAAAGGTAGGACGGTTATGTCATGAGAGTGAGAGGTAACAGATAGATAGCTCATATGTTTCTTTAGTAGTCATTAGTAATGTCAGGAGAGTAAGAGGAAGATCCCCTGCATATCAGATCAGACCCCTATGGAGGATTTCCATGCACTGGAGTTGCATAAGATAATAAGGCCCAGTAAGTTGTGAACTACCTTTCTTTATATCCTCAGTGTTTAGTACAGTGTTTGGCACATAGCAAGTGCTTAATAAATGCTTTTTGACTAATTAGTGAGAGTATCTTTATCAGTGAAACCACAGATAAATTTAAAGATGGAAAATACTTCATTTTAACTTCATTTCTACGTACCTCAATCCCATCCAGAAATTGTTTTGTAGTCTCATCTATGTGGACACAGGTTACAGACTTGTCCCTTTTGACCTCAGGTTGCATTAAATTTCTACTCCATAGCTACCCTGGCTTCTCTGGATTTTGTTTTAAGCCTCCTTGGGTGGAAGTGGAGATAGAGGAAGTTTCTCCATCTGGCCCAAATATTTCTTTTGAGCCCCAGGTCATTATTAACTGACCTCATCTTAAGTATCCTTTGCCTCTTCTACACGTCTTATCTTTCTTCCCCACCCATTTCTCTGTATTCTGTTTGATTTCCAAGATGTGCAAACATGGTACACTTTTTAAGTTTAATCTTCATTGTTAACATTTTCCCTATCCCTTTCTTCAGTCTAGACAAGCAATAAAACAATATATCAAGCCTTGCCACTCTGTAGTGCTTGTCAGATTCTGGGTGTGAATGCTCACACTAAAAATTTAACAATCATCTCATTAAAGCTGGTTCCAGGACACCCCATTGACTAGGTCAAGTTACTAAGGCTGGTTCTAAGCTAGGCTTTACCATCTGCTTTTCTAAGTTGATGTCTCAGCTTAGCCTGCTTAGTGATCATCTAGCCTTGATGGATATCATCTTTCTTTAGGACCTGACTGCATCAGATCAGCTCCCTGCGATAGAATTAAATCTATGCTTTCCTTGTTCCAGTGTCTACTTTCCGGTTTGAGCCATCTCCAAAGTTTCCGTCTCCCATCTGAAGGATACCTCCTTCTTTTGCTCATTTGCTGATCGGGGATGATGGATATACCCTGAGTCTATTGAGTGGCAACACCTCTCTTGGCTTGGGTTACCAGCTCTATCCAGGTTCCTAGGCTCATTTTGATGATTCATCACTCAAATCCCTCCTCTCCCTTTTTCCTTGTGAGTGGTTTTCCATTATTCTATCATTACACTTTTATAATAGCACAAATGTTTCAAACATCTATTAAGAGAGACAGGTGTCATTCCTACCCTGGGCATTTCTTCATCTTCCCATTCATTACTTCCTCTCTGGCACACTTCCCCAATACATTTGACCCAAGCCTGGAGGAGCTTGATTTGGCTCTGAAAATGTCAGTTTTCCTCGTGATGTTGCCAGCTTCTCCCTAACCAATATTTATTGCTTTGGAGCTACTAGTAAAAATACCATGGTATAGTAATTTTTAATTTTCCCAGATTTATGATGAGAATCAAAAGGAAAGTCATACCCCAATACTACATAGAATTTCATATTTTTTATGGACTTAGATTTTTTTTAACATTGGAAAGAGTTCAGAACTACCAAAAATGCTGTAAAAATATTAACAGCATGGATTTCTTATGTTACTCTTGGATTAGTAACTTAAAATAAGGCAAACCATGGTAAATATTGAATTACCACCCTTATTCCTAATGAAATCTTTGTGTTGGTACCCTTCCATTTCTCTTTGTTTAATATAGGTGGCACACTGAATAGACTGCTAGGCTTAAGAGTCAGGAAGATTTGAATCTGAATCTTGCTTAGGCTTTTACTGGCTGAATGGCCCTGGACAAATCACGTAACCTCTTTTGGCCTCAGTTTTGTCATCTGTAAAATAGAGACCACCTTACAGGGTCACTGTGAGGATCAAATGGGATAACTTATATAAAGCACTTTACCAAACTTAAGGCACTCTATGAATTCTGTTGTTATTATAATTATAAAAACATGAAGAGATACGTTTTCTTTTCTTTGTGATAGTCATAATTTAGTGGCACTCCCAGGTGTCTTTGTCTTGGGGCAGTCTAATGATTCAGCAAATTCAACTCAGCAAATATTTATTTAGTTCCTCCTATGTCAAAGGCAGTATATTTGGTGTCAGATTAAAATGATTAAATTCTGGCTCTTATTTCAGTGGAAACAATGCTTCCAAAGCTCAGTATTTATCTCCCAAAGCCAGTCTCTGATTTAAAAAGTTCCCATTTGTACTTGAACTGAAATGAGCATTGACCTAGTGCTGTGTTGGTCCCCAAATCCAGGAGAAATCAGTTCTCTTAACATTGCAGTAACTCTGAACCAAGGTAGTGTTATTCAATCATTGCTGTTCCAGCAAGGAGCCTAGCAATCTCTCCTGGTGCCTAATACAATCCTTTGCATTCAGTAGGTGCCTAATACCATCCTTTGCATGCAGAAAGTCCTTAAAGAACATTCATTAAATATTGTTATAATATAAATAGTGCCTGAGTTGGGGCAATAACACCTGGATTTGATGAATCCTGGATCTGCTGTTACTAGGGTCATTATGGGAATCCAGGTAATTATTTAACCTCTTTGGACCTTAGTATCCTCATTTATCAAATGAAGGTGCTGGATTAGATGATGTCTAAGACACTTTCTACATCTAAATCCTATGATCTAATACAATAAATTCAAGTAGTTTCTTGGTGAGGAAGCTGGGATGGATTTCTAAGCCTTTAAACTGGAAGTTCCCTGACGGGTGCTTGAAACTCTAAATTTATATGGAACAGTGAAATTCAATATAGATTGCAAATTCCTTTGATAAATCTGGTTTTGGGACATTGCCTCTGACACTTCCTGGTCTGATAGCCTTGGGTAAACCACTTAATCCTTGAACTTCAGTTTTTTTTCTTCTGTAACATGGAAATAATAATACTACCTGCTTTCCAGAGTTGTGAGAATCAAATAAGATAATTTATGTATAGTGCTATGAAAATATAAAAGTCTTATAGAAATGTCTAGGATTATCATCATCTAATTCTTTGTATCCTTTTAGTAGAGTTCAGCAGAAATTGTCCTAGGACAAGATTTTCTCCTGCTCCTTGTTGTTGTTGAATTGTTTCAGCTGTATTTGACAATTTGTGACCCCATTTGGGATTTTCTTAGCAAAGGTACTGGAGCGGTTTGCCATTTCCTTCTCCAGCTTATTTTACAGATGAGGAAACTGAGGCCAACAGGGTTAAGTGGCTTGCCCAGGATCTCATGGCTATAAGCGTCTGAAGCTGGATTTGAACTTAGGAAGATGAATCTTCTGGACTCCAGGCCTGGCGCTCTGTGCACTATGGCGCCCCCTAGCAACCCTTTTCTCCTGCTGCTTCTTTCTATTTAATGTTCTACAGATTATTGTTGTTATTATTACCATTAGGAAAACAGCAACAACCTCTCTAAAGTTGTTGAAGGGAAACTGGTTTAGAATCCCCAAACACTAAATAAGCATGGGATATCATTATTTGATATAAAATAATCCGTCTTACTGATGGGTTGGGTATTTCTGTAGCATCTCCAATGGTGGTAACAGTTGTATTATTAACAAAATTTACCTGTGTCTGTTTCCTGTGGAAGACTTTGTTGTTGACCTTATTTTTGTGGAGTAATTTGATTTTTATTAACATAAGTAATAGAAGAGTTTAGCAGCTGGGTAGTCAGCAGACAGGCTGTCTGTTTGCTGTTCTCCGTTTGCTTTTCTCTTGTTAAAATCATCAAAATGTTGACAGCTGCATAACTCTTTTTAAGGCATTCACATCCTGACAGACATTACAGAGATTTGTCATTTTACTTACAGTAAGTGACAGCTAAAATTAGCTCTATGCCGTATTGGAGGAGAGCTTAGATGTAGTGACTCCAGTGAAATTTGTCTTGTGTTCCTTTAATATACAAGTGATTTCAGGCAGTTATTAAGGACTGAGCACCGTAAGGATATGGGGAAGATCTAGGGAGCTGGGGCTTCCCAGGTACATAGAAGATGGGGTAGAGGGGAGAAGCTGACAACAGTAATATCATCTTTTTTCTTTTAACTCTTCTCCCCATACCTCCTTTCTCCACCTTCCTTTACAGTCACCAAAGCTCAGCCCAGGCGAAGTATAAGTTAGAGAATTTTAGAAATTAAAGGAATTTCAGAGTTCATATGGTATAGCCCACCTATTTTATGCATTAGGAGACTGAACCCTAGAGAATGTTGTGTAGAGCAACACTTGGTAGGGCAAATACTACAAGCTAGGTCTCTGACTTTTCAGTTAACACTCTTTTTAACTCATTGGGGTCAGTTAGAATGTAAACTTCTTGAAGGGTAGAGATTATGTCATCCTTTATATCTATATCCTTGGTGCCTAGCCTAGTGCCTGACACTTAGTAGGCCCTTAGTAAAAACTTATTATTTGCTCAATTAAAACCAGCACCTAGCACAATGCACAGTATATACTTAATAAATATTCAATTAATTAGTCAATGAGCAAGTAATTTTTAAACATCTACTACAGTGCCCAACACTTTGCTAGGAACTGGAAAAGAAAAGACAAAATTAAAACATCCCCTGCCCTTAATCCATTAGATTGTAAACTCCCTGAGGGCAGAGACTGTCTTTTGCCTGTTTTTGTATACCCAGCCCTTAGTAGAGTGCCTGGCCTGTAGTAAGCATTTGATAAATGTTTATTGATTGACTGACCTTAAGGAATTTACAGTAGAATGAGGAGATAACATATATTTGTATAAGTATATATAAAGTGACATATAAAGTGAATGGGTAGGAGGTATCAGAAAAGTCTTCGTGGGGAAGGTAGAGCTTGATCCGTCTTCAAGGGAACCAGAAGTGAGGAGCTGTTGAATTGAGTCAGTATGAATCGAATGGAAAACACGTGTGGGAAGGACAGCTTCTATTTTCAGTTTTGCCTCTGTCCACTCACATTCTCATCCCATTTGAGTTGCTTTGCACTTCTGAGTGGTTTCTCCAATCCTGCTGTCAGTGGATTATGATGCTCATTCATTCCTGAATATGGGTTAAATAAATGTTTGAAGCTCATGCCTGGACCACAGTTGGGAACCTCCAGAGGGAAAATTGGTCTGGGGGCCTGGAATAGCCTTACCTAGTAGATGGGGAGGCAAATTTAGTGAGTCTCTGAAAACTCTTCCCAATAGTTTAGCCTGTGAAGGCTGGGTCCGACCTGTTGGGTAGGAATTTTTTCCACTCTAAACTCCTCATCTGTCTATACAGACCTTGGTTTGTTCTTTGCCTCTGGCATGTTTTAGGACACCTTTGATTTCTAGGGAAAAGGTCTACAAGATAGAGTCATTTTGTAATTTTAAAAATAATCAAGTAACTATTTAGAGATAAACCATGTTTCTGCAGACAGATTAAAACATACAGTCAGATATCTGCCTATCCGTTCAGAGTCATCTTCTTGATTAAAGTCTCCAGGGAATGATTTCCCCATTTTTGCTTATTTGCTTCTTTGCCTGGCCAACTCACACCAGTACTTTAAGCCCCTTCCCAATCCTGCTTGCTTTGTACAGCTTTCCTTGATCACCACAGGCTACAATGATCACTCCCTCCTCTGAATTCCTATTGCACTCTATTGATAATTTGAAAAGTAAACCCTGGTGACTCTCCATTTTCTCACATCAAATAGAAAGTCCTTCCTCTGGTATGTAAAGCTTTTTACAGCCTGCATTCTTTTTACCTTTCATCATATACTTTATTCCTCTCTACATACTCCATAATCAAGCCGTATTCTCTACTTGCTATTCCTCACACCACACTGGCTGTCCTCCATGCCCAAAATGTTCCACCTTTCCACCTAGATCTTTAAGAATCTGTGGCTTCCTTCAATAATCAACTCAAATGCCATCATCTTCGGGAAGCCTTTCCAAGTCCTCCAACTCCCTCTTTCAGTTTACTTTGTGTTTAGCTTTGTTTTATATATATATCTCCAGCATTAGAATATGAACTCCTTGAGGGCAGGGACTATTTTTTTTTGCCTATATTTATATCCCTAGCACTTAGCAAAGTAAATGTTTAATAAAGGCTTACTGATTGATTGATACTTAATAAATATTTCTTTTTAAGTTAAATTTTAAAATTTCCAATTAATGAAAATGTATCTTCTCTCCTACTTCCCTCCATCCCACTGGGGGAATAAAAAAAAAGAAAAAGAAAACCTTTGTGATAAATATGCATAGTCAAGCAAAAACAAATGCCTGTATTGGTCATATCTAAAAATAGTATCTTTTCACATTTATATGTCCTATCTCTTTGATAAAATTGTAACCTTCTTTAGAGCATGAGCCACATCTTCTATGTGATGTTTTAAAAGGCCAGCAGATTATCAATAAAAAGATGCTCATTTGGCCATCTCTCTTAGACCAAAGGCAATCATGGTGGAGGGGCTCACAGTTTATATACCCTTCAAAACAGTAGGTGGTCAATGGGGCTGAGAGTGACCCCTGCATAGAGAAATTACCTCTACTTAGACCACCCCCAGCTATACCAGACAACTGCTGGCCTTGGGCTATCTAGACAAAAGGATCTGTCTCCACCCAAGCTTGAGTAGAACACAATGAGCTTCCCTACCCTATATCAAATTCCTTACCAGATTGCATGGGGTCTGACCAAGATAGAGGAGACTTAACGCAACCTCATTATTGGTCATGTCCTATGAGAAAACAGCACTGTAAATCAGGACTTTGAAAGGGGGGAGGGAGAGCTCTGAAATCTCCCTAAGGTATTGGTTATTAATAATAATTTCTCATATATATTTTTTCATATTGGCCGTTCTGCATTAATAATTAGTACAAATGCCTTATGTAGAGTAGACATTCCCTAAATTCTAGATGATTCACTCATTTCTTAATGGTCAAAAGAGTGAATATAGCTAGCATCAGAGATGGAAAGAAATGGAAAAATTTCCAGAGATGGAAAATGTTTCTACCAATATTACAGACTGTCATGTGGCGCACATAGGGTTAGGAGTGGAGGGAAGTTAAAATAATACTGCATCTGTGATTTTGGCATAAGGAATTCCTGGCTAAGAAAACTTTACCAACACAAGTCTACTTCTCTTCAACTTGAAGTCTTAGAGAACTGACATGTTTTTGATACACAGACCAATGGCTCTAATAACATGAACCAGATTAAAAAGCAATTGGGAAATATTGAGAAAATTGGGAAATAGAAAGTAAATAAAATACAATAAAACAGATGATATTTCATTTTAAAACTAAGTCAACACATGACCCACAGGGTTCCTGATGAATGGTTTAGTGGCCCCCGTTTCTATTGGGGTTTGACAACATGACACTTGAGCACAGAGAGGTTAAATGATTTGATCAGCATCACACAGCCGTCAGGTATTGAAGGCAAGACTTGAACCCAGGTCTTTGTGGCTTCAAGGTGAGCTCTCCCTCCACTACTCCATTCTGCCTCAAAAATAAAGTTTTCAAATAAGTCGTCACAGTTCTGCATGCTACTTAATGCTCAAGTGTGGCTTAATTACACAATTTGGGATGCTTCTTAGTCTTTGGTAGACCTGTTGGTCAGAGCTGAGGGCACAGTTTTGTAAGGAGATTGCTATGTCTGTCTTTTTAACATGTTAAATGCATTGTTAATGAAATTGAAATTTTCAAACGGCTATAGATTTATCATAGGAGGTGCCACACATTGGGAGAACTGCATTAACCTTTTGTTGATTTGAAGTCATCTTTTACCTTATGCCCAGGAGCCCAATTAACATTATTGATTTGAATCATACTCATTAAGATCAACTTATTTTGTGTTAATTTCCTTCAACAGAGAGTAAGAGAGCAAGCTGAAACCAAACGTGGTGCAGTTTAGACAGAATGATTGATTTGATGGAGAAAGGCATGTTTTGTACCATAATCTCACTTCAGCACTGTCAGGAGCTCATTGTACCAAACCTCTTCTGATGAGGCAGTTACTGTTTTTGCAGTCAAGGTTCAGTTTATGCTTCACATTCATACTGCGTTGGGGCTATTGTGCAGGGTAGTAGAGGTCTCCCTCATTTGGGGTGATGTTGCCCTTGGGGCCTGAGGTGATTTCTTGACATAAACTGGGATGTCAGGCCAGTACATTTTAAACCTGGTGCTTAAATTCTGGAAGAAATCTCATGCCTTCATTTGGCATAGCAGGGATTTGGATGGGTATTGGCATGTGATGATGGCCCTTCCCTATTTACAGAATATCTAACTGTACATGTTAAAATGAGACTGAGAATGGAACATATTACAGGATTTCAAGATTTAGATCTGGAGGGGGCATTAGAGATTGTCCAATCTGGTCCTTTTATTTTACCTTTTACTTTTTACCCTGAGGCCTAAAGTGATTAAATAACATACTTAAAGTCGCACAGGTTTTGTTCTTCCTTTGTATTCTAAGAGGACCAGTGACATCACAATATTGGGGTCAGGGCACAGTATGTTCTACTGTGACAAATCAGTCCAGTGCGAGTTCCAAAGGCTCTACCGTAGGTCAGGCACAAATTGTCTGTTAGACCATTTGGGATGGAGATGTCTCTGGATTTGTGCAGCTCATGTTTCCTTTGTGCTTTGTGGCCCTGCTTTGCTCCTGGAGTACAACATCTTCTTTGATGGGGGCATGCTACATTGGGTGGTCCTATGCTAGCATCTTCCATGTCACACAATTGGTACTAAAGTTTTTCAGAAATGCCTTAAGAGTTTCCTTCTACTGCTTCTTCTGACCATTGTGTGAGTGCTTGCCTTGTGAGAGCTCTCCGTAAAATATTCTTTTAAGTAAAGCATTTGGCATTCAGACTACATGGCCAGCCCATCAAAGTTGCACTGTCTGTAGAAGAGTTTGAATGCTTGGCAATTCAGCTGGAGAGAGTATTTTAGTGTCCAGTACCTTATCTTGCCAGGTCATCTTCAGAATCTTTCTAAGACAATTTTCAAGTGGAAGAGGTTCAGTTTTCTGGCATGGTGCGATAGACTGTCCAGGTTTCATAGGCATACGACAATGAAGTCAGAACAATGGCTCTGTAGACCTTCAGTTTGATAGGAAGCCTAATACCTTTTCTCTCTCACTTTGTCTTGGAGCCTCCCAAATACTGAGGTAGCTCTGGCAATGCATGCATCAACCTCATCATTTATGTGGACATCCCTGGAGGGTATACTGTCAAGGTAAGTGAACTTATCCACAGCATTCAAAATTTGTCCATTTCCTGTGACTGATGGCTCTATGTATGGATGGTGTTGTGCTGGTTGGTGGAAGACTTCTGTTTCCTTGGTGTCAATTATCAGGCCAAAATTAGCACAAGTGGCAGAGAACTGATCCATACTCTGTTGTATCTCAGCCTCAGAGGCTGCATTGAGTACACAGTGATCTGCAAATGAAAAGTTGAGCACCAGCTTTCCTTCCACTTAAGTCTTAGCTTGTATCCTTTTCAAGTTAAATGTTTTACCATCAGTACGATAGCTGACCTTGATGCTATTTTCATTCTTATAGAAGGCATCTGACAACATTGAGGAAAACATCATGCCAAAAAGCATAGGAGCAATGTTATAACCCTTCTTCATTCCACTGGTGACTGGGAAGCATAACAGTATCATTCTTCATCCAGAACTTGTGCAAGCATGCCATCATGAAACTGCTATATGATATTGATGAACTTCTCCAGGCAACCAAATTTTTCCATAAGACCTTATGACTGACAGTATCAAAGGCATTGGTCAGATCAACACATATTGTGTATAGATTTTTGTTCTGCTCCTGGCATTTCTCCTGGAGTTGTTGGCAGCAAACACCATGTAGACCTTTCCTTGGCCCTTTCTGAAGCCACACTGGCTCTTGGGCAGATGACCATCTTCCAGGTGAAGGATCAGCCTAGTAAGGAGGTCTGTGGCAAGAATCTTGCCAGCAGTGACTGAGAGAGATACCCTACTGTGACTGTCACAGGACAACCTGTTTTCCTTTTATAAAGATAAGCAACAGAGGCACCCTTGATCTCCTGGGGGATAACCTCCATTTGCCATAGGATCTGGAGGATTTCAGTTAATATGAACAGTGATTTGTAGATCTCTCTGCTGGGAGAGAGGAAAGCTCCATGCCAGGAGCTTTGCCACTTGAGAGGAGTCTGACGGCATTCAATACCTCTTCACTTGAAGGTTTAGCTAGAGTGGGATTGACTATAACATGAAGCATACAGTCTATGGCTTCTTCATTGGTTGATGACAGTCTATTGGGAACACTATGGAAATGTCCAGCCCATGTTTCCAGGATCATGTCCTTATCACTGATCACTATGGCTCCATCAGTGCTGAATAGTTGAGATGAACTAGAGGCCTGTGGCCCATATATAGTTTTCAGGGCATCGTAGAAGCACTTTGGATTGTTGCTACTGGCATAAAATTGAATCTCATCTGCCTTCTTACTGAGACAAGAATCCTGAATCTCTCTAAGATTTTCTTGCACTTTTACTTTTGATGGAGTTAAATGCTGCCTTTTTGGAGACAGGCAAGCTGTCCCTACTAGTAAAACTTGTGGAGTTCTCGTTTCTGGTTTAGCAGCTTCTGAATTTCCCCATCATTTAGTAGTTAGTAATAAGAGGCAGGGCAGGCTTTTTATCTCCAAATCCAGTCCTCTTCCCATTATGTCATACCACCTTCATAGTAATCAGTATATGTGTCCATTGCTGTCTACTAGATTGTAAACTCCATCGAGGCAGTGTCCTTGTCTTATCTAAATTTTCTCTCTCCCACAGAGCTTGGTATAGCTTCACCTTGCACACAGTTGATTCTAAATAAGTGTTTGTTGAATTGAGTCCAGTGGAAAATGAAAGCTAAATAATAAGGCATTTACAGTTCTAAAACCTGACAATTATATATGGATTTTGTTGGAAATCTTCAAATATTCTCTAATACACCAATAGATCTGTGATCTCATCGATGTGTGTAGCAACCCATCTGTGCAGGCAAAAGACATTCCTATAAAATATAAATTTGTTCTACCTTCAAACTTCCTGAGGGCTTTTGTATTTGGATTGGGAAATGGATTTTATGAAGGGAGGTTTGGAAAGGGAAGAGACATGTTGAGTGTGGAAGCACTTCTTTTCCTTTCTTTTTTTTTTTTTTTCAGAAGCCCTGAATGTTTAACTCAGAATAGACTCAGTTCCTTGGATCCTCAAATACTCAATGGTAGACAAATGGAACTCCAGAAGAAAACAAACAAACAAACAAAACAAAGCAAAATAGAGCAACTGGGTGACGTTAAAGCATCACTTTCACTTTTCGTTGGGAATCAGTGTTTATTGTATTAAAAAAACAAAGCAAAACATAAAGCATATTCACCCCCAGGGGCCCATCTGACATTTTAAAACTTTTGTCTGCTTTAATTCATGGCCTTCAAGGCTGGGATTTCCATGGTCCTGGGGTTCAGGTAGCAAGGATCTCCATGGTGCCATGCATTCCCTCTTGTGCTGCCTTGCTGAGTATTCTGCAGGGTCTGAGCAAATTATATAGCTTATTTAGCTCCCTCTAAAAACAATAATGGGCCTATTCAGATTTTATCTGTAATTTTACTTTGTTGTTGAGCAGTATTAATAATGCTGCTGTAAACCAGGCAGGGTCAGCACTTCCCGAATCTTCGTGGGTTTAGTGATAGGATAAATAGCCGTCTGCGGGTGCGTGAAGGGAGAACATGCAGATTGTCTCTGGGTAAGTTAGACATGCCTGTCTGGAATGGAGCCGTATTAATATCGCATCTTGCAGGTTTGGCAAGGGCTTTAAGAGTACTGTATTTCAAGTTGGTTTTTATAGAAACTTGCAGTAGAACTGGGCAGGATTAATCACGGATGAGATATATCACACTTAGTACAGTATTAAATTCTAGCAATGGAACAACGCAAACCAGTTCATAACCTTATAAGAACATTGTGTGCTAGGAAAATACTGTATATCCAAGTTAATGGTGAATAAAATGCTCTGTACTCTACTTTTTGGTGGCAAGGAGTGAGGTAGGCAGGCAGGGTTCCTGGGTGTGTTCTTTTTTCTTTCCCTCACCCCCCTATATAATATCTGCTACAGCAATCACAGGCTGCCAGTACCTCTGCTTTTGTGTCTCATTCCATGCCTGTTGGTGTCTATATCAGCTCTGATCTCAGGGCAAAGGAAGGAGTTTCCTTTCCCCAGGCAGAAGGGGTCCTCATGGTGATCTAATTGTTATATCTACTTAATTAATATTAAATTTCTAATTAATATTTCTGTGAGTCATAAGGTTAATTAATTTTTACTAGATTAACATTATAGAATTCATGCTTATAAAATTATTTAATAATATTTATTATTTTAAAAATAATTATTAAATATTAAATTATACTAAGAACTAACATAATCTGTGGACATAAGATTTTAGCTCTAGAACTGAAGATATCTTAGAGACCATCTAGTCCAACCTCTTCATTTTTTCAGATGAGGAAACTGAGGCCCCCAGAAGGTTAAATGAATCACCCAAGATCACCTTGGTACAAGTAGCAAGACTAGAATTTCAACCAAGGTCCTCTATAATTCCAGTGTCCTTATTATTTATTTTATGCTTGGAATGATTGTCTTACTGTTTGAAACGTAAAGTTGCTTATGGTTCCATGTCCTTAGAGACCACCTGGCATGGTAAATAGAGTGCTGGATTTGGCATCAGGAAGATTTGGCTTTGAGTTTTGCCTTGGACATTTGCTAGGTGGGTGAGGCTTAGAATGCTACGTATATAGTCAGTTTCCTCATCTATAAAAGCCAGCAATCATAACTATTGCACGTTGTGGAGACCTTGCGAGGATTAAATGAGATAATGTATATAAAACATTTTGCAAGCCCTAAAGCACTATATAAATGTCAGTTGTTGTTATTGTTGTTTCATAGATATATAGATATTGGTAGGCAGGGTATGCCAGGTAGTTGTAGGTAAGTGCTTAGAGGTCAGTGCTGATCCTGCCTGTGGTCGAGAGAGAGGTAAGAATGTTGCTACTATGACCAGGGTGAAACATTTATACTGGGCAACTCCACTGATGCTGAGCCATTGTATTGCTTAGATATAGCAAGAGGGATGAAGGTTAGGCAAAAGGAAAAATTTCCTGGCAGTAAGGTTTCTGGAGAGCTTTAAAATAAAGAATAATTTTTATCTTCCTAGGCTGGGTAAGGTAAAAGATCAATCAGTAGCAAGAGGATGGACAAAAGGACCTGGGAAGGATCCCCAATAACTCCAGAATTGTAGGGTTATATAGTATGGAATGGTGATTTGGTATGATTTAACATCACTTATCTTTCCTTTTTCTGTATTTTTAGAGTTCCCTGCCTCTTAGGTAGGTCCCTGTTTCATCTCAAGAGTTTGTTGGGATCTGGATCATTAGAAAGAAGGGCTTGCAATTTGCTGAAAGGATGGATGTCCAAAAACTTGGGTTTGAGTCAGGACTGTGATATGTCCTTGGGGGCAAAGACTGTTTCATTTTTCTCTTTTTATTCTGTGGAACAATTTCTGGAATATATTGAGCATTTAATAAAGGCTTGTTGACTGAATCTTGCTTCCTATGTGACCTTCAAGTGACAACCTCTCTGGGACTCAGTTTCATTAACTGTGAAATCAGAGAATTATTACATTATTTCTATATTATTTTTTCTGATGTTCTCTTTAGCTCTAAATTCTTTGACTCCAGTAGCACCCTCCGAATTAGACTCTTGGGTCCTCAGCCCCAGTTTCTCCAAATTCACCTTCTGCTCAGCTTTGAAAATCTTAAAAGTATAGGTCTCACTTCATCCCCCCCTTGCTAAAGAAACCTCAGTGGCTCCCTACTGTCTCTAGGGTAAAATACAGATTCTTCAGCTTGGCATTTAAAATCTTTCACAATTTATAGCTTTTGACTATGTTTCTAGGCTTATAGTTTTTCTATTCCAGCTAAAATGATCTACTTCCTCTTTCCTGAACTTGGCATCAAATCTCCAACCTCCATGTTTTTGTATCCTGTGTCTGGAATCCATCCCCTTCTCACCTCTACTTCTTAGAATCCTAGCTTCCTTCAAGGCCCAACTTGGGTGCCATGGTCTATGGGAAGCCTTTGCTGATTCTCCCATTTGTTGGATCTCCCACATGGGGACAAGAAGATTAACCATTTGGGGGTCCTCCTCTTGCCTTTTGCTTCTTCCTGTGAAGCTTCACAGCGAGTGTTGGAATTCAGAAAAGAGTGTTCTGGGCCAGTTGTTTCTTTAGAGGTCAAGTCAACAAGCATTTATTAAATGTTTGCTGTATGTCAACCCTTGTGTAGACATGATTCAAAAATGGTGCATCAGTTACCTTCTCTGACTGTTTGGTTCCTTTTCTCAGGAATCTTTGATTGTTTTTGGCTTTTATGGGATGATTCCATTACAGTAGAAATTCCATGCAAGGAGGGATTGTTTTAGTCATTTTCTTTCTATCTTTAGATCTGAGTGCAATGTGTGGGTCCCTACAAAATGTTTGTTGACTGATTCTGTTCAACTCAACAAGTATTCAGTGAGTATTGTGCCAGTTCCTGTGCTAGGCACTAGAAATACAAAGACAAAAGGGAACAGCACGTATGTAGATAAATAAATACAATATAATTCAAGGAGGATGAGAGCAATAACAGCTAGAGGGATAAAGAAAGGCTTTATCTAGGAGGAGGTACAGAGAAGGAGATTTGGGAAATAGTGAGAAGACCAGTGTGTCTGAACCAGACAATGTATGAAAGATATTAATATGAAATAAATCAGATAAAAGTAAGACAGAACTCTGTGATAGTCTTTAGATGACAAAGTGAAGCATCTCTATCTTATTGTAGAGGCAATGGGCAGCCATTGAAGATTCTTGAGTACCATAGAGATGTGGTTAAACCTATGTTTTAAGATTATTTTGGTAGCTGTGTGGAGGGTGGATTGGAGAGAGGAGGGATTAGAAGGAGGTAGTCCAGTTAAGAATCTGTTGTAGTAGTCCAGGTGAAAGTTGAAATGTGGTTGATGACGAGTGGTGGCCTTGATGCTGCTGTGGTGGGTGGAGAAAAAGGGATAGATGTAAGGGATGTCATAGAGATAAATCAACAAGATTTGTATATGGGGGCCAAGGGGGAAGGAAGAGTGGAGGATGCCTCTGAGCTTATGAACCTACCTGCCTGGTGCACGATAGTAAGAATGCCTTATACTTCCATTAGTACGTGATAATTTACAAAGTAATTTGCATTCTATCTCATTTGAAACAATTCATGTGAGGTAGGGAGGTAAGGATATCCCCATTTTACTGTTGAGGAGACAGAGGTTCAGAGAAATTAAATGATTTCCCCAAGATCACCTAGCTATTAAGTGTCAGCACTTGAACCCATACTTGTGAATTTTTTTGTTTGTTTTTTTTGGGGGGGGGCATCTTGTGAGTTTTAAGTTCAGTGCTTTTCTAGGACTCAACTCTGACTCTCTGGAGTGACTGCTTTGTTGGAAATAGTTGACTTCCCATACACAGACATATTTTCAGATTTAAAGACAACAACGTATGCTAATATCAAGCAGAAATAATTTTTGGATTCTCTCCTCCGTAAGCACATGTAATCAAACTTTGACTTAGGAGCCAGTCAGGATCCCAAAGGAGTAGAGATGTGAGGCTTCCTTGGTGCACAGATGAACAGACCAGTATAGAGAGGAACATTGTAGCCCCAAAGGGAGAGAACTTCTCTTTTCTCCCCATACTCATGTACTCTTCATTCCTGTAAAAATGTGAGTACTTGCTGTTATTTCTTGACATGCCCTCTTCCCACTTATTTACAGAATAAGTGCCTACCAAACAGAAGCAATTGTTTTTTTTTTTGCCTTTTCACTTTTAAAATTGGATCTTTTCTCCTTCTGCTAGTTAAGTGAGTCACTTAAATTTAATTTTATAGTCTTTGTGAGTTCAGATAATACAGACACTGATTTTGCCAGACATAAAACTAGCGTAGTCATGCCCTGCTTCTGGGATTGTTACTCTACACATAACGATACCAATAAATATAAAGAAAGTCTCGGGCATTTTTGCCAGAGGCTTATAAAGAAGTGTAGCTTACTGCCGTCAGAAGGCTTTTGAGAGTCCATGCCTGGTTTTCCTTTGGGATTTAAAAATGTAGGTATGCAAATATGTACCAAAGAGCAGTTTTGTTCACCAGTGGCTTTTCAAATATGAGACTGTGGAAGAGTGTGGGATAGCACAGAGGTTACTTCAGTCCATTTGTTCCCCAGCCCACTTCCCTACCCCCAAGAGAAGGGAGACTTCAGTTGACCTAAGAAACAGACCTACCTCCTCGTGGTTGACTCCTGCAGATTGGTCCTGTTTCCTAGCCACAGGACCAGTGAGGACACATCAGTAAAGATGGCAGACTAGGATGTCTGCATATGGCCAACTATGAGAAGTGATGTAGTGAAGTGGGAACTATGCTCTGAGTTTGAATCCTAGCTCTGTCTCCTCCCTGTGTGTCCTTGTGTAAATCACTTAACCTGTCTAGGCCTTGGTCTGTTTCCTCACCTGTAAAATAAGGATGTTGGATTAGATAGGCACTGAAGTCATTATTTAGAATTAGGAGAGAGAATAGTTGGCATGTTGATGGAATGGCATTGGCACTGCAGAGGAGCTGATCAGAAGAGGAAAATTTCTGCCCTTTTGTTTACTCTGTTATTAGTAGTATCCCTTTCACCCTCACAATTCTATAGTGCTTTGAAAAAACATCTTTTTGCATTGATTCTGTTCATTTTTACACGATACCCATTTCTAAAAATATCCCTTCTTCTTCCCCTGTCCAGAGAGCCATCCTTTATACTAAGTATTTAAAAATGAGGAAGACGGCAGTTCAAAACAAGCAATGCGTCAACCATGTTTGACTGTACATGCACCATTGCATACCTGGAATCCCCTACTCCTGCAGAGAAAGGAGAAAGAAGCATTTTCTCAAATCTTTTTCATAGCCACAGGTGGTCATTGTAAATACAAAGCATTCAATTATGTTGTTGTTGCTTCCATTTACCTTATTATCACTGTGCATATTGTTTTCCTAGATCTTTACTTTGCATCAGTTTTATAAGTCATCTAGTGCTTCTCTGAATTCTTCATGCTTATTATTTCTGTTGTTGTCCAGTCATATCTGACTCTCTGTGACCCTGTGGATCATACTGTCCATGGGATTTTCTTGGCAAGGATACTGGAGTGGTTTGACATTTTCTTCTTCAGTGGATTAAGACAAACAGAGATTAAATGACTTGCCCAGGGTCACGTGGCTAGTAAGTGTCCAAGGCCGGATTTGAACTCGTCTTCATGACTTCAAGCCCAGCACTCTATCCATTGAGCTGCTCCTTTAGTAACATCCTCCTTTAATAATGAAATAATTTTATTATTTCTAACAGTCAGTAATATGCCATTACATTTATGTACCACAATTTGTCTAGTTGTTCCCCAGTCATGAGCATCTATTTTGTTTTGAATTCTTTGCTGCCACAAAAAATGTACAGCCCGTTTGTCTTTAGGCCCTCAACTAACCCTATAAGCGTGATATAGTAGATAAAGGATAGGCTTGGAATCAGGAAGACCTGGTTCCAACCCATTATCTGACAGTCATTGGGTGACCATAAGCAAGTGACTTCACTAAACTTTCTGATTCTCAGTTGCCTCATCAATGAAATTATACCTCCAATACTTACCTGAAAGGGTTGTTGTGAGGGTCACATAAAATAGTAGAGTGGTTGTCAAACTTTAAAAAGGCATTTTTGACCAGAAGCTACTATGCTTGGAGGGGAGTAATATGAGATAAGACTGTAGATGTCAAGTGGTGCTGGATGTTGGAGGGCCTTGAATGTCAGTGTAGCACATGCTCCAAGGTGATAATCCCAACTCCCCCCTAATGAGTCATTCCCAGACAAAGTTTGACTGCATCTCCCCTCAAGGTTCTAGGAGCAGTCTCATGGGAGTGTGTAGGGGGGTGTCTTTTCTTGGGCTATAGGTCTGTGAGCCCCCACCAGTGTGTTTCCCTTCCAAGACTGTTGCTGAGAATCAATTTGGACAGCCGCCCTCAATACATTTTTAGAGAGGTATATTTACTGAGATAGTATGGGAAGAACAGTTGTTATAAAGCATCCCCTAAAAGACCCCTATCATATGACCAATTTTCTTCAGGCTAGCCAAAAACAATTCCTGTGCAATGTCAATCCAGTTCCAAGGACTTTTCTAATTCAGTCTAATGCCTGTGAATGATTGGTTGGTTGAAACTAAAGCCTGTGATTGAGATTGATTGTTTTCACCTGGCTGAGGTACTAGTGCATCTTATCACTTACTTTAAGTGGGCTGAGGTGACTAGAATAATTTATTCAATCAACACCCCACCCTTACATTAAGCAAATCCTTTGCTACATATACAGTGTTACTTATTACATCTTTTCATGGTGCTGATGTTTCAGATACTTTAAATGTACTTAAACTCTCAAGTCCCTGGAAAGCACTTTGGATGTTTCAGAAGCAGACCAGTGCTTATCACCCATGGACCCCATTTGCAACTACCCCCTCCCAGTGCTGTCCAGTTTCTCAACAGGATAATCCAGGTTTCTGAGCTGGAGGTAGAGGCAAGGCAAATGAAATGAGAGTGGATATAGTAGAATGCCACAATGATTTTATAATCATCACATCTTTAGGTCTATAACTTAACCTTTTATTATGTCATGGATTCCTTGGGCAATATGGTGAAGGCTGTGGACCCATAATAATAATAAGAATGATATTTAGCATTTATGTTCCTTAATATAAATACAATATATTTGTATTCCATGCAGAATTCTGTAAAATATTGCCTCATTTGATCCTCACAACAGCCCTTTGTGGAAGGTGCTATTATTACCCATTTTACAGATGAGGAAACTGAGGATGAGAGAGGTAAAAGCTACTAAGGCTCTGAAATAAGATTTGAATTCAGGTTTTCCTAACCCAAAGTCCAACAGTCTCTCCCTTGTGCCACCTAAATGCCAAAGAAAATAATTTATATTGAAATAACTATCAAAATATTAATCGAGGGCCCCAGCTTAAGATCCCCTGACTCGGAACGTTAAGTTAAGGAATTCCTGAGCTTATCTGTGTTATTGTCTCTCTGAATCATGCCTCCTAGACTATTTCTTTCTTTTGGTTTGTCTTTACAGAATTCTATTGATGCCTTTTGTTTTCACATGAAGGTAATTTCTCCTTATGTTCTATCCACATGGAGTCTTCCCTAGTAACAAAGAAAAACAGTTAAACGAAGCCACTGTGATCACAGGGTATACAACATTCTGCTCCTGGAGTCCTCCACCTCTCTACTGAAGAAAATGTGTTTCATCATTTCTTTTCCTGGACCAAGATGAGTCATTCCTGATGGGATATTTCTGCCTGTATGGTTAGCTGAACTCTTATGAGGAAGTCTTGTATTGTTTGTGCCTGATTAATAAGCCTAGGAGCTGTTCCTTCCCTCTCCTTCCTTCTCCCCAACAGTAGACAGGTTGGCTGGTAGGCAGGTAGGCAGTCAAGAGGCTCCTTTGATTTTTGCAGATCACTCCTATTGTTTGCTGAGTGCCGCTGAGGGAGCCCTTTCCCTGATATAATGCTTTGGCTGGTGTAATACTGATTTAGAAAAACAGCCCCGCTTGGAGAGAAACATTAATTAGATGCAAAGAGGGAGTTATTTCATGCTTCCAGGGTGGGGGGGGTGGGAGAGTGGGTGGGAGAGGAGAAAGTACAGCAAATAAATTATCTACTATTTGTGCAGTGCTTTCTGCTTGTCAGCTGTCTGTTGCCAGAGCCCCACAATGGAGCTAAATACTTGTGACACCTTGCCCAATCCAGGTAGAGGAAAAAGGCTGTTACGGAGGGAGCTTTGTGACAACCTGTGCTACTTTACATTAGCTTAACCAATCACTGTTTCCTCTGTGCTTGGAGAAATTTGTTAAATTAATTCTGTTGCAATTAGCAGATTTATGGGAAAGTACCCTGTTATCCTTTAATTGGAGAGCATAAAACTACAAACTGAAGCTACGGCTTCTATTTGTGTAATAGGCAATCTATCTACGCCAAGATTTGATCGATGGAGTCGTATGATGCCCTTGCCTTGTTTTATATCGGCTGTCAGCTCTTAACTGGGACTGAAGTATCTGGGTAACAAAAATTGATATAATGACTTAATGCGCCTTATTCTCTTTGAGCTACATCAGTTTAGAGCACTTCTGAGAGAAAAATGTCTGGAAAATATCAGGCAGCCATTTATCAACCTGTTTTCATTTGCATACTGCCTAGCGCTGGCAAGGATCTGAATAAAAAAAAAGGCAGGATGCTACAATTTATTTCAGGTCCCATATTTCCTGGATGAAAGGAGACTTCTAATAAAAGGAAAATACAGAAAGATGCTTTTTCAGGCTGATTTTTTTCTCTCCTAACTCAAAACCCTACAGAAAATGTGGTGGGATTTTCTTTGTGTGTGTGTGTGTGTGTGTGTGTGTGTGTGTGTGTGTGTGTGTGTTGGGGATGTTGGTAATATTCTGGTGAGACATGCCTGAAAAGGTAATTATAAAAGTGATACAAATATATATTTTGGTTCTTCCAAGCAGGAGAAAGTATTGAATACTGATAAAAATTAACCAGAATAAATACTCTCTACCATATATGTATATGTGCATCTCTCTCTCTCTCTCTCTCTCTCTCTCTCTCTCTCTCTGTCTCTCTCTGTCTCTGTCTCTCTCTCTCTCTCTCTCTTTTTCTCTCTCTCTATATACGCATATATGTATATATAGCTATAAACACATATGAAGTTTTTATAAATCTACATCTGTATCTCTGAATCTGTAGATTATATATTCACACTCATTGAACACAGGATGTCTGAGTCTTCTGCATAAGTGGATTTTTGTAATGCCAAAAGGATTTCAGAAAGTGAAGATTCAGCCCCTCTAAAAGATAGCGCTTTTTAGCTCAGCAAAGTTGGAACCAAGGTGAAATGGAAACAGATCAAAATGTTTGTATAGTGGGCAAAATGGATTTGTTGTCCTGAGTCATTTGTCCTACCTGCCGTATGATGCTAACCACAAGAGGTAATAATAACTGAAAGGCAGTTGTATGCGAGTAAGTCCTTTTTTGCATGAAATTTTTATGCATCAGTCAGGCTGCATACAGTGTGCCTAATGTATAAAATAAATTGGTGCATAAATCAGATTAAGAGCAGCATGTTGCCAAGTCCTACATTTGCACACAGGAATCCAATATGGGTATGAGAGAATTCCCATTTTTAATCTCTAATAGGACGGGGGAATCTCTCAGGTGGAGGTTGTATCCAGGACTATTTTATTCACTTACGATAACCCTCCCTCCCAACCTCAGCACCCACTACCACTCCCATCATCAATAATAACACTAGTGGTGGTAGCAATGCTGTTGTTTTGCAAAATGCCAGTTAGGCTACAGATAGAAGCAACATATGTATTTAAGATAATATTGCCCCCCTTTTCTGTAGCTCCTGATTACGTCCAGGAATTGGTATACCAATTGATAATGATTTATGTTGGGTATAAGCAACTGCCCATTGCCTCACATTGATCAGCATGTAGATGCCCTTACATAATAAGAAATTATTACCAATGACAATCACTGTCTATCTGCTAATTCAATTGCACATCCTTCCATCGGTGTCATCCAGGCCGCCACGGTGTCCGCAGTGCATGGCATACATTTGTTTTCCTTCCTACATCTTGCAAGTGAGGCAGGCAAACTCCATGGCAATATAGGGGAGGAGCAATCCTGGGGTCCTGGGAAAGGCCTTTTGGAGCCATATAGACTATCCCTCTATTTACAGACAGGACCATGACTAACCCATTCCAGTCAAGAGTTTTGGAAGAAGAGAACTCCATTCTCACTTTAAAAGCAAGTTGCACATTATAAATATTGACCAATTAGTCATACTTAGAAAACTGTAAATCAGTTTCTTTTAAATGGAGTGGATACAGATAATAATTTGTATCCTCTTCTTTCCCATAGAATGCTAAACTATTCTCTTACCTAGTTTGTCTCCTGAATCATTTTCATGTTTGATTTTTTTTGGGGGGGTCTAACTTATAATTTCTTGGTTAAGAAATTCCCTGTATGGAAAATACCTTCACTAATGCAGATTTGTCTGTAATTTGTAGTTTTAGAGGGGCACTGAGAAGTTAATTAATTTTTTCATGGTCAGGAATCTGACGTGCACTTTTTACCATGTACTAAACATGGCTTTTTGAACCCAAAGAATATATTCATTATACCATTATCTACCTGAACATACTTATGCATAAAAAATCCTTCTTTTAGAAAATCGTTGTCCTCCTATTTGACAACGTAGTGCTTAATATGGTGCATGGCATCTAGTAGGTGCTTCATAAATGCTTATTGCCTGACAATTCCTTTTCTTCTCTAATGAGCCTTCATGAACTGATTCCTAGTACTCTTTCTTTCTTACTTGTTCACTTTTTCTCCCCTATAATGTCTTCCATCTTGTTCCCAAAGTCTTTCACTGTGGCATACTCAGAGACATCCTTACTTGGGCAGGTATTATCTTTTATAACTTAGAACATTTTATGAATCTTCCCAGTACTATGTAATACATGCTATAGCCCCTTTCTTTGAATTGTCTTTAATGGCCTACAGAATCATGACATCCCTTCTTTTGTTTTTTTTTTGTATGGATCTAACTGAAGTCGCTATGACTGTAATTTCACTCACTTTATCTCTGCCCCATACTTATCAGACATAGTAGTTAGTTGACTTTTATATACTATTTTATGGTTTGCAAACCAGCATAACCATTATCTTATTTGGACCCTGCAATAACAGTTATTATTATCCCCATCTCATAGATAGCCCATCTCATATATGAGTCTCAGATACTTTAAATGACTTACTCGTTGTAATACTACTTAGTAAATGTCAGAAGTAGGATTTGAACTCAGATCTCCCTGACCTAATTCCTTCCATCCTTTGCAAAGTAGACCTTTAAAGGAAATACTACTTGTTAGTATAAGGAATGTGTTTAGTGAAGAGTGGCACCATTGCCCAGGGTCAGCTTTGTGTGTGCAGAATTTGTTCTTTGTGGAAATGGAAGAGAACCTTGAAAAGTATGAGGAGCTATTGAGATACAAGGCATTTGTGTGTGTGTGTGTGTGTGTGTGTGTGTGTGTGTGTGTGTGTGTGTTGTAATAAAATAGGATTGTTGATTATTATTGGTTATCCTTATTAGGATTCTTTTACTGCAGGAATGTTATGGTTAATCCTTCCTTTCAGGATGAAGAGAATAGACTGATAGGTTCAATTTAGAAGTTGAACAAGGCAGGAAATAATTTGTAGATTCCATTTAATCTACTACATATTAATTAAGTGCCTGCCATGAGCCAAATACTATGCTAGGTGGTGGAGATACAGAGCTAAAAAAAAACACAACCAAACCCTACAGTCCCTGCCCTTAAGGAGCTTATAGTCTACTGGCTTAGTATATTATTTATTTTCTTTTTTTTTTCTTTTTTTCTACTTTATTTTTAAAATTTTTAACATGTGTTTTTAAAACTTTGGGTTACAAATTTTCTCCCTTCCTCCCTCCCCAACCACTCTCATTGAGAAGGCAAGCATCTTGATACAGATTATAGATGTGTAGTCATGCAAAACACTTCCGTAGTAGTCCTGTTGTGAAAAACTAAGTATATTTCCCTTTATCCTATCCTACCCCCCATTTATATATTGTTTATTTTCAAAAGTCACTTAGCGATCAATAATCCCTGTTCCCAACATACGCTGCCCAAAGTCATACAGCTAGTTAATGGCAAAACCAGAATGAGAACCTCAGGTCTTCTGATACTCCGTCCAGTTCATTTTCCATTATACTATATACCTTTCCTTGAGATTTTTCTTTAAGGGTCATAGTTTTCTGCATGACACTGAAATTGATCTGTATGGCCTGAGTCCTAACTGTGCTTCTCCATTGATGAGGACTGCCTCTGTGCCTCACCCTCTTGACTTTTGCCTTCTAAGCTTCCACTGACCTCTATGCTTTGCCCCTGAAATCTAGGTTGGGAAGTCAAGTTCAAGATTTATCTGATTTTTATTTGAAATACAGTGATGCATATATAGTTCTTAGATTTTTCAAAGAGCTCCAGGGAGAAGGGTTGCTAAGAAGCATGGGGCACTGTACATAGTTATCATGTACAATAGGGCTTGGGGGAGCTGTTGCCTGCTAAGAATGATCTCCCTTCAACAGAAAATTTGAGACAGATGGAATATTGGTTGGTTCTGGAGACTATCTTGATCATCAACTTTTGTTCTGAATCAGTGGATTCAGAACATCATCTTCTATTCGGTTTCCTTTTCCATGATACCAGGCCATTTGCTAGGCTGTGAATAGGTGGTACATGAGAAAATTTTAGTGCTATGGTATTTTCTTCTCCCAAACATGAAATACAAAATTATGTGTCCATCAAAAATACTTTGTGTGGCAATTTTCTATAAGAAAACAGGTTTTGTTTCCTCTGTATTGCTCCCAAATCCTCCCCCCCCCCGTTTTTGGCTTAGGGCTATTCCATATTCTTCAGTAGCCTGACCACTGTACATGGATCTCATTGATATATTTCAAATGTTATCATATCCTGTGGTCAAATTAATTTGGGAAATAGGAATTTAGAAAATATGAAAGTCTGGTTTTGGTTTGAGTGGATTCATTAGTCATTCTTTTCCCCTTAAAACCATTTTGGTTTGGTTCTTGGTTTTAAGAAGGAACATGTTTGGAAATCCACAAATTTGCTATTTGAGGCTGTGCTTCAGAGGATTATTTTATCATCTCTGGCCTTCATGGCTGGTTGCTGGCAATAGGAGTTGGGTCAGTAAAGGTGGCCTGTGTCGGCCATATGAGCAAATTCTATATTGCACAGCCTACTTACAGATGTTTCCTGAAATCTGTTAAGCTGAGTATGTTAGATGTCTTGTCACCTACAAAACGTGCCTGTACTTGTTGTAGACCTTCTGACTAGGATCCCTCTCCCCCATCTCTTCTAGGACAAATTATGGGGCAGGGTGAGGGCAGAAGGGACTTCTTGCAGGGTCTGGGCATCTGACTCAAACATCAAAGAAATTAGAGGGTCATAGATCCAAAGCTGGAGGAGACAGTACAGACCATGAAATTCAACTCCTTCATTTCATAGAACAGGAAACTGAGGTGAGGCCCAAGGAATTCAAGTGACTTGTCCAAGGACACAAAGGTAGTGAACATCAAAGGTGAGATTTGAACCTAGGTCCTCTGACTCCAAAATCAATGCTCTTTCTGCTGTATCGTGCTACTCTCAGTGGTTTGTCCCTTCAGGTCCATTATGGTCCAATCTGGCATGTGTCAAGTAATATAGAGAAGGTTAGTGGTCCAGTTTAGCTGGACATAAAGTAGAGAGGTGGACATCTTGGATTTGGCCTGTAGCATAACCTTTAGGTACTATGCTGTCATAGCATACCAGAAAGCTCCTTTTCTAGTGCCAAATTAATACTAAGGACCTAGGGAATAATTTTGCCATGGGATAGGGAGGGGGAGTGGTTCATGTATAGGTATTTTCATCCTTCTGATTGCTAGTACCATAGGGCTAGGTGAGGGTCTTAGCAGGAAAAATGTAAGACTAGATTCCAGTCCTGTTTATTTCTGGGATAGAAGAATACCAGAAGATAATATCCAGGCTTGATCAAGAAGACAAGAATTAGGAATTTAAAGAGGTAGGAGATACACACACACATACACACACACACACACATATTGAGGGAGGGAGGGAGGGAGAGAGAGAGAGAGAGGGAGGGAGAGAGAGAAAGAGAGAGAGAGAGAGAGAGAGAGAGAGAGAGAGAGAGAGAGAGAGAGAGAGAGAGAGAGAGAGAGAGAGAGAGAAAATAAATGTATTTTGGATGGGGGTTGCAGGAGAGTAGATGATGGCAGTGGAGGTGAAGATCTAGTGATCTATTGGAGAAAGGCAGGTTGAGTTAGTGATGTATTTGAATTTGGGAGGCTAGAGAGAGGAGCAAGAGAAATGTCACTAATAGAATGACAGAAGATTCATGTACAACCAACTTGAGGTTTTCCATGGGGAGTGATGGAAGAGGAGTAGAGGAAATATAATCCCCATAATAACCAGTTTAGACATGACAGTGATTCAATAACAAAGGTGAATTTAAACATATAAATATCTTATTTCAGAAACACAGACAAAAATGATGTCAATTTTTATTCCCCAGAAATGATGAGAGTACCACATATTCTGTCATAGGAATGAGGGCATGTAATAATGGAAATGTCTATGAAAAATGAAAATTTGCCTTAGTCATGGGCCTTGTATAACCAAGATTTAGGAACAACAGAAAATCTGGACAATTAGAGTTAGCACCCAATTTTCATCTAAATTTTAATTAAATTTTGGCTAGGAGCTTCAACTGCTTCTTTCGAAAAACTTTTCATTAGATATACTAACAAAGTACCAAATTGTCTGCTTTTTGTGGTCTTTCCCTGCTGTTGCCCACAGAGATGATAATACATAGGGATATATGCCCAATGAGTTGGCAGCTACAGGGAGATGACTGAGGGCCATAGGCTCTGGATGAGTTAAAGACAAGGTAAATCAGTCCATGAATAATGGAGGGCCAATGACAAGAGTTCTGAAGAGTACTGAGCCAAGATTTTTAACAGCACAAGGTTCAAGACCACAGGCTATGGAGATTCTTACAGGGAAAGGCCAGAGGCCATGATGTTACTGTGTGTGAAATCTCATGGTGATGCTGGGTCATAGGTATCTCTTATTGGCTTAGCTTCCCCACTCTCTGCTTTTCCAAAGGTTCATGTACAGAATGAGAGCAAGTGAGAAGGCCCTTTTGGGAGAGGAAGCAGAAAAGGAAGGAGGGCCTGCTTTGAGTTTTTAAAAGAGAAAAATGAGGCCCATACAGATCCTATGATGATGGATATTTCTAAGAGACAATGGAGTCAGAGCATTTTATTGCTATCTCGTTGACTTGTAAAAGGACAAACAGAAATGTCAGAAAGCCAGGTAATCGGAAATCCCTCCTCATTCAATTTGTGGCCTTACCTATTTGAAAAGGGGAGAGGGGAAAAAGTGATTTGTAGGCCAGGAAGAATAATTTTTGTGCTGGGGAGGGAGAGCTGTGGTTCTCAGGCAGCGTAAATAAACCGACAGGGGCTTAGGAAATGGGCATCAGGGCCCAAGATATCAGCCCTTACAATCTGAAATGTAAATATCTCCTGAAATTCCCATTTGAGAGCAGATTTCACCTACAAGCAGACTATTATATCTTCCTGAAAAATATACACACACTAGTGAAGGAATAAACACATCATTACACTTTCATGACAGATAAGCTTGGCTCTGGTCGGGTGTAAACTCATTTTTCTTGGGTTGACCTTTAAATAGTACCGTGCTATTGTATGGGATTTAAATCAATAATTTTGTCAAAGCAAAATATACTGTGGGCTTTTTTTTTTCTTTATCATTTTAACAGTTCTGTAAACTCTCAAGGAGGAATGGGTTTCAGCACATCATCCTCTAAAAGGGCGGAAGCAGAAGCCAGGATGGAGTTGGGGCTGGGAGAGCCTGCTGCACTTGGCTGTAAAAAGCAAGGGCCGCCAGCCATGGGTGTGGGCCCACCAGGGCTCGGTTTCCCTCTCCAGGTTGACTGCAATTAGTGCCTGCATCCAGTTCCCTGCGTTCCTGTTGTAAAGCAACAAAGTGTCCCAGGTGTGAGGAGGTTAAAACGAGGAGTACCCAGTAGTTATAAAGCAGCGATAATGAGTTCCCTTCTACTTACCATGGATTTGTGTGATATACAACATGCAATTAAGCATGGCTTGGTGATTCAGTGATTAATGTATATACGGCTCCTAAAGGAGCCGAGCAGGCCTCCCGTCACATCCTTCATGATGTTTACAGCTGGGTACCTATTAACAGGAAGATGGAAAGGGCCATTTACAATTCAGTAACCTTTATGACAGTGAACTCTTTAATCAGTATTTTATTTCCTTTGTAACACTTTAGTCATCTACAAATGTCAGAATAAAATAGGGCCATGAAATATTTAGGATCGGCATGTGGAAATTGACTTCCCTTGATTTAAGTTGCTGTGTCTTTTCATTTTGTTGTTTTGGGAGCCTTTACTTTTATTGAAAGACAATTTATAACTAAATGCTCCCCACAGTGATTGGCATTCAGGGAGGAGGGAATGCAGAGAAGCCCAGTTCTGGTTTCTAGAAAATGTTGATGCGTGCTGTATTGGGTAATAAGTAATTCAGATAAAAACATTAGCCAAGGGGTTGCGTTTTTGAGCAGTGTTTAGGTGTATGGCATGGGAGTTTATGACAAAATACCCCAATATATTTTAGAAAGGTAATTAAGTATAAAGCACATCCATAATAATTTAAGTCAGTTAGAGCACAGGCGTACCTGAAATAGGCATTATTTTCTTAGTGGGATTCTGGTGTTTTTCCAGTTCAGCAGTAATCTCCTGGTGTATTGTTGGAAATGTATACAATGGGTATTAATGGAATTACTGTGTTTATATAAAGGGCATTTAGACACTAGCTACCATCATTAGTTCAACTGATTGCTATTATTCCTTCCCCATCTGTTTTGTCAAGTTAGCTCAGTTAAAGCCAGATAACCAGGGGTCTGATAAAGCAAGGCACCCCATGTCTGCTTCCAACAAATATATGGTTGGAAAATGCTAAACCTTAATAATTCTGGCACTGTGATGTTCCTATCCCAAGACTCCATACTTAGAATGAATGGTTGCCATGTAGGAATTTTTTTTTTTGGTGTGGCAGAACTCTTTGGCAATTTGGTGATGTCTGTAGACCCTTTTTCAGAATAATATCTTTTAAAAAGATAAGAATATGTAGGATAACAAGAGAAACCAATTATACTGAAATGTAGTTGAAAAATGGTTTTGTGTGTGTGTGTGTGTGTGTGTGTGTGTGTATCACAGAATGGTGTGGGGGCAGAGTGTAGTTGAAGCTGGTAGATCATTTGAGCTTGGGAGTTCTGAGCTGCAGTGGACCAAGCCAGTTATGTGTCTCCATTAATTTTGGTACCAATATGGTAAGCCCTTGTGAAGAGGGTCCACCAGGATGCCTAAGAAGGGGTGAGCCAGCCCAGGTCAGAAAGAAAGGAAGTAAAAGCTTCTGAGCTGATCAGTGGTGGGATTGGGCCTATGAGTGGCTGATGTGCTTTCAACCTGGGCAAGATAGGGAGACCCACTCTCAGAAACAATTATATATACATATATATCAAGTATACCTATATTTATACATATACATAAATATATTGATGTATAGTATATATTTATAGTGTGTACATATCCATCATCTATCTGTCTAACTATGCATTATCTATCTATCAATCACATTTTAAAAATTCCTGGAATCCAGGTGAAGAGCCTATACCATATCAGAGATCTGCCTCAACTCAGAATACTTTTTATTTCCATTGATAAACATACCTAGAGAAGCAGTAGTGACTGAGTAGGCAGCATCCTAGACTTCGAGTCAGGAAGACCTGGATTCGGATGTAGTCTCAGATTGCTTACAATCTGAGTGACCTCAACAAAATCACTTAACTTCTCCAAGATTTGGGCAAGTATCTAAGACTTAACTACTAAGACATTAGATGGGTTATATCAACAGAATTGCATCTTTTTGATTTCTTGCCTCAAAAAGCACACTGTTTAGTGTCATGCTCAAATTGTTCTGGAGTAACAAGGGTACCTCATGTTTTCTGTTCCCAGGAATCCAGGCCGATAATCATTTATTAAACATCTACTTTGTGTAGGATGCCATGCTAGCTCCAGGAATGTGATAGCTATGTTAGTAGATGCTCTTGAATAAATCATCCCATACATCTTCCTGATGGAGGAAGGGTACTTGAGGATAGAAAGAATAGGGTCATTATACTCTATTTCTTGCTGGTTTTATTATTTATTTCTTTATTATGGGAGAGGACTCTGGAACCATCTAATGGAATAGTAAAAAAAAATTCAAATGAGTATTATTGTGTCTTCTAAGTTGGAAAAGACTGTAGAATGTTTGACCTTGAGGGATCTTAGAGATCATGAGAGATTGCTTTTGTTTATTGGGTTTTGGGGTTTTCTGTGAAGGGGTAAACGGGTATGAGTGATACTTGAA
Organism: Phascolarctos cinereus; assembly: GCF_003287225.1. Classification (NCBI taxonomy): domain Eukaryota; kingdom Metazoa; phylum Chordata; class Mammalia; order Diprotodontia; family Phascolarctidae; genus Phascolarctos; species Phascolarctos cinereus. The sequence goes on from NW_027555736.1 coordinate 54,632,083, forward strand.
GAAAAGGAGGTTAAAAAAAATAGAAAACTGCATTCCAGGAAGAGTGGAAAGAGTGTCTGATAGTTACCTTGCAGCTTTTCTTTTCCCCCACCCCATCTCTTAGCTGATAAGGAAAGCTGGAAATTGAGTAGGGTTTTAGGGTCAGTCCCCAAAGCATCAAATGGGCAGATGGAAGCAATAGAGGTCCCTAGGAAGGTGTTCTAGGCAGAATTCCAAGCCAACAGATACCTAAGACTGCAGTTTTCTGATTATAAGAGAGAGGTATCTAGGGATATCGGTGTGACTGTGTAGCACCAAATATGAGAGCAGAGGCTGTCCATTCTAGGCTTGAGATAGATTTGACCTCAGTGAAACTATCTACAGTGATGATGGGAGAGAAAAAAGCTAAGGAACAATATATTTGTCCATCCCTGAAGATAGTATCTGAAATACTCATTAAACTGTAATTTCCCCTACTTATATGACTATGTTACAGCTGATGGCATGAAGAACATTAATGAAACTAGCTTCTTTGGGCCATGGGTTTTATAGAGGGGGCCAGCTGGCATAGTAGATACAGTGCTAGACCTGGACTCTGGAAGACCTGAGCTCAAATCCAACCTCAGACTCTAGCTGTGTGACCTTGGATATGTCACTTAATTGCTGTCTGCCTTTGTTTCTTTATCTGTAAAATGGAGATAATAATAGCACCTCCCTCCCAGCATTGAGGATGAAATGAAATACTAAGTTTGAATTCTTTGCAAACCTTAAAGCACCACTTAAATGTTATCATCATCATCATTGTCATCATCATCATTATTATTCTCCCCTCCCTTTGCTTGTTGTCTGTTGTCTTTTCAAAGCCTTGCTGAACATCTTCCAGTTGTCAGGCTTCAGAGTCTAGACTGAGCTGCATGGCTGGGTTTGTTAAATCTGATGCCATAAGTGGTGTTTTGGGTGTATGTCCCTGCAGAGAATTCTAGCTATTGCAACAGCCCATGAAAATCAAAAGTGGCACATTTAATACTGTGTGCTTGAAATTCTGCCAAATGAAGTAGAAGGAACCAAAAATAAGGAAGCAAATTGACTATTACAAAGAGGGATTAAATTTTAGTGTAAAGAGATGGAAGCCGGTGAAATAATAGAGGAGGAGAAGGAAAGGGGGTAAAATTGCCTAAATACCAAGACAAACTAGAAAGGCTCTTGTTTTTAAGTCCATGGTCTAAAAGAACATTTTGGTCACTGTCATATCTAGTATAGTCCGTGGAACGTTTCTCAGAATTATATTTTAAAATGCATAAAATAAAAGATATAGAATAACAAAGGAAACAAATTATATTGAAAAACATTTATCAAAATATTTTAAAAAACAAGTTCATGGATGCAAGGCTTAAGAACCCTTGTGTATGATCTATTGCAAATAAGGAAAACTTAGGTTTCTTTCTGATTTTTATTTTTTATTTTCAAAATGACATTGAAAAGCCAACATGTCCTACATGAAGTTTGTCAAAAGGAAACTCTCAGGGTGAATGGGGGAGGTAATTGATTTTAGGTTTATATGATATACAGATTGGAGACAGTTGGACTCTTAAGCTCATTTTGAGTTTGACTTGATTCCCCACCCACCCCCTAAGAATCAGGCTGATAAAGTAGATGGGAGTGCTGGGCTTGAAACAGGAGGACCTGGGTTCACACCCCACTGCTGCCTACTAATTATCTCTCTTACTTATTTTGACATGCCTTAAATAACTCCTTTAGTCTTATCTGCTAGTGTGCATACATACACACATATACACACTATATATGGTGTATATATTTGTATATGTATATGTGCATACATCTAGTATATCTGTATATACACATATATCTAGTATACATATTCGCACATATCTGCTAGTATATACATATACATATACATATACATACACACACACACACACACACATACATGTATTTGGAGATAGTTTGGTTTCCCACACTGAAGAATGGACTGTTGCCTACCTGTCTTTGATGATTTCATCTTCTCCATCTCCTAGGGAGAAATGGAAAAAAAAAACAACTGGAAAATTGTAGGCAGGGAAGGAGATGATTTTCCCTATATAGTCAAGCTGGGAGCTGATGTGAATTTAACACTTGTAGAGGAACAAATTAAATTTAACAAATATTTATTAAGTATCTACTGTTATATGCTGGTCATTGCCCAAGGCACAAACAAAATGCTTCCCACAAGGTGCTTAAGTTCTATGGTGGGATATGGCATGAGCACGTAAATATAATACTGGGTAGGGAGTAAAGAGAGACAGAGAAGAGATCACAGAAAGTTCTGAGGAAAATTTGAATGGAGAGAGAACACTTTCAGCTGGGCAGATTAGAGAAGACTGCAGGAAGGAGATGGTGCCTGAGCTGAGCCTTGAAGGAAAAGAAGGATTCTGACGATGGAGGTGGCCTGGGTGATGGCTTGTACAAATACTTGGAGGCAAGAGACAACATATAAAGGTGAGGGAACAGCTTGGGTAGTCCAAGTTGGTCAGGAAAGGGAGTGATATGAAGTAAGAACAGAGAGAGTCTTGACTGTTAAGATAAGGAGTACAGAGGGATAGAAATAAGAGTGGAGGAAGGTCTTAGACCTTCTCCAAGGTCTTTAAAGGAATCATCCAACTAACTAGCAAAGAGGGGTAGAAAATGGAAGGTCTTTAGAATTAATAGACATGTTAATTACACCGTGAGCTCCTTGAGAGCAGGAACTGTCTGTGCCTTTCTTTGCATTCCCAGCCCTTGGGACAATGCTCGGCACATAGTAGGCATTTAATAAATTCTTATTGACTGACTGACATGATTAAGGTCTCATAGTTAAGTAGACAGCCAAGGAAGGTTTAGACCTGGGCCCCCTTGATAGGCCTGTCCAGTGCCTATAACTTACTACTAAATCACTTCCTAAAATCTGAAGGGAGGAAGGGGCTGGGAGATATAGTTCTATATAAAGTGAGAGAAAGATCTCAAAGCCCAGCTGATATGACACTGGAGTCCTGAGAGCCTGTGTCAGTCCTTCCATCTGACAGTGTGTGTGTGTGGGGTAATCACTTCATCTCTCTGGGTCTCGGTTTCCTCAACTATAAAATGAAGGTGTTGAATTAGCTGTTCTCTTAGATAGATCCCTTCTAGCTTCATTTAGATCTCTGATCCTGAGTGGGTGGGGGGAAAGACAAGAAAAGAACTAAGGTCAATAAACTTGTGGTAGGCCTTATTCTTTTGATCACTGAGTCAATAGTGAAGGTGATGGTATGAGTAGGGGGCACACCCAGTGCTTAGCACAGTGGGGGCACATGATAGACACTTAATAAGTGCTTATTGAGCGATTGATTTTAGGAGAAGTAGGTCTTAGAATCTGAAATCTGAGCCTGGAAAAAGCCAGACGCCCCTGATTGATCATTCGCCCTTCCTACTTCTGAACGGGCAGCATGGGAAGCCATACCTACCTTCAGACGGACCCCGTAGTCTCTGTCTTTCCCCCAGCTTCCTCAGGGCCCTTTAACGCTTCCATTATCCAAATAATATGTGCCCAGGAGGAGGGGAAAGACAGGAACCCTGTCTATGATGGTCCCCTCTAATCCAGCACCTCGTCTCCAGGATCACGGCCCGCTGGGCAGCAATCAGTGTGAGGCACGGAGTCAGTGGGAGGGGCTCTGGGGATGCTGATGCTGGACTTTCTCGTCTCCCCTGCCTCCCCCATCCCTCCCGAGCTGATCGTGAGGCCGCGGTAGCCGGCCCTGCTACTCCCACTTTGCCACCTCTCAGGCAGGATTATTTAAATGTTTATCCTTTCTTACTTCCTGACCTTACTTGTTTAGTCCGTGTCCCCCTGCCCGGCTCGTTTTGTGTTTCATGAGCTTAGCAAACCGTGGCCTCCAATTCCCCAGTTCTAGTGTTTTCACTTAAGATGAGGAGTGATGAGCCAAAGGTTTCAGGCTCAATCCTTGAGCAAAGGGCCGCTCTGACAGGGATTATTATTTATTTGTCATCTTGGATGTAATAAGCTGTAGGTACAGCATCGAGAGCCCTTGATTTATGGCGCTGTCTGCTGACACTAGTGGGACGTCGGCCGCCGCGCCGCCGAGGATGAATACCACACTGTCAGCTTTGTCGATCTGTCTCTGCCGCCGTGCTCCCTCTCATAACACATTCCCATTTCATGCCAGAATACATAAACAATCTTTCATTATTTTGATGCTTTTTTCATATTTGTTCTTTACAGAACATAAAGTTTGAATTTATGGGTTTCCTTTACATTATTTCAACACACTCCACCATTTTCCGGGTTTGTGGTTTAACTCTCAGAAATTGGCTGCCAGGTGATTTAGTTATTTTGGCTTTCGAGTTTTATAGTTATTTAATATCACAATGCCAGATACGGGAGAAAATGTAGTGCATGGGATGTGTGGGATTTGCAGTTCAGACTCTTGTCATCAAGCCGGCAGTGATCCTTGGACAAGGTGCAGGGATAACAGGCGGCCGTGGAAGAGTGGGGTTCTTCCTCTTTTTACCCTACTTAATAAATATTATTTGGATAGGGGAATAAATAGTTAAAGGGGCGGGAGGGATATGGGGAAGGACAGTGGGGACAGGGTCTGTTCCAAGAGAGGTAGTGTTTCCCACAGCTGTCACCAGTGTTGGCTGAATTGGTGGCCCAAACACCATCCTCCATTTTCTTTTGCCTTCTCCAGCACCCTAGCCCAGCATCATTCATTGTCTCGCTGAGTGTGTGTCTCTTCTGCCCCGATTCTGACATCCAGTTTCCTTCAGGTGACTAGTAGCCTAAATTTAAACCTCCCCCCTTTTACCTTTTGGTCGAGTTTCACTACCATTGTTGAGGGAAAGCAAATGGGTCTGGGTTGGTTTTTGTTTGATTGTTTGAAATAGGAAGTCAGTACTTCTTTGCCTCTGGTGGGAGCTCAGGCTGGTAAAATGGTTGATATACTTTATTTTTTTCAATTGTGAAAATTCCCCTGCTCACCAATTCTACTATAGGCCCTAGTGAGAACATTTGAAAGTATTTCTCTCCCTCTTCCAATTTTACCTAAAATTTCTTCCTGTCCTCTCCTTTATTTGCCATTTCCTTCCCTCTATTTTAAAGGACAATAAAAATTAAATCCTACACAAATAACAGGTCTGCCTAGAAATCAGCCACTGCCTTTCAAGGAGGCACCTGCATATTATTTATGTTTGGTGTTTTTCATGAGATCACTAGTTTTCCAAACAGGACCTCGGAGGAAAGCATTGTTAACTATTAGTGCGGAGTGCTACTTTATATAGAATACCAAGGATGTGCAAGCTATTACCATGATGGTTGTGGTTAGTGACTCCTCCTCCCATATTTATTTTGTATCAATTTTGGAAATGTTATGTGTTTATTTAACTGCAAGCTCGTGGTCTCTCACCTCCTGCTCTCAGAGAGACAGCTCCTTAAGGTGAGGGCCTGTTTTTGTTTTTATTGTTGTATAATGCCCAGCACCTAGCATAGTGGGAAGCACTAGTAGGTGTTTAATAGATGTTTGTTGATTGAATTAATTTTACTAATGGAATCTAATGTCACTTTTCCCACAATTATATACACATGTATATATGTGTATGTGTATGTGTATTTATATAGGTATATGTTTATATACATATACATAGGTATGTGTGTACGTATACATGTGTGAGTGTGTGTATCTATTTGGGCTGGACTTGTGATTTAAACGTTACAGGGAAACTCCTTTTACCAGCAGATCTGTCCCCCTGCAGTAGTTCAGTTGTTAAGTGACTAAGCCAGGATCATACAGCCAGCATGTGGCAGAGTCAGGGCTTGAACCCTGGTTGTTCTGACTCTGAGGCTGCCTATCTGTTAAGCCAAGCTGCTTTTATGAAGGTGTGGGTCTCTCTGCACACAACTGTCTGTATATTTATACACATGCACACATGTATATGTTGTATGTATATATGTCTTTCAGTTGTATCTGACTCTTCCTGAGCCCATTTCTTGGCAAAGATACTGGAGAGGTTTGCCATTTCCTTTTCCAGTGGCAGATAGAGATTAAGTGACTTGCCTAAGGTCACACAGCTAGGAAGTTTCTGGGCTGGATTTGAACTCAAGTCTTCCTAACTATGAGCCCAGTACTCTATCCATTGTGCCATCTAGTTACCTCTCTCTCTATGCATACATACAAATTATTATATTTAAATCTCTGCTTTCCATAGGGAAGATGAGAAGGGACTTGGGTGAATTTTCCTTCTTATTCTAGGTCTGGCTAATTGTTCTTTAGTACAGTGGTCAGGACCAATGATGTGCGCAGAAGTTGCCATATTTGGAAAGGCAAAGTCCTTCCTGGGGATACTGCTGATGTGTCCTCCAGCATCAGAACCAGACTCATTTTGGGGGGAAGGTCTTTGGTGTTCATGCTTGACTCTAGGTACCTTCAAGAATGCTATGCTCCCCACCCTGGGTTCCTTGGGAGAAGAGGCCAGGGTAAGACTTTCTGCCAACTTGTTTTGAACAGCACATCCTTCCCCTGCCCCCCCCCCCCCGGTGGTAATGAACAGCAACCTTGAACGTTCTAAATGCCACATAATTTTTTGTCTCTTCTTCCTTTTCTCAACAGCCTTCATTAGGACAGTAGGGAATTTGCTTACCTCACATTACATAGCACAGGCCTGTGCTGGCTAGAAGGGAACCCAAGTTAATTAATATGAGAAATTTGTTTTGTGTCCCTGGTTTAAAAAAAAAAGACAGTGCAGGTTGGTGTTGTCAGCAAAAGCTGCTTGTCACTTTGACCTGTTCTGTTAAGTGTTTGATGTGTTTTCTCAGAGTAATCTGTGAATAACATTATAGCCAGCCAGCAGAGAAACCGAGGGAGCGATAGCAGAATTAATATCTGGGAGCGTTGATAATTATATATCAGAATCTAATTTTTAGCACAGAAAATGTGTTAATGACAGAGAGGAAAACAAAAACCACTAGCTTCTCCCAGCAGGCCCCAAAGTGTCATTTATTATTTCTCAGCTGGATATCTATCAAGTTTATGGGTTAATTTTTCTGTAGACTGTTATTTATGGGTTTTTGTTTGTTTTCAGCCATCATTACTAACAATACGGTTAATAGCAATCATTTGTTATCCAGCACCAGGCGTGATGCCTCAGATGAGAGCAGTGAACTGAGAATACTCATTTGGTAGCTGAATAAGGCTCTGACAGGGCCCATTTATAACAAGCTCATTCCATAATGTCCATCCTATTAATAAAATTTTGTTGCTGTCTAATTAGAGATGTCTGATGTGTATGGTTGCAGAGGAGAGGAGAATTTCTGCTATGGCTTCCTCCCCCCACCCCCACACCAAGTCTCTTCTGTGACAACTCAAGGTCCCCTAGGCATTTAAGTCCCTCAGACAAAAGAGGTACAGGGTGACTATGGCTATGAGTTTACACTAAGACCTGTAGCTATAATACCTTAGAGCTGGAGGAGGGGTTGAGAGGTGGGGTGTGGTATTAACTGTCCAATCCCAGTTTTCTCTTTCTTTCTTATCTGTTCATTCCCCTCAATTTGCCCACCAAATCTCCATTGATAACAGGTAAAGTGATGGAGTTGTTTTTTGTTAATGTGTATCAGAACTTGGGCTTCCAGTTGGATGGTCTCCCTTCTAAGGAGTCACCTTGGGAGACCAGATGCTTTAATTTTTAGCAATTTTGCTGTTGCTCGGAAAATTTGTTCAACTTCTACCTCAGAGCTATGCAGAAGTGGATTGAGCCCTGTGGGAGACAGTGAGTTGTTCCTAACCATTAGTGGTCTACACTGAAGGGCTGTGCTACAACAGACAGACTCAACTACTTGTTGGCTATTCTTTAGAAAGGATTCTTGTTTACATATGGATTCAACTAGATAGCTGCTCTGGAGATCTCTTCCAGCTTTGAGAGACTATGACTCCTCTTTGGAAATAAAAGTCTTTTGAAATAGCCTCAGGGTTATAAACCTCAGCCTTTGAGGATGGACTTGATTTCTAGAAATAGCCAAAAGTCACCTGAAACCAAGGCATATGAATCAGGTGAGTTGTAGGATTTGGATTAAAAACAAAGCAACAAACAGCAAAAAGATGTTAAGTCAATCAACAGGCATTTATTTACTGTGTGCCAGGTACTATGTTAAATGCTGGGGATACAAAGAAAGGTAAAAGATAGCATAGTTACAGTCTAATGGGGGAGACAGTATAGAAACAAGAAACAGCTATGTACAAACAAGGCACAGAGAGGATAAACTGGTAATAATCAATAGAGAGGAAGCATTGCCATGAAGGGGGATAAGGAAAGGTTTTTTTGTAAACAGTGGAGTTTTGACTGAAGGAAGTTATATGTTCTCAATTGACTTATAAACTGTGGCTGTGGACAATTCAAAGGGGATTTCCAAAAATGTTTTGAGCAGTGATAACACTATTGGAAAATAAAGGCAGAGCCCCACAATGAAACTACTCTGCTTCTGCTTCAGATATATACTTTTTGGCACATTGGTTACAAAATCTGTAACCAAATATTTTATAGTCACTCTATGAGACCGTAGTCCCACCGGCTTTTAGAGCTAGAAGAGGCCTGAGACCAAGCACAATTGAAGGATTTGCTCAAGCTTACAGCTAGGCAGCAATCACTAACTATTAACTAGCAGATGACATTGACATAGGAGTATATGGTTTGTTAAGTGCATTACATTTCTTGATCCTTCTAACAAGCCCACAAGGTGGGTACTATTGGACTCTAGAGTCACTGTGCCTCATAAACAATTAAGTGAAGACATTTTATAACGATGTCAGTCTTAGACTCATTCCTTATAGATCATAGAGTGATGATCATAGAATGGGCCAGAGGAACAATGGACCCCTTATCAGTTGGGTTTTTTAAAATTTTTTTTTGAAATTTTTCCGCTTCTAGGTCAGTCCAAAGGGCACTCTAGTAATTAGGTACGAGAAAGGTGCCTCTCACATGAAGGCTCTAATGCATTCCAGTAAATGGAAGCTTAGTTGAATAAGTTGTTTTGTGAACTGAGAGGGTCTCATATTCTAAATGTAATGTGATTTTTTTCTCCCCAAGGGGAAAAATGAAAGAAATTTGTAACCTTGGAAAGCTTTTATGCTCCTATTTATTGTTAATTGTCAAGTTGCCCCCGCACTGGGTTGGGGGAGGAAGAATCCCTTCAAAACAGGAGTTGAAAATTAAAGGCAGAAATCTTGCAGCAGTTTGGTGGATGCTTGCTCAGATTATACACCTTTGAATTAAGAGCACACAATCAGGCAGTACACTGAAGAATGTTTTAAAATAGTTTTGTTGCTAGGTAACTATTTTTTTTCTTTAGTAATCTTATTTTTTTCAACCTGAGAAATCTTTTGCAAATGATCTTTTGAATAAAAATGATTCTTTATTCACCCCCCCATCCTTTTCCCTCCCCAAAACCTTCTTTGTTTTATTTTTAAAGGGAAACTTTTTTTCTTTTTGATAAAGCTGAAGAAAAATTTCCATCCTTAGCAGACTAGGAAAGTGCTATATAGATCTGAGCCTCTAGAAACCCTGGGCAGGTGTGCTGGGCTTTATTTTTTTCTTCCTAAACTGCACTTGACTAGAGCTTATCAACCCTTAATTAGTGATACATTTTCTCCCTGTGATTTCTATTGATGTGTTGTAGAGGGAAGACGGATTGAGCCTCCCCCTGACCAGTGTGTGAATTGTTTTAGAAAATTCAGCCAACATCTCTCTCTCTCCATCTCCCCTCCCTTTTTCTCCCTCAGTCTCTCTATGTTACACTCACTCTTATACAGACATGCACACACACACACAGCCTCTATCTCCCCCTTGTCTCTCCACCTCCCCTCTCTTTTTCTCCATCCTTCTCTCTGTGACACTCTTACACACACACACACACACACACACACACACACACACAGAGTCTCTTTCCATCTCCTCTCTCCATTTCTCCGTCCATCTCTCTGTCATACTCACACAGACACAGCCTCTCTCTCCATCTCCTCTTCCTTTTTTCTCCCTCCATCTCTGTCACACTCACTCTTATACACACAGCCTTTCTCTCTCTTTCATTCTTCCCCCCCGCCATTCCCCTCCCTTGAAAAGGTGAAAAGCAGGACGCTAGGAATTAGGTTGGGTATTAGTGTTTTTGCTTGCCTGTGCAATAGAAACCGACAAGCGCGGGGCCCTCCGTCAGCAGATCAGGGAACGCAGATGGGAGGCGGAGGGCTCCCTGGTGGCAGCAGTATTGCCGGGATGTGATTGTGAGCGCCAGGATGAAGTCAGCGCTGACAAAGTGTGTGGATTGATGGATGGACAAAGCTGGGAACTGGATGTGAGAATGGATGAGGGCAGAGGGGGAATTTAACACAGACAAACAGAATGAAAGACAGAGAGGAATTACCTGCTCAAGTATTCCCGCACTCAGATCCCACAGCAATTTACTTACTGCTAACAGAGCGCAGGAGGCTTGTTTGCATCTTTGCAGTTTCTCTTTCAATATGTGGAGAGGCCACACCACAGACGGAGCCTGCAAATGCCAGCTAGGGTTCCCCCCCCCCTTTTGCTTTCGCTCTTCTTTGCTTAATTCAAACGGAATGCTTGATTATTTCCAATAAGTTCACGCAGTGTTTCCACAGAATGCGTTTTCTTTCTCCTGCCATTATTTTAACGTTTCCACTAAATTTACCTCAATCAGTTATTGTTGCTTTAGTGTGGTAAATAACAATATTTACCCGCTCCTTTTGAAACTGATGGCTCTGGAAGAAGACATATTGTTCCTTTATGAAGGCATGCGATAATAATGATTGTGCATGCTTACTATGAAATCCTTTGTGTCAGGAAAAAAAGTTAGTTCCTTTCTTTATCCAATCCTAGAGTGTTCTGGAGTGACTGGAGCCTTGGAAACAGTTTAATTTAAAGGGGGAATGTTATCACTGTTTATTCTATCCAAGTCTCCACCTAGGCTGAGCAAAGAGAAATTAAGGGGAGAGGGCAAATGAATCTGTTCTGAAAAAAAATTCATGTACAGTTTATGAAACTTTTGCTGTTTAAAGGATGGTTTCAGAAATTGAGAGAAAAAACAGCTCAAGACATAAGCATCAGAAAACGGTGACAACTTTTAAAGATTTTACAAGGTAGAGAATTAGAGAAATAGAAAAATATAACATAAAAATAAAATGTTGCAATATAATAATCTGGGATTCCTAGATTTCCAAACCCAAATTTGTGGTTAGAATTGTGCTCCTTTCCCTTAATAGTTTTCTGAAAACAAAAATAATTAATGGAGGCAGCATTACAGAGAAAGAGAGAGAGAGAGAGAGAGAGAGAGAGAGAGAGAGAGAGAGAGAGAGAGAGAAAGAGCACATGCCTGAGAGTCAGGAATTTCAGGCTGTGGGTTCAAATCCTGACCCTGACACAGCTTGGCCTTGTAATCATGGGGACGGCCTTGGAGGTGCCCTTAATTTTCATGAAAATACCTTGAGATGTAGTTGCATTGCACCTTTGCCAAAGTGTGTAGTTTCAGAGAAAGGATTTCTGGGACACCAAGAGAGGTTCCAGCTCTTTGGGGGAACCCCCCCCCCCTTGATCCTCGAGTGAGCTGCTTTTACAATTAGAGCCAAGGTCTTTGGAGAAGGGCCTTGTACTTGCTAGAAATGATGAATGGGATGGTTTTTTAATGAAATTAATAAGTTGTCTATTGCATCGAGATCCATGAGACATATTTTCAGGTTTGGCATAGATTATCTGTCACTCCGACTTTTAAAAGTGAATTTGTCCTATAGCCCAGCACCCGCTTTTCCTCCTTCAGACAGAAGACTAGGGAAGATTGGAAGCCTTGCTGGTCATCTTGTCCATATCTAACATCATTTTTGGATAATATGAGTTCAGAGCCTGCTAACCGCTTGGATGTTGTATTGTATATTAATCCTGGTACTGAGTAATTTTTCAAAGGTTGAAAATTTGACAAGTGATAAAATTAAGTTTTCTCAACCTGGCTTTCATGCAGTTCAAAGGCACAGCCTGACGTAATGGGTGGAAACAAAGCTTCTTCCTCCTTGTAGTATGGAAACCAGGGTTATTAAAGGAGATTGGAGTCTTAGGGGGGAAAAAGTTGGGATCTTACTATGTGGTAGGTTACTAAACTGAGTTATTTCTTCCATTTCTAGTGGAGTTTTCTTCCTTTTGTGGGCCTCTTGCCCGTTCACTCTTTTGCTGTCTTACACCATTTAGGAGTTAGCTGACGTTTCCTTCAAAGCCTCTAGTTGCTTAACTTCCTGCCATCATAAGATTTCAAGCAGAAGAGTGATCATTTATCCTCCTTATTTATCTTAACTCAATGCAGAAATAAGATCCAGAGAGATGACTCAGTGACCTCTCTTCCTTGGAGTTTCATGTTGTCAGCGCATCTTAATTCTAATGCCTTCCTTCTGTTAATTATTTCTTATTTATCCTGTATATGGTTTGCTTTGTATGTTTTTGTTTTCCTGTTGTCTCCTCCATTAGACTGTATGTTCCTTGAGGGCAGGGACTGTCTTTTGCCTCTTTGTATCCCTAGTGTTTAGTATAGTGCTTGACCCATAGTAGGTGCTTAATAAATGTTGATTGATTGATTGAAATGAGGTAACTTGACCAAGGTCATGTAAGTAATAAGTGGTAGAGCTGAGTTTTGAACCCCATATATATTTTGGATTACTTTGATAATGTTTGTTTTTTGCACGTGCTCTGTGAGTCTGCATCTATTTGTGGAGCAGGGTTTGTGTTTTATTATTTTTTTTAATCTAATTAACTAATTACGTGATTTTTAAAAAAATTATTCCCTTTAAAAATTTTGCAAATAAAAACCAGGGCAGCCAGGTGGTACAGTGATAGAGCACTGGACCTGGAATTAGAAGGACTTTGATTCCTGAGTTCAAATCTGGCCTCAGACATTTACTAGCTGTGTGACCCTGGGCAAGTCACTTAACCCTGTTTGCCTCAGTTTCCTCTTCTGTAAAATGAGCTGGAGAAGGAAATGGCAAGCCACTCCAGTATCTTTGCCAAAAAAAACAAAACAAACCAAAACAACACCCTAAATGGGATCACAAAGAGTCAGAAATGAGTGAAAAGAAATACACATGTAAAGAATATGTGCATATATATTATATACATTTACACTCCCTGCCTTGTGTACTTATTCAGTCAATCAGCCAGTCAGTAGACAATGAACATTATAAGCCTTTACTGTGTTTCAGGCACTGTGCCAAGTGTGATGAGAATACAAATGCAAGCAAAAAGGCAATGCATTTAAGCCTCCACGGAGCTTCCATTCTAATGAGGGAAAATAATAGGTAGAAGGAAGCTGAATAGGAAGGAGGATGTAGAAGGTACCCAGTATGGAGATGTGATTGAGAAGCACGAGAGTGAAGCCTGGTGAGAAATAAAGCTCGGCCACCAACCAATTGTGTGTCCTTGGGCTAATCATTTAATTTTTCTGAGCCTCAATTTCCTCATCTTGAAAATGAGGGATTTGGATCAGCTTTTCTCTAATGTCTCAGTGAGCCCTGACTCTATGGCACCGATATGGCTGAACGATAATATCAGTCGTTCTCTTAGGAATGAAAAGATAACCCAGTGGCTAGAGTTTCATCTTGCTCTCCGTGCCAATAGGCAGACCCTATTCTCACACTCACTTCATCATAGATATAAAGTATTCATAGATTGAATGTGTTCACGGTTTGGAGAATGCTGGAATATTAATATACCTTACATTACTTTAGAAGAAAACAATGGAAAGAGAGACAATTAGCTAATTAGGTCAGATCAAAATAGCCTCTCTCGGTAGAATACAACACACTGAGGGTGTCACAACTTGTCCCACAAATAGACCTAAACTCATGGTGCTTTAGAAAGAACTCTGTGTTTAGAGTCAGAAGTCCTAGGTTCAAATCCAAGTGACATACCCATTTATACCTGTGTGACTTAGAGTCCCCCACTTAACTTCTTTGGGTAATTCACTCATAGTCAATCAATCAACATTTAGTAAGGTCCTACTATGTGCCATTCAGTTCAAGAAGCATTTATTGAGTTCCTATTATGCATCAGGCACTATTTTAGGCTCTCGGGATGAAAGGACAAAATCTGTATTATGTTTATATATGCATATATACACATGTATGTATGTGTGTTAATGTATGTGCATGTGTGTCTGTGTGTGCATGTGCGTATATGTATATATGAAACTCAGACCCAGAAAAATTAAGTGATTAGCCCAAGGACACACATTTAACAAGTGGCCGAGCTTTATTTCTTACCAGGCTGCACTCTTGTACTTCTCAACCGTGTCTCCATACAGGCCACCTTCTACTCCCTGCTTCTTATTCAGCTTCCTTTTATCTCTTATTTTCCCTCATTAGAATGCAAGCTCCTTGGGGACTTACAGGTGCTGATTTTTTGCTTGCATTTGTATTCTCAGCCCTTGGCACAGTGCCTGGCACATAGTAAAGTTTTAATTAATATTGATTATCTATTGACAGGCTGATTGAATATATGTATTCATTGTGTGTGTGTGTGTGTGTGTGTGTGTGTGTGTAATCAATCCCTGCCCTAAAGGAACTTGCATTTTACTGGGCCTCAGTTTCCTCTGTAAAATTAGGAGTTTGGATCAGATGATGTAAAAAGTCTTCAGCTCTGGATTGTATGGAGGGAGATATTAGACAAGAGTATGGTAGTTATGGAATGAGCAGCATTGATCATGTGTGTTATAGAAAAGTAGTATGAAGCTCAAAGTAGAGACAGGGTCAGTAAACTCCACATAAAGATCCCTGTGGAAGCATGCTGATTTAGAAAACCACATATTAACATTATCTGTGTTCTATTGTATTTTTATTTATTTTGTTAAATATTTCCCAACTCGATTTTATTTTGGTTCAGGAGCCCTTTGGAAGATGGCTAGGATATGGAATAGCAAATAAGAGGAGGAGGAAAGGAGGTGTTAGAGGCAGAAGGATCGTTGTGAACAAAAAAGTATGGAGTCAGGATAAGGCAGCAGGTCATAGGAGATGGAAGGGACCTTAGACATCGTCTAGTCAACTTCACCATTTTACACGTGTTGGGGAAGGGTTTACGTAGGGAGAATTAGTAGGCTAGTAGATTGGAAGAGGTAATAGGAGCCAGATAAGGGCAGCAGTGGGGTGCAGCGGATAGAGTGATAGACTTGGAATCCAGAAGGCCTGAGTTCAAATGTGGCATTAGACACTTACTGTGTGACCTCCGGCAAGTTATTTAACCCTGTTTGCCTCAGTTTCCTTATCTGCAAAATGAGCTGGAGAAGGAAATGGCAAACCACTCCAGTATCTTTGCCAAGAAAACTCCAATTGGAGTCACAGAAGAGTCAGACGTGACTAAAAATGAGTAAACAACAGCAAAGATGTATGACTTTGGGCAAGTCATTTAACTAACTTTGTAAGCCTCATTTTCTTCATCTGTAAAATGGTGATACAAATTGTAGCTACCTTACAGGGCTGCTGTGAGGATCAAGTGAGATAAGACGTATAAAGCACTTGGCAAACTGAAAAGCATTGTATAAAAACTTGCTATTATAATAATGATGACAATGATGGTAATTATTATTATGGTTTCTGAGTGCCAGGATGAGGACTTAGATGATCCATGGGGAAAACAGTTGATTCCTATCCTCCTTGGAAACCTCATTTCCAACTCTGGAGGCTGCTTAAAGAATCCTGGAGGATCTTGTGTTAGTGCCAGTCCATTCCCTGGAGCTGTGTGTTCTTTGTGCCGGAAAGGGGCTTGGAGTGAGCCATTTGGGCTGACTCTGCTTCCCCCTCCCCTGTCTCTGATGACTTTGGTGGCTCAGGTCCATTTTCATAAATGGTAATTTCAGGAGCACATTTACTCCACATAAAAGGAGAGTGAATCCGTTTATAATAAATCTTGGGGCGGTGTGCCTGCTATCATTCCCTTCATTTGACCTTGGTGGAGCAGGCTGATGGGGCAGTGAAAAGTGTGTAATGAAAAATGAGTGAGCAGAGTGAAGTGAGCAGTGAATCCGTCTTGTGTGTGATTAGCTGTGAAAATCTCACAAATATGGCTTGGAGTCACTTTTCTCTCTCAACCCTTCTTCGAATCTCCCCAGCACCCCATCCTAGGCACCCTCCTCCCTCTATCCTGACTTTCTATATGGAATCTTTTGCCAAGTAGCTGTACTGTATTAGCCATACTGCTTGGGCCCCTTTGCCCTCAGAAGGCTAAAAGGAAGGATGTCTCATGCCGGTAGTGCTGGTAATGGCTAGGCAGGGTCCAAGCCATTGTGGAGATTGCCAGTCTGTCTGGAGCTCAGCAGTGGCTTAGTTTGAGCCTGAGGAATGCTAGGAGGAGGCAGGGTGGCACACCAAGGAGATGTGAATGTGATAGAGTGACTTCAGGCCTGGCACTGTAAATCTGTAATTATAATGAAGGACTCAGTGACTCGAGGTTGAGGTTTCCATTAGATCCATTTGAAGCGTCAAGCCCTGTAAAAGCCGCAGTGACCAGGGGCGGTAAATCAGACTTCCCTGATAATCCTGGAATTCTGCTCTGGACGGCGGGAACACGTAAAATGCAAAGTTGCCTTTAACGGTGTGGTTTTTACTGGGGTGAGGTGGAAGCTAGCTTTGTGTGGGGCCTGCTGAGTGGCTCCCTGGATCTGAATTCCTTGCTGAAGCAAGTTTGCGTTTTATAGGCGCTATCGTTGCCAACCTCTCAGTGTGAATTCTGTAAGGTAGGGAGCATCCATCTGGCTACCAAGGCTGGAGAAGTTTGGGCAACTTTTCTCATGTCAGAGTATAGCTTTCAAACATTTCCTCTGAATACAGAAAAGACACTGTGTTCATTTTAAGAGCTGGAAGAGAGAATGTTGGAGGAAAGAAGTCTACCTTCCTGAATTTATTCATTAGCTAGATTTATGATGGTAGTGTTTTGGGGATTATGTTATTTTATTTTTTTCTGGCATGGGTCCTTTAAGATAATAATAAACAAAAACAATATCAACATCATCCATTTTGCAAATCCTCAGTGGTTTGGACCATTTTGGGAGGAAGTCACTCTGAATGAGTGATAGGTTAATCTCAAAAAAAGACTGTCTTAAAGGGAAAAAAAATTGTTTTATTGTTTTCAAATATGTCTTCATAGTTGGAAAATAGAGGCCCTTAGGTTTATGACCTTGGTATTATTCTTGACTATTCATTCTCCTTTATTCCTCATATCCAATTAGTTGCCAGATTTTGTCATTTGTATCTCCAAAACATCTCTTACCTTTGATTGCTTCTTTTTAGTCACCCAGTCGTCATCTTTAGTTTAGTTTAGTTGCCATCTTCACCTCTAGCCAAGTTTATTTCAGTGACTCCTGATTGGTTTCCTTACTTCAAGTCTCTCCCTCCTTCAGTTCATCTTCCACGTTGCTTCCAAAGTGTTTCTTAAAAGGGCAGATCTTTTTCAACTCAGTATCCTCTAGTGGCTTTCTGTTCCTTCTACAAGCAAACATACAATGCTTTACTTAGCTTTTAAATCCTTTCATAACCTTGCCTCAACCTAGCTTTCTGGATTCACTATTCTTTATTTCCCCTTATATACTCTACGATGTGGCTAAACCAGCCTTCTCTTTGTTCCTCACGCATGATATCTCATCTCCTGTCTCCATGCCTGTCTACAGGCTGTATCCCATGCTTAGAATCCACTTGCTCCTTTTCTGTGCCTCATAGAATCCCTCTCTTTTTGAGGACTCTGCTCATGTTCCAAATGAAGCCTTTCCTAGTCTAATTTGCTGCCCCTTCTCTCTTAAATTACCCTTCATTAAATTATTTTGCATTTATTCTCTCTGTATTATGTGTATACTAATAATTGTCTTTATTGCCTTTTCCATCAGAAAATTAGTTCCTGGAAAGCAGGGATTTTTTCATTCTTTATATTTGGATCTCCAGAGTCAAGCACAGTTTCTGACACATGGTAGGCACTTAAAAATTATTTATTTATTTTTAGTATTCTTTTCTTTAAAATTTTGAGTTCCAAATTCTCTCCCTTCCTCCCACCCCTCTCCTACGCACTGAGAAGGCAAGCAAAGTGATATCAATTATTTACATATGAAATTATGCAAACATGTTTCCATATTAGCCATATTGCAAAAAAAAAGTTAGAAAATTATACTTCATTTTCCACTCAGAGTTCATCAGTTCTCTCTTTGGAGATGGATAGCATTTTTTCATGATGAGTTCTTTGCAATTAATTGTCTTAGATCATTGTATAGATCAGAGCAGCCAAGTCTTTCACAGTTGATCATCATTATGACATTGTTGTTACTATGCACAATGATCTCTTGGTTTTCACTTTACTTTGCATTGGTTTATATAGGTCGGGCCATGATTTTTCTAAAACCGCCCCTTTTAATTTCTTATAGCACAATCATACTTCATCAAAACCATATGCCACGCTACTTATTTGGTCATTCTCCAATTGATGAGCATCTCAATTTCCAGTTCTTTGTCACCACAAACTGCTATAAACATTTTTGTACATATAGATTCTTTTCCTTTTTATTTGATCTCTTTGGGATACAGACCTAGTAGTCCTATTGCTGAGTCAAAAGGTATGCACAGTTTTATAGACCTTTGGGCATAGTTCCAGATTGTTCTTCAGAAGGGTTGAACCAGTTCACAACTCCACCAACAGTTTATTAGTATACCCATTTTCCCTCATCCCTTCTAGCATTTGTCATTTCTGATAGGTATTAGGTGGTACCTCAGAGTTGTTTTAATTTTCATTTCTCTAATCAATAGTGATTTAGAGCACTTCTTCATATAGCTATAGGTAACTTTGATTTCTTCTTCTAGAAACTGCCTATTCATATCCTTTGACCATTTATCAATTGGGGAATGGCTTTTATTTTTATAAATTTGATTTAGTTTCCTATATGTTTGAGATATGAGACCTTTATTGAAAAAACTTACTATAAACACTTTTGATATTACTTCATTGCCTACAGTACATTTTAGGAAAATACATTTTCTCTGATTATCTCTTTTAATTAGGTCTATTTTAGCTTTTACTTTGTTTAAGATCATATTGCTACACCCTTTATTATTTCAGCTGAAGCATAATATTCTGCTCCAGCTCTTTATTTTAACTCTGTGTGTATCTTTCTGTTTCAAGTGTGTTTCTTGTAAACAACATATTGTTGGATTCTGGTTTTTAATCCATTCTTCTCTCTGCTTCCATTTTATGGGTGAGCTCATCCTGTTCACATTCACAGTTATGATTATTAACTCCATCCTATTTTCTTCTATTTATCCTTCCTTCTCTCTTTTTATTCTATCTCTCCTCTGCTTTGTCTGTTTTGCTTCTGACCATTGCTTCTCTTAATTTAGCTTCCTTTTTATCACTCTCCCTTTCCACTCCCTATACCTCTTATCCTCCTTCCCTCCCATTTTCTTTATTGGGTAAGAGATTTCTTTGCCCAACTGAGTATGTATATATTTTCTTCTCTCTTTGAACCAGTTCCAGTGAGAGTGAAGTTCAAGCACTGGCCATCAATTCCACATTTTGTCCTCTACTGTAAAATCTCTTTCTTGCATGCCTCTTTTATATGAGAACAGTTTCCACATTCTGCCTCTCCCTTCTCCCAGTGCATCCCTCTTTCTTACTTCTTCATTTTTTTTTGAGATAATCACAACATAATGGACTTACACTCACATCGTCTATCTATGTAGATTCCTTATAACTGCCTTAATAATGACAAAGTTCTTGGGAGTTAAATGTATAATGTTCCCATATAGGAATGTAAATAGTTTAACTTTATTAAATCTCTTATGTTTACTTTCTCATGTTTGCCTTGGTTGCAATCCTAGCTCCTTTGCCTTCTGGAATATATTCCAAGCCCTTCACTCCTTTAACATGGAGGCTGCTAAATCTTGTGTGATCCTAACTGTGGCTCCATGATATTTGAATTATTTTTTTTTTCTGTCTGCTTGCAATATTTTCTTCTTGACCTGATACCTCTAGAATTAGGTTATTACATTTCCAGGAGTTTTCATTTTGGGATATCTTGTAGGAGTTGATTTATGTATGCTTTAAATTTCTGTTTTACCCTCTGGTTCTAAAATATCAGGGCAGTTTTCCTTGATAATTTCTTGAAAAATGATGTCTAGGCTCTTTTAAAAATCTTGGCTTTCAGGTAGTCCAATAATTCTTAAATTATCTCTCTTCAACTATTTTCCAGATAAGTTGTTTTTTTCTGATAAGATATTTCACGTTTTCTTCTATTTTCTTCATTCTTTTGACTTTGTTTTGTTGTTTTTTGATGTCTCATAGAGTCATTAGCTTTCAGTTCCTAATTTTAATTTTTAAGGGTTGTTTTTTTCAGTGAGATTTTTTTTAACCTCCTTTTCCATTTGGCTACCCCTGATTTTTAAGGAGTTCTTTCCTTCAGTGAATTTTTGTACCTCCCTTTCTGGTTGGTCTATTCTGCTTTTTAAGGAGTTCTCTTCAGTGAATCTTTGTCCATCTTTAACCACGAGGCCAATTATTTTTTAAGGTGTCATTTTCTTCAATATTTTTTTGTGCCTTTTTAGGCAAAGCTTTTAATTCTCTTTTCATAATTTTCTTGTATCACTGTCATTTCTTTTCCCAATTTTCCATCTGCTGCTATTATCTCATTAACTCTTCTAGGAATTATTGATGAACTTGAGTCCAATTAGCGTATTTCTTGGAGGCTTTGTTTGTAGCTATTTTTCTATTGTTTTCTTCTTCTGAGTTTATGTCTTGGTCTTCCTTGCCACTGCAGTAGCTTTTTATGGTCAAATTCTTTTTATTGTTTGTTTGCTTGCTTGCTCATTTTTGCAGCCTACTTCTTGACTTTGAACTTTATGTTAAAGTTGGGCTCTGCTTACCTGGGGGTTGGGAGGGACTGTTCCCAGCTTCAGGCTTTTTTGTGCTTCTGTTTTAAGAGCGAGTTGTGGGCATCTGTAAGTTTTCAGTGCTTCCAAAGGTAGTGTGATTCTGGGAGAGCTGTGGTCACAGCTCTCCTGGTCTGCGCTCTGGTTTTCACCAAAGAAGGGCCCCTATTCCTCTGCAGTCAAAAGTGCTAGCACTCTTAGTCCTCTTGACCCTGGAACTGTGACCAAGTCCCCTGCTCTCCTGTAGCCAAAACTGCTAGCCCCCTTTTCCACCTTGCAACTGCTACCAGGGTCCCTGCTGCCTTGTGATCAACTACCAGTGTTTCTCTCCACTGTGGAACTGACCCAGAACTGCTTATGGGCAATAGAGTGGCCAACCAGTACTAGCTGCACCCAGTGCCATCAAAGGGTTCCCTGTAATCTGTTTCTGACCAGTTGTCTGACCCCATTATCATTCCTGGGCTGGGAGCTCTTGAAGCTGCTGCTGCCGTTATTGCAGCTGCCTCCATAGTCTGCGACTGGTGCTTCAACCTCATGGACTCCTGGCAGGCCCCTACTCCAGTGTCACTGACCTCTCCTGCTGACCTTCTAAGTTGTCTTAGAAAAATCAAAAAATGTCTATTCTGACCTTTTGTTGGCTCTGCCACTCCAGAACTTGATTTGAGGAGTTATTTGAAAGTTTTTTGGAGGGGAATGTTGGGAGAGTTCAACTGAGTTGCTGCCTCTACCCCACCATTTTGGCTGTACCCCGACATGGTAAATTCTTGTTAACAGCTGCCAGAGGTGGTTCAGTGGATACAGCAATGAACCTGGAGTCAGGAAGACCTGAGTTCAAATCCAGTGTCAGACACATAACTAGCTATGTGACCCTGGACAGTTCACTTAATCTCTGTCTTACTTTCCTCATCTGTAAAATGGGTATAATAATTACACCTACCTCCCTGGGTTGTTGTAAGGAACAAATGAGACAGTATTTATAGTATGTTTAGCACAGTGCTTGGCACATAGGAAGCACTACATAAATCTTATTTATTATTATGTTAGCTATTTTATCTTACTAGGTTATTGTGAGGATAAAATGCATTGATATTTGTAAAGTGCTTTGCAAATCTTAAAGTCATATATAAATGCTATTATTATTATTATTATTATTATTATTATTTTTATGGCACCTGCTTTAATGAAGAGATAAAAGTTAATTTAATCATCCTACCTGTTGTTTATATATTTGAATGGACACTTAGGATTTTTAAAAATAGGGTTTTCGTAAATTAGGCAAGACAAGATTCCCACAATCTTATTTACTCCATTTGTTGCTTAGCAAACTTTAAAAAAATCATTTATTCAGTTGGCATCATTGTGGACAAAGCAAAAGGCCCAATGAAGCCAGCTTTGGTCTGACTTACCACAAATACCAAGTTATCAGAGTCAAATGACCAAGATTTTACCATAACAGTAATATTTGATCATAAAATTACAGTTCGGCAACATTGCAGAGCTTTGTGGTACAGGGTGAGTTTGTCTTTCATTAAGTCAGGCCTTCCAAGTCCTAAGCATTGTTTCCACACTTATCCCCAAATTATGTGGACCTTATGCCTCTCAGCATACACTTTCATGAGCACAGAGAAGAAAATCTCTACCAATACCCAGGAGCTAGGTTTTGTGACAAAACTCTGTTGTACTGAACACTCAAAATAAATCACACCATCTTGTGGGATCATCAGAAGGGGCTTAGGAGAACTCAAACAGAAAATTAGGGTGACTTCTCATTTTCCTTTCATTTCCCCAAAGACTTAGGCCTCTAGCAAATGTTCTAAGATTGACAATTGCATAACATGTCAGAACAGTTAAGTAATCCTTCAATTAACACTCAGTACTGTAATACCTCATGGGCCTCACAATTTAAAATGGACATGAGAAACTTGGATAAGGTCCAGAGGAAAGGCCACAAAGATGATGGAAATGTTGGAATATAAGACCTATCAAAAAAGGTTTAAGGAATTAAGATTATTTGGCACAAGAGAGAGAAAGATGCCTGATGTCTTATCAGCTCTCTTAAAGCATATGAGAGATTGATATAAAGGGAAAAGCAATTGTTCTCTATCTTGACCGTGGGTTGAATGAACAGAAATGGGCTTTAATTTCAGCATGTGGAATATGGAAAAATTTTAAATTTTCATCTATATTTATTGAGGTTGAAAACTTACTGTACGTGTCAGAAATAGAGTATCTGTTCTTTACAGGGGTGGATTGGACCAGATGGCCTTGGTGGTCTCTTCTGACCCTGAAATTCTAGAATTCTATGAGGCTATGGAATGAGTGACCCAGGAAGTTTGTCCAGTCCCTATTACTGTTTGCAAACGGGGTACATGTTCATCCATCTGAGATATTTCAGATCTCTTTCTCTCAAAAGACAGTGTTTAATTTTTCCAAGTCAAACACATAACCTAGTCATACTCTATTTCCTCGAAGACTTAAACCAGAAAGAAAAGGAAATTCTAGGAGAAGACCCAAGCTGCTTCAGCCAAGGGTTATAGTAATTTTGCAGGGATTGCAGAATTTTTTACTGAGGGGGAAAATATGGTTGTGGTAACTCCTTGTGAACCTTAGGTACCCATTACTTTTACTGTGTAATTTCTTGGATCTTTAAGGTACCAGAAAGCAAAGGAAATACAGAAAGAAAACCCAAGCACTTCAAGTTAAGAGTTACACTAATTTTTCTACTGTTTTTAAATGAATACTGTATATAGGAGATGTCTTGATGTAGCAAAAAAAAAAAGGGAATGTTTAAATCTTATTTTTTTAAAAACATGGAACTATTTAAAGAGAGATGAAACTGAAATACTAAGTGCTCATATATTTCTAAAGCCCATGTTTGCATCCCTCTCCCTTTTGGAAAGTTCACATTTCAGCAAGAAAAATTATGAACTTGTCTAGTTTGCTACAGAATTTTAAATTCTCTTACAGCATAATAGAAAAATTGTTTCTCTAAATTTGAGATAATAAATAGAATGAGACTTTTTTTCTTAATCATGCAATTCAAATTTATGGACTCAATTACAGTAGAGCAAGTTTTAGAGAAATATAAAACTAAATGTATAACCACAAAAATGAGGGGTGAGAAATAAGGGAGAGAGTGAAGATTCTCCCTGAAAGGCAATTTGTTATATATATTTTTCTTATTTTTAATTTTTGTTTTTGACCTATGGCCCACCAAAATAGTACCCTTGAATTGCTTGATGACCAGTTTGACTGAGAGGCAAGTGTCTGGTTCAGAAAAATACAATGACATGAAAACATTTGATTAGTCATCAAGCACTTATGAAGCCCCTGATGCATCCCTGAGGCTTGTGGTGGATGCTGGGATTAGTTCACAAAAGTGGAAGAGGCTCTTACCACAGGAGTGCTCTAACAGGGAAGAGAAAGATGAATCATATGGAACCAACCAGGAAACGATTCCAAGGCCAGAGATGAGCCGTTTGAGACAGCACAGTATGGAGGATATGAAAGAATAGAGATGGGAAGGATTATTATGGGGCTGATAGCCAAAGATTTCACAAAGATGATTAAAATCCCATCAGTGTCACCTCATTAACTACTCTGCCCTAAGTCTCTGGTGTATAGAGAATGCTTCAAAAGGTAATGGAAGTGGCTTAGGGAGTGTTTGGATTTTCAATAAATGTGTATTTAGAAGCCAGTGGTCTTTTGCCTAACCATTTTCTGTTGGTTGAATTGAAGGGACTCACAATTTGTAATATTATTAGGCTCCAAAATTACCGGAACAATCCAAGCTTTAGACATTGCCCCTCAAGTGCTTGTCTGCAAGGATGAGGGAACTATTATATTTTTCACATCTGACGATGTTGTTTTGTCTTTGGCATATATTACGTCTGACTTTTTTTGGCCGGGCCTGTGATTTTATCAGTGTGGGGAAGTCTCAGTGTGGAGATAGCCTCCAACCATGTAGTTCACAGGTCTGGATGAAATACTCGATTTGACATACATGTATCTATATCACATATATAGTATTATAAATGCGCTCTATGGAAAAGTTTTGTGATTAAAATGTGGAAAAGGAGGAAAATATTCTAAAAGGTGGGGGGCATGGCCAAAAATGAAAGGATCTAGACAAATCCTTTGTCCTTGAAATGAAAAAAGAAAAGAAAATCCAAACCTTCCCCATCATGGTGGAATTTCTGGAATTCTAGGCTGCACTCTTAAGGTAGGCTAGAATCCGCATCCTTCAGGCTAAAAGAGGCATTGGAGAGGCAGTTGGGCTCCTTTCACCATTTTCCAGGCCAGCTCTGCTATGCACAAAGGTCCTTTTCTAGGTGACATATCATGTTATATTCCAAAGTACACTTTCTTTTAATTTACAACTTAATTTTCAACCTAATTCAGAAGATTGATACTATAATGCTATTTGCAGAAGTATTGAAATGTCAGTAAGTTTTATTGTCGTAATAAAGAGTATTCCATATATCACACACTCTATAGGGAGCCTTGCTTTTTGCATAGATCTTCCTAGCAACAACTGGTGGCTTAAATGCTGGCAATCATTAATTTTTAAAGAAGACATGGTTATGACGAGTTGAGGAATTAAGGATGGTGGTGAAGAATGAACTTTAATTTTTTGACACTTTTTTTGAGGTGGGGGGGAGATGGCGCCTGTGCGTGTGTGCATTTTGCATGCTAAGGTGAGGCAGCAGCCAGATGATAAAAAATGGCCCAAATCCCAGGTTCCTAATACTTAAAATGCTGTCTGCTCGTAAAAGATTTCAGTCAGGGAGAGGCCATCTTCGAGCTCCTCTTAACAAATGGGTATCAGTGGCCCATGAAATAATCAATGCCGCTAATCCATCCTGGGGCCTGCCAATATGTTAATGGCTCTGGCGCATCGTTATTGCTACAAGACCATAAATCATCTAGGGACCAGAATGCAGCAGCAGCAGCAGCAGAGGCTGTAGGGCTGGGGAGGAAGGACTCAAACCCGTGGCCTTGAATAAAACCGCTGTCTCCCAACAATTAATGTCGAAGCCTTTTCACAGCTTTGGGCCTTGATTGTTTTCAGATGCTAAAAAAGTAAGTAGGACAGAGTGTAAATCAATAAAACCAGAAGACAAAGTGTTTTAATAATAGGGGAAGTTCAAAGTAAATCATAGTTCTGTGTTTATTATTGCTTTTGGGGTTATAAATAAAGAGTTACTTACTACCACCCAACAAGGCCTTAGTTAACATGGGGGGTGAGAAGGTTGGAAATCAGCTTTTAGAAAGGGAGTTTACTTTCATCATATGACACATATACAAACAATTCCCCACAAAACCCATACCCCAAATCCACTAGAGCCTCGCTCACTGGCATTATTTGCTGGCATACAGAATTGAATGCAGGTTGAATTCATTTTAGCGTCCATTGGAGGACGTTTCCTTCTGGAAGTCTCCTTGTATAATATCACTTTGTCATTAGCACAGCATGGCATCTGAATGCAGAGTTACATTGAGATTCCACTCAAGTGTTTGATGGCTGTAATAGAAGAAGAAAAATTTAAAATGGAGGCCAAGTTGTTTTGGGGGTAACAGGAAGATGTCAACAGTAAGGATCGCTACTTTCTAGCAATCCAGTGGTATGGGGTAGCATTCCTCCTATTCTCCACTAGGTCTATGATTCCATTCATGGGAATACTCCATCCAGTAATCTAGACCATAATCCATTCATGCCTACCCATTGGCAGCCCAGTGTTGTCCTTTCTCATGTTATTTCCCTTACTGAATCTTAGAACTTTAATACTGTCTTCTACCTCTGCTGTGATTGTGGCCAAAGGTTGGGGAAAGGGAGTAAAGCATAGAGCTGAAAGGGACCTCAGAGGCCATCTAGTTCAATCTCATTTTTTGCTAATGAGGAAACTGAGGTCTAAATGGATGAAGTGACTTGCTCCAAAGAAACACAGCCATTAAGTGAAAGAACTGGGCCTTTAATTCACATACTTAGATGATTCCAGTTGTTCCAAAGGCAGCTAGGTGGTGTAGTAGATAGAGCACTGGGCCTGAAGTCAGGAAGACCTGAGTTCAAATCTAGCCTCAGACATTCACTACTTGTATGACCTTGGGCAAATCAATTGAACTGTCTGCCTCAGTTTCCTCAACTGTAAAATGGGGACATATATATGTGCCATGTGCGCGCGCACACACACACACGCATAAATAACAACACTTACTTCTTAGGGTTGTTGTGAAGATCAAATGAAGTAATATTTGCAAAGCATTTAGCACAGTGCCTGGCTCATAGTAGGTGCTTGACACATGCTGCCTTCCTTCCAGCTCCAAGGTCAGCACTCTTTCCACTCTACTATGTTTCTTCCTGTTTCATTTGTCCAGACAGACCCAGGTGGAGTCTCTGGCTGTATTAATACTTATGCTGAACTTCAGGCAAACACAAAGGTATCTCCTTTAGAAAACAGAATTGGATCAAATTGATCTGACTCTGTTTACTCGATGTCAATTTAATTCCCAATCGGAGGTGGTGTAAAACATGATGGGAAGTGATTAAGTCTGCCTCGTATAGACAAAGCCTATTTGTGCTGATTATGGTGTTCCTTGTTCTATAATCTCACCCTGGGTATCTGCCTCTGGGATTAGGTACCAGTCTTGAAGAGGTGGGGCTGCCATTTTCCTGGGAGAGAGATATCTAATGGAATAGCACCTGTGTTACTCTATCCTGAAGCATACAGCAAGGGATTTGTTTTGCTTTGGATTCTGACCAAGGAACAGTATTGTTTCACTTAGACTAAACTCTGTTCGGTATGCCAAGATTAATACTTTAAAGGGCGGAACTGGTTCAAGCAAGTCAAGTATTATATGGAAACAAAAAGAGTTGGGGGAAACCTTCATCATGTCTACTAATAAGTAGATCCAAATATCCCCTCCAATATTTAGGAATCACTAGAAGGTGGTGATAGGGGGATTAGGTGGGTAGGTGAAACTGAGGAGCCACAGACAGTATGGCCCCTACTTTGTGGTTGTATCGCACTGGCATCATTCAAGTTACCTAGCACGGAGATGTTTTCAGCAGTCAGTTTATTTTGGGGTTCAGGATGTGAGCACAGGAAAAGGCCAGAAAAACAGTGGCTCAGTATAGACAGAAAGACAATTAAAACCGATATGACTCTTAACAGAAGTGGCAAGAGCAGGCAGGATGGAAGTAATTTATTCAACGAATTGTCCAAATACATAAAACCACACTGATGTATAGTGCGGCGGTGGGACAGTGGAAAATTTGATCCTTGTTTCCGCTGTGTGAATTACTCAGGCAGGATGCCTTTGTGAAGTATGGGGGTTTGTTTAATGTTCTGACAACAATTTAGATCCTGTTATGGTTATTGCAATGTAATGCAGTAGTAAAAATTGAACATGACATACCAGCAATTTATTATTTGTGTGTTTTTTAACCTTGAGTATCGGATTGTTTGTCCAAGCATATCCTTTGATTTGCTATGAAATTTATTGTTGATAAAAACAATCCGATTTCCATTAGAAGCAAAAAAAAATTCATTTTTTTTTTTGCCATGAACCATAGATTTAGAAAAAAAATTCAAACTAGGCTCCAGGACTTATGACAGGTAGACTCATGACATTATATGGTAATTCAGCATGAAAGAATAATTGTGACACTCCACTTGGTGCTAGAGTATAATCGTGCTGTGAGGTTCAATTCACTGAAAGGCCAAATTATCTTCAACTACATTAGTCTGACAACCTATAATGCTTTGCAGAGGCAATTTGTAGACGTTTCACAGAGTGCCAGCAAACACGGCTCACCATTATGCTACCCATTAACAAATTTGTGTAGGGAAAAAAGTAACTTTTCCATTTTCCCGATTGTTTTCAAGCTTTGGAATACAATAAATAGCTAATAGTAGCATGTGCGTTGCCGCTTACTCTTAGTTTTAAAATTTATCTGGGTTTTAGGAGGGCAAATTGATCTCATTGGCTGTATGTTTGGAGAAATACTGATACTTTCCTTGGATGAAGTCATAGCCAGCTAGAGTGGGAAGAAAACTTCACAAGGAGGCAGAAGACTTGGGTTCTAGTTCCTCCTAGGGCGTTCACTAGCTTACGTTACACTTGGTGAATTGGTAAATCTTGTCAGGCCTCAGTTTTCTCACCTTGAAATGGCGAGGGTGATACCTGACCAGCTTAAAAGGCAAAGGAGAAGAGATGCCTTGAGTCGTTGAGTTCAGTGGGCTTTCAGAGGGTCCTTTTAGGTCTAAGAGCCATCATTCTGTGTATAATTTCTTGCTACTTTGAAGGCAATTGGGTTGTAGAGATGTAGCTTTTCTCTCTCACAGGAAACAAAAAAGTAAAGAGAAATTGCAGATGGCAATGCTAGTAGAGTTAGGGAAATGCACACTTGATATTTTTAAACTCTGTGACATCTATATTATTACTTTGACATCTAACCATTTGTGTCCTCTATGGTATTTTCTTGTGTGTGTGTATGTGTGTGTGTGTGTGTGTGTGTGTGTGTGTGTATGTGTATTTTGCTCAGATATATGTGTATATGTCCACAGGGGAGAAAGTCCGGAGCTAGTCCTCAATGGCATTAAAAAGCCTCCAAACTGGAGACTTCTTAATATAGAAAAATATAGTTGCTATTGCTTTCATAATAAGAAGACTCTGCTATACTTGGGCAAGGCTTAGCAAGTTTTGTGATATCCAAGTTGAGTTTACTCCATTGGCATTCTCAGCTGAATCCTAAACAATTCAGCTAAACGTACAGATGTTTCCAAATATATTTCCAAGTGTTTGGTGTCACATGGACAAAACCTCATGGATATTTTATGGAATTGTTCATTTGTCACCTGGATGTTTGGAATGGTCTGATCACAATTATAATCCTCTCAAAAGCTGACGTCCTTTTCTCTTGGCTGTCTCCTGGTCGAGGCCCATTGGACTAGGGTCAAAGGGAACTCCATTGAGTGAAGAATTTGCATGGTAGTGATGATATGGGACAGGAGGTCAGGGCTTGGGGAGGACTATGTGATGGGTACCTTTTCTTACTTTACAAAGAGAGGGACCTTGGAATATGGACTTGAATTTAGGCAAATAATAGAGCTGCTTCAAGTGTTTCATTAGCTTTAGCATCTCAAGCATCAAATTCACAGCACCCATCTTCATCAATCTTCCAACTTTCTCCTTTGGATTTCAGTAAGGATTTTGTACCTTCAGAAGGAGACCTTTATTCTGTTCAACAGTGATAGAATCAGACAAGGGGATGTAACCATGACTATGATAGGTCATTAGCACAATCTACAAATGAATTAATGAGTATTTACTAAGCACCTACTTTGTTTGATTTCCTTCAGCTACCCTTTCTCACTGTTGAAGAACACCTGAAGGGTAACAGTGACTGGTTCTCCTTACACATTCTTGCTTAAGTCACCTCTGTCTTCTTTTTTGTAGCTATTTCCTGTTCTTTCCATATTAAATTCTAAGTCTTTGACCAGGAGCAATAATGGTTCCTTTCAAGGTTCTTTCCAAGATTGTATCTATCTGTATCCATGTCTTTTGGAAGCAGAGATAACTGGGAGGGAGTTTAACCTGCTGCCCCTTCTTCCTGTTCTAGATTAAGTTAGGAGGCAGTTACTGGTTATCTCAGAATCCAGAACTCATGGGATTCAGTTGGACAACACTTTTTTTTTTCTTGTGGACCTCACCCTGGTGAGCTGTATTGACAATATATCCCTGGTTCCAAGACGGTCTGGTCAAGAAGGGGTAGATGGCTCACTTTTCTTATGACCTCTTGGTAAGCTATATGTCTTACCAAGAGTGGATTGTTCCTGTTATCTTTGTATATGTAGGACAGATGTGGATGGAAGGTTGGAGAAAGTGAAAATTGGAGGAGGACTTTTTAGCTGGGAAGAATTTTCTATTGATCATGATAAAGGCTAAATCCCATTACATCAGATGGGAAAGAAAAAGAAGTTATGGGGGGGGTGTACAAAATCATATTGGGTAATAGATTATTTTGCCGACACTTGAATCCCAGTTGTATAGTTAAGAACATGCTACAGCATTAATGTTTACGCATAATGCTTTCCAATGTAATTTAGGCTGAACTGTTACTGACTTACTTAACATTTATAGGTCAACCACCTGCAGAAAGGGCATGTAGGTAGATTATTGTTGATTTTATGGTTATGGAACCTAGCTAATCAGTGAGCGTGCTGTGCTATAACTTGTTATGCTTCAGTGACTTTAACACTAGGCCTTAAGATTTCTTACTGGCAAAGGGGAAAAACATTCATTTCTCATGACCAAAGCCCCTACTGAGAGGGGAGCTCTCAACTCATACGGAGGGGAAAATACAGTGGGTAAAACACAAGATGGAGAGCAATTTCTGGAGTGTTCTTCCTCAACCCCTTTCAGGTTTTTTTGGAGGAGTCTTTTATTTTGGATGAAAAACAAAAGAAAAACGAAAACCCTGAGACCAAGAAGACTGTTAACTATATCTTAGACCTCTCGAGTTGACAGTGGTCAGTAAAGTGAGTTGAAATTCGTTATTATTTTTTCTTTTGAGGACAGAGATAGCAGGGATTATAACGATAGGCTCTTAATTATTCTTTATTTATTAAATGTTGTCACCATTACAGAGCAACAGTAAAGGAACAGTTTTTACTCCTCTCTTTCTATGTGGGGTTCTAGCCTGTGTAGGTACTTAGGTTATCAGCCACCCGACCCGACTACCACACGACTTTTCATAAGTAGTGCCTTACAA
This sequence comes from Phascolarctos cinereus, assembly GCF_003287225.1. Classification (NCBI taxonomy): domain Eukaryota; kingdom Metazoa; phylum Chordata; class Mammalia; order Diprotodontia; family Phascolarctidae; genus Phascolarctos; species Phascolarctos cinereus. Next base: position 54,663,790 of record NW_027555736.1, read on the forward strand.
ATTGTTTTGACCTTTGATGCTCCTGGTAAAGGTCACTGGTTAATTTTGCATTGTGTACTGCCTGCTTCACTAGCTTTCAACCAGTTTTCATCCGTTGAATAATTCCCTGAACAATGTCCTCTGCATTCAGGTTCTAGCATGTTAATACGGTATTTATCTTTGTCCTTCTTTACTTGACTTCCTGCTTCCCCTCTCCCCCCTCAGCCGTCTCCCAATCCCTCCCCCCAGTACTTGTGTGCCTACTGTGGCAAAGTGGGATCACTATTACTTATAAAAGCATAAAAATATGAAAGGTCACAATGACAAATCTGTAGAGTGTGTGTATATGTGTACGTGTGTGTGTGTGTGTGTGTGAGAGAGAGAGAGAGAGAGAGAGAGAGAGAGAGAGAGAGAGAGAGAGAGAGAGTTCTTGGGTATCTGTTCAGCTATGAAAGAAAAAGAGGTAAGTGGGAACCATGTCACCATAAAAGGGAAATTGAAAAATAACCACAGGGGAAATTTAGTTATAGGATCACACCTAAAATTTGGGGAAGTGGTTACTTTTATGTTTTCATCTTGCCAAGGTCCCACATATTTGCAGGAAGAAATGTATAAGCTGTATATGTTTATGGCACAATTCTCTTTTTGGAGACGGTTGAAAATACTTAGTTACGCATGGACATGCAAGCACCTACTTAAAATCTATGTGTTTTTAACCAGCAAGTACATTTTTAACATGACAATGCAAAAACCCCCCTCCCCAAATAGGGTTCTTTAGTTCCTTTACATAACAAAGGAATATGATAAGCCCTGGATGTTTCTGTTTCTCTCACTTCATTTCTTTTCTATTTGTATTTTGTGGAGCTGGAGAAAGGACATTTCTAATGGTGGTATAAAGCCTTTTAATTTAATTTAGTGTTGCGTACCTGTCGCCACTAAAAATGCTAATGTCTTCTGGTAGAAGCAAAGTTTTACATTTCCACTGGCTTCAGAGATGGATTTGTTTCCTGGAGTTATCAGTTATTTTGCAAAATGTGACTCAGATATTGGAATCTTTTCCTCACTGCAACCTGACAACCAAAAAGCCCCCGTTTCCCTAAAGAAGAAAGAAGGCTCAGTAACCCTTGAAATAAAGAGCTAAAGGCTTTACCTTGACTAAGGGTAGGCACATTCTGGTAGGGGAAAGTAGCATGTACATAAACAAGTTAATACAAGATACACAAATACACACAACACACACAACACACACACACACACACACACACACACACACACAAATCCTGGGGGAAGTATTAAAATAAAGAGATTTGGGAAGGGGTCCAGGTGGAAGGTGGTACTTGAACTAGGACTTGGAAGAAGTCAGGGATTCTAGAAGTTAAGATAAAGACTGGCAATTAGCATCAGTAAAGGCTTGAAGGTAGATGATAAAATGTCACATACAAGCACGGCAAGAAGTCCAGGTTTGCTAAAATGTAAGGTTAGGGAGAGCACTGGGAAAGCAGTTAAGGAAAGTAGGTGGGAACCAGATTGTGAAGACCTTGAAATGCCCAAGCTCCAAGAATGGAGGATGTTAAAGTTAGAGAAGAAAAGGCTTAAGTTCGTTCTGTGAATGAAGACATGCACACCCTCCTTTCTAAATCCATGATGACCAGTGCTGCAGGGACCTCATCTCTCTTCATCCTCTACTGCAATAGCTTCCTAAGAAGCCTTCCTGCTTCTAATCTATCACTTTACTGTTCATCTTTTACAATATTGCCTAAATACCTAAGCCCGATGGCTATGATCTAATCACATGAGGTAGCTTGGCTTAGGAGAAAGAACAGTAGAGGTGGAGTCAGGAGAGATTTGGATTCTTGTCCTGGCCATGATCTTTACTAGCTGTGCAACACTAGGCAGATCACTTCACCTCAATGACCCTTGGTTTCCTCCTATTTAGGATGAGGTCAATAACAGTGTACTAGCTACCTCATAACTAGTTTGTTGTTTCTGTTCAGACATTTCAGTCATGTCAGACTCTCCATGACCCTATTTGGAATTTTCTTGGCGAAGATAATGGAGCAGTTTGCCATTTCCTTCTCTAGCTCATTTTACACATGAGGAACTGAGGCCAACAGGGTTAAATGACTTGCCTAGAGTCACACAGCTAGTAAGTATCTGCGGCTGAATTTAAACTCATGAAGATGAGTGTTCCTGATTCCAAGCCTGGTGCTCTATCCACTGTGCCACCTAGATGCCCCATCATTAGTACAGTATATCAAATCAAATGAGATAGTATTTATAAAACGCTTAGCACAGTGCCTGGCACATAGTAGTTGCTTCATAAATGATTATTCCTTCCCTTCTTACCTTCATGGGGCTGTTATGAGGAAAGTCAACATTAAAATGCCTTATTTTGGATTTATCTGGATTGTTTCATCCCATTCTGGTATGAAGGGGCTTGTAGAATTCCATTCCATATGACATGATCTTAGGCCCTTTACCATTCTCCCCTCTTCTAAATACTTTCCAACTTATCATTTATCTTGAAATTATACCCATTCTTTAAGGCCCCGCTCAAGTTGCAACGTTTTAAAAATATATTTTTATTTCTTGAAGTATCTCCCAATTACATTTAAAACATTTTTAACATTTACTTTTTAAAATATTGGGTTCCAAATTCTCTCCTTGCTTCCCCTCTCCCACCCCTTGAGAAGGCAAGCAATATGATATCAATTATACATGTGAAGTCATGCAAAACATATTTCCATATTTTCCAAAACATGTTTCCATATTTTCATGTTGCAAAAGAAAACACACAGACACGCAAACAAGAAAAAGAAAGTTCAAAACATATGCTTCAATCTGCACTCAGCGTTCATCAGCTCTCTCTCTCTGGAGATGGATGGCATTCTTCATCGTGGGTCCTTTGGAATTGTCTCGGCTCATTGTATTGATCAGAGTTACTAAGTCTTTCATCAAGCTGCCTATCTTTTATGAAATAATTCCCGAGCATTCCTGGCCTTAGTAATTTCCCTTCTCTTCTGAACTCACAAGCTGACAAGATGCTTACCCAAATAGGGACTAGTCATACTCTTCACCGAACACAGAGATACTTAGTGATCCTGGCTTCACCAGTCACCCTGCATGCTGAGGCATTGATAACCATCTTTTGGGTGGGGCCCTCCAGTCACTGGTATCCTTGCTAGAACAGCAGCACAGGCCTGGCTGAGCATCCCAGCTCCTTGATGAGAACAGCATGTGGAACCAAAGCGAAGGAGAGCCTCACTGAAGCCCAGAGATAGCATCAATTGCTGCTTCCTTATTTCTGTGGCCTGTCATTCTATCATAGGAGGAAATTACATTGGCAAAGCCAGATTGGTTGCTCCTCAGTACCTACTACTTTTTTAGATGGTCACAAATAGATTGTTTGATGATTTGTACATTGGAGCCACAAGCTTTCCCATTGGCTGTTGTTTCTCATGTAGATCTCTAGCCCTGAAGCTTTTCCCTTTGTGTTCTCGTTCTCTCTCTCTCTCTCTCTCTCTCTCTCTCTCTCTCTCTCTCTCTCTCTCTCTCTCTCTCTCTCTCTCTCTCTCTCTCTCTCTCTCTCTCTCTCTCTCTCTCTCTCTCTCTTTATCTCCCTCCCATCCCCCTCTCTTCCCTCTCCCTTTTTCTTTCTCCTTTTTCTTTTTCTCCTCCTTTTTATTTTTTCTGTCTTTTATTACTCCCCCCATCTACTCTTCCTCAAATTAATTTTTTCCTCTTCTTTCCAAATCCAATGACATACCCTGTTTTTTTTTTCTCTCCCATAGACTTGATGGGGGAGAGGGGGCAAATTAATGATAAAAATTACTAAAGCCCACCTTTGCTCATACTAATCTATACTTTTAAAACTCTTATTTCTGAGAGAGTGATTTATTTACCCTGACAGCTTGTTACTTATGGTAGCTGCTGCCAGCTTCTGAAGTAATCTGATAATGTCGAAACGTGAAGGGAAGCTATAGGCTTTACCTTGACTGACTTGCTATAAATCATGTACACGGCTGGTGTCTCTATAAGGATGCTTGGGTTGATACTGATGGAAATACAAATCAAATACAACCCATGGTAACCCAGTTCAGAGCTCAAGATTTGGGATTAAACCCTACTGGATTAATATTTTTAAATGAAACAGAGCAGACATTGGAACTTCAACCTTATGTCTGATCTGCTGCTGTCACTGAGATGAGGGCGCATGAGGGTGAGCCTCACTTCATGCAGTAGAACTGCAGAGGATTTGGGGACTGAAAGGCACTTTAGGTAGTCCATCTCGCACATTTTTACAGGGGAAAGATTTGAGTCCTTGTGTAAATAAAGGATTTATGAGTGGAATTAAATTTAAATGCCCTGATGAAGAAGCTTGCTCTTCAAAGAAATCCTATTTTGATTCCTTTAGGGATATCAGTAATCATCCTTTGTAATTTTGCTGTGGAACTGGCCATATATTGGGTTTGTTTAAGGCAAAAGTTTTTCTGGATGTAGGAAGGCAGTCTTAGTGTGGAATACTGAACCCATGGGGGACAGAGGCCATGCTCAGCAATAGAGAAAATGTAGCAGAGAGCTAATGCTTCTTTACCTGCCTGTGATGCTCACCATTTGAATGACCTTGGGAAAATCATTTAACCAATACCTCCGTTTTCTCATTTTGAAAATGAAGAGGGTTGAGCTAGATGGACTTTGGCATCCCTTCTCATTCTCTAATTGATGATATTATGACCCGTCAGTACAGCACAGACTCACCTGATTTTTACATTCTGGTACAGCAAAGACCTCCATGCTTTTGGGCTAGCCTTCCACCAGATCTTCACAACACTCCCTTAAGTGGGAATCCCTAGGACAGTCATGTTAACAATCTTCCACAACTCCCATCTATGTAAAATTGTCTGCTGTTTCATGCTAACCCATCCAGCCATCCCAGGAAGGCCTCTTGGGAATGCATGATGCTACAGGGGGCTTGAGGAACAAGCAGGCAGTCAGGAGGCATTTTTCCCATTTGTCATCATCACATTTGAAATGCACATCTGTCAGTATGGGGCAAGGCAATCCCAGTCCTGTGAGTGTGATCCCTTCTAATGCTGACTTGACCCCATGAGTCATCCATCCCTACCTTTCCCATCCGTTGCTACAACTGAATTTTTATTCCATATACACATGGGGGAAAAATTAAGAGTGTTTAGGACTATAACATATTTCTTACTGGCTTCTATCACAATAGTGGCTGTGTTTGGGGCAGAAAATTAGGAGTCAGGGAATGCATTGTTTTCTTAACTGAAAGTTTGGAATATGCTACTTGTTTTGGGTCAGCTGGGAAGGAAACAGACAAGAGGAACTCCTTCTAGGTACATACTGAAGATCAGAAAGGAGGGCCAGCTGTTTTCTCCCATGAAGCCGACTGCTTAATTGAACTGTTTGTGAGAATGTGGTGGGAGGCATCCTGTGCCATTTGAGTCCCCTTGTGACAGTGGAAATACTGTGTCCCACTGGGAATGTAGCTTCTGAAGGGAGGCTGAGATCATGGAAAGTAGGTCCAAGAGAATTCTCCTAATGGGATTTTTCAGAAGGCAGTCTCTGGAGATGGGATGAAGAGGGATGAGATTTTCTTAAAAGGAAGGATTCGAATCTTGCCTCTGACACTTGCTTTGTAACTCTGGAAAATTCAAGAACATCTCAGCCTCCATTTCTTCATCTGTAAAATAGAAATAATAATAGCACCTACCTTTCAGTTTTGTTGTGAGGATCCAATAAGATAAAATATGTAAAGGGCTTTGCAAACTTTGATGCACTTCTATAAATATTAGCTCTTGTTAGTAGCTATTACACATGTCCATTTTGGGTCTGGTAGCTGATAGCACTTGGAACAGTAGCTTCCATCAGAGATCAGATCAAGCCCCATCTCCTTTATGAGATCTTTTCTGAAGCCCACTATTGGCTTGGTATGTTTTATATTAATTTAATTGTGTACAGGGGTTTTTTTTTTCAGTAGCATGTAAGCTACTTGAAAGAAATGACTGTTTTGATTTTGTTTTTCTGCAATGGTTAGTGATGCTTAATTAAATCGTCTTGAACAAAGGAATGAATTAAACAGGTCTCACTATGTCAGGCCCCCCCCCCAATAAACTTCGGTGGTTCCCTGTGTACTCCAAGGTCAAATATAGAATCCTCTGTTTGGCCTTTAAAACACTTTACAACTGGCCCCTTCCTACATTTCTAATATTCTTTATACTCTGTGATCCAGCTACCCTGTCCCCTTTGCTGTTCTCACAGGACATGGCATCCTATCCACAGATTCATTCTCTGTTCAGACTCTGTTGTCTGGCTACACTCCATGCCTGGAATGTTCTCCTTCCTCTCCTTCTTTGGCTTTCTTTTCTCAGATCCTACTTCTAGGCCCCCTCCCTCTGAGTTTACCTTCTATTTGCATTGTGTATGCACAATTGTATGTTGTATGTACATGTATTTCATGTGTGTACAATTGTATGTTGTCTTCCTGATAAGAATGTGAGCTCTGTGAATGCAGGATTGTGATTTTCCCTTTCCTTGTATCCCTGTTGGTTAGCACAGTGCCTAGTGTTTAAGGGCTTAATAAATGCTCGTTGACTGTTGATGAATGGATGAATGAACAATGTTAAGACAGCGATGCCTTGTGCTTTAAGGTTATCAGTAGGACTTGGAGGAAATTATGACCTTTCCCTTTCTGCCAGACTCCTAGGCACCATCTGTTTCATTTGCCCTTACTCTTCCATACCTTCTTTTGTTGGTGTGTTGACTCATCCCATGGTTATATGGTAATACCATTCTGTACCAGAAGAGGGATTGCAGGAAGACTTCCATGAGGCTGAGGCATTAAAGTAAAAACATGATGCTAGTATTTTTTCCTGTTGTTGAGAGAGGGCTCAAAATTCAAATACAAAGGAGGGGTAGAATTGGAAAAGATTGGAGGGGCAGGTGAATCCATACTTATGTACTTAGCTCATTCCGTGTGTGTGTGTGTGTGTGTGTGTGTGTGTGATGCTCTCCTCCATATCCTTTTTTACCATCTAAATCAGAGGTGTCAAACCCAGAGCCATGGCCTGCAACACTCCCAAATATGGCCAGAATCAAATTAGAGTGTCATTGGGAAATATTTAACAAAATAGTAAAAAATACAATAAAACATAGGCAATGTTAACATGTGGTTTTCTAAGTAGATATGTATCTAGTAGGGATCCTTGTGTACATTTAAGTGGCCTCTGTTTCTATTCAATTGTGACACCACCATATTTCTTCAATTCTTTGAGGATCTGTTATTTCCACCAACTCAGACTATCACCTGAGTATTTCTTTCCTTGGCAGACTTTTATGAGTTGCTGAGACCAAAAGTATTTATCACCTGGACACCAATTCTATGGTTCTGAGTCTTTCTGAACTTACCTAGGCTAGTTCTTAGATGAGATGTATAGTCCTTAATTGGGCCCATACATAAAACCTCTCTGGGTTGGTAGGACCCACCAAAGCCTGTGTTCTGCTGGCATGACCTTTCAGAGTCCAAGATTGCCTTCATGCCATGATGAAGCCCTAGAAGGATGCTTTACTCACATTTTAGTGAAGGATGTTAATCCTGTGTATCTTTAAAGTCTTCCCTGATTATTCAAGCCCATAGTGATTTCTCTGTCCTTTGAACTGTTGGATTGCTCATTATATTGCCATGTGACATCTCTTGTGTTGTTACTTAACTCTTGTGTTGTTTAGCTTTTAATGATCCTTAATTTGGCTTCCTGATTAGATTTTGAGCTTATTAAGGGCAGGCATGGTGTTTTGTATTTCTTTGAATCTGCCAAGCAGAATATTGAGCTATATACATGTTTAACACATTTGCACTGAATTCATAAGTAGATGTATGATGAGGGAGGGAGAAGAAGGAATTCTGCCAACATTCAAATCCCACTCCACCTTAGGCATACGTGGGGGTGATCACACGCTAGCTCTTGCCATTACCCCATGTGTGTTCCACTTCCCCCAAGTAGAAGCGTGGACATTCTTCTATTGACCGTAACCTTCTAGCATTCCATCTCTTCCCATGATTCGTTGCTCCTAAACCCATCTTTCTGTCCCATCCAGACCTGCAATCCCTCTGCCTCTCAGTACTTTCTCTGACTTCCTTTTCCTCCCCTTCCAATATTCAGGTCACGTCAACTCCATGATATCCCTTGCTCACGTTCCTTGCCTTGCACTGCCCATCTTTTATCAAACTTCATCCCTGGATTACTCCCACCATCTTCCTCTTCCATTCCTATTTACAAGCCCCTAAATACAACTGAAAGACGCCTTATGATTGTGTACATTATAAATTTGTGCTCTACAACCTCACCTGGGCCCTCATTGCAGTGAGTCAGTCTTTTTATTTCTCTCTAATTGATTTCCATCTTCCCTCTTCAAGCCTTCTGCCCCTGCCTCACCCCCTTCTCTCCCAGCTGAGAGCTTCATCTTTTATTTTACTAAGAAAATTGAGGCTATTTAGCATGAGTTTCCTCTTTTCCCATTCTATTCTTCTCAACACCCTTTGGCTTGATTCATCTCTCATCCTCTTCTCCTTCCATTCTCTTACAAAGAAGCAGTCCTTTTCCTCGCCAAGGCCAAACCCTCTAACTGTGCATTTGACTTCATTTCTCCCCATCTTCTCTAGAAGATTGCTTCCTCCATCATCCCTAGCAAATGATTCCTTCCCTACTATCTTCAAACATGTTCAAAGCTCTTCAATCCTTGACAAACCTTCACTAGGCCCTACCATCCCCTCAAGAAATTGTTCTCTATCTCTTCTCCCATTCTCAGTCAGACTCCTTGAAAAAACTGTCTACTCAATCCTTTGTACTCTTTATTCTGACTTTATCACTCAACTTAAACTACTCTCTCCAGGGATCTCTTATTTGCCAAATTTGATTTTTCAGTCTTTATTCTTTACCTATTTGCTGAATTAGACATTGTCGACCACTCTTTCCTCTCTGGGTTTTTGCTACACTTTTCTCTCCTGAATCATTTCCTAATGGACTGCTCTTCCTCGGTCTCCTTTCCTGGATCTTCCTCATATCACCCCTCTAAGAAAGTGTTCACAAGTTTCTCTTCTCCCTTTCTGTTCTTTGTCTAGGTAACCTCATCAGCTGCCATGGGTTTAATTATCATCTCTGTAGATGACTCGGAGACCTATATATCTAATACCAGTTTCTCCTCTGATCTTTCATCTCACCTATTGGATATTTAAAACTGTATATCCCAGAGACATCTCAAATTCAGCATGTCTAAAACTGAACTCATTATCTTTATCTTCAAACTCTTCCCATTTCTGGACCTCCCTCTGTCTTTTAAAAAGCGTTATCACCCTTCCAGTGTCTATGGTTTGTAACCTTGGCATTATCTTTGATTTCGCACTTCACATATATAATCAGTGGCCACATTGTGCTGTTTGTACTTACACCCAGATCTCTTCCATCAGACCCCTTATGTCCACTCACACAGCTGCCACATTAGTTCAGGCCCTCATCACCTTTCACCCAGATTATTGCAAAAAGCCTCCTAATTGGTCTCCCTGCCTCCTTCCCTTCCTTCTTCCTTAGACCATTAATTTTCTCTGAGGACAGATCTAACCATTTGACATTCCTACTTAGTCAAATGAAAGCTTCCTTGTACCTTTTGGATAAAATATAAACTCCTCTGTTAAGCTTTTTTTTTTTACAAAGTTCTTTACAACCTGGCCCCAATCTACCCTTCCAGTCTCATCAGAGATTAATCCCCATCCCACATTCTGTGATCTTTGTTCCTTATACGTGACACCCCACCTCCCGTCTCTTAGCCTTTGCACTGGTCATACCCTATTCCCTAAATGTGCTCCTTCCTTGTATTGTATGCAAAAAATCTTCATAGAAACAGGCAATGCTATGCCATGAGCAGACAAAGCTTGTGAACCACTGTATCAAATCATGAGGCTCCTGAAGTTAGTGATAGATGTGACCAATAGATAATGTTGTGCTTCTTAGAAGGGAGCAAAGTGAAAAATATTGGTTAGAACAGACAGGCTTTATAACAAAAGACTCTTTCAGTGTCCAGCACAGTGCCTTGCCCCTGATAGGTGTTTAAGTAAATATTGATTGGTTGATTTAGGCATAGTAGAAATTTTCATATAGTTAGTTTTAGTTATATATAGTTAGAAATTTTTAAGCTTTGACTTCCTGTGCTAATCCTAAACCCAACAAGAACCCATCAGAAATAAAATCTTAAAAATTATGTCAAGGTCCAATTCCTAGATCCCTGTTATTCCCCTCCAATCCTTGGATCAGGGGTGTGTCCTGTTATTTGTTGTATTATTTATCATTAGCAGGACAGCTGGCCTGGGAGCAATTTGAAAACCTGTGTTTTCTCTCATGTTCTTTATCATGTGGGGTTCCATGTTCCCGTCTCCAAGGGCAGAGAGGTGTCTTAGAACAAAAAGAGGCTTTTTTTTCTACTTTGTCCCAGAAAAGTATTCCTTCCTGACCCTTAATGAGCAATGGAACCAATATTCATTTTCAAACCCTGCAAGCCAAGTGAGGACACTAGTCTGATGACTCCAACCCCACCCTCTGGCCTCTGAAAGACAATGGTTTGCTGGTGCCTTCATATGTTAGATTTGGAAAGAAATCTGCTTGAGACCACACAGAAGCAGAGCATTCCAATTCAATTTATTTTAATTCAGCAAATATTTATTGAGTAATTTCTACATGCAAGTCCCTGGCCTAGGGACTGGAGAAGATACAGAGACAATGTCCATATCCCTGTGTGTCCTTAAAGAGGGGGACACACATTGTAGGGGAGTGGATAGAATTCCAGGCTTATAATTAGGAAGATCTTGCTTCTGACACTTATTAGCTGTGTGACAAGTCACTTACCTCCCTAATCCTCAGTCTCTCCATCTGTAAAATGTAGGTACCTGAAGGGAAAGGCCATAGGATATAGCGGATAGAAAGCTAACTTCATTGTCTCAAAGACCTAGATTCAAATGATCTTTGATTCAGTGATCCTTGCTCTGTGACCATGGGCAGGTCATCTAACTTCTTGGTGCCCCAGGCAATTCTCTAAGACCATCTATGGCAGAGAAGGTGCTAGTCTGTGTTGGTAGACCTCTCTATGCTGATGGAACCATGGGTCCAGTCAAAAAAAACCTGAATTGTACTTACCTTGTAGGTCTGTCATGAGGATCAAATGATATGATATGTATAAAGCACTTTGCAAAATTTGAAGTATTGCATAAATGATTATCATTATTTCATTATGGCAATTAGACGTATACATAGACAGAATCACAGGGTTGAGAGCTGGAAGAGATCTTCGAGAGGAAGGGAGGAAACGAGTGTTTTTAAGTACCTACTGTGTGCCAGGCACCATGCTAGATGCTTTACAAATACTATCTCATTTGATTATCCCAATAATCCTGGGATGTAGGTGCTTTTATTGTCTGCATTTACAGTTGAGGAAACTGAGGCAGACAGTGGTTAAGTGACTTGCCCAGGGTCACACAGCTGGTAAGTGTCTGAGGCCAGATTTGAACGTGGGTGTTCCTTGGGGACCATCTATAGCTCAAGAGTTCGTAATCTGTGTGTCAGCCTCCTTTGGTATTGTCTGGTGAAATCTATGGGTCCATTCTTAGAATGTTTATTGCATATATTCATAATAAAAGGAAATGCTAAATTTTAGCTAAAAGTTCATGAAAAGAAAGATTTATTTTTTTCCCATCCAAGTTCAGACCCCCTGAAATTTATCCAAAGACAAATGTCTGATCTGACTCAGCCCTGTAATTTTTGAGATAAAGAAGCTGAGACTTTGTGACATACTCAAGGTCATATAAGTAGTAATTAGTGAAGGCAGAATTTGAATCCATATCTACTGTTGACAGATCCAGTATTCTTCCCCTTACACTATATTGCCTCTATCAAAGAATACCATAAAAAACAGAATCGGTTGAGTACTTAGGAGGGGTACAATGTCATGCCAGCTATCTGGGGAGGAAGAGATCATTTCCAGTGTGGGGGAGGAAAATTAACCTCACATCCTGTTGGGTGTTTCAGAAGCAAAGCAAGTTTGCAATACACACCTGCACCCATGGAAACAAGACCTCTGAGCCTGTCCCAACCAAAAATATTCAGATTTAATGATTTTTGTGGGTGGTGGTGATGGGGGGAAACTTAGTGGGAAGAGTCGTGTCAAAAATGATTTAAAGGGGGCTGATCTTCCATTCCCAGCTGAAACCCGTCTCCCAGTGTAGAGCAAATGGAGACCTATGAATGGGGAACATTTGGAGCTTTGCACCAATATTATGGTGTAAAATTATAGTTAGGGATATTGGGTAAAAACTGTAATAGTTTGCAGTTATAGCTATGGTGAGAACAGCAGGCAAGACTATAAGCTTTAATTTATGTTGCGCTTTGGACATTTTTCAGAAACTATTTACCCATTACCTCTTAGGTCAGTGGCCTAATAATGCAACAAAGCACTTTTTGAAATTGCAGATAATTTTCAGTGCTCAGATCTCTGTGTAGTATTGATGGGGAGGGTGGTTGATTAGGATCTTGGGAATTGTGCTTGATGGGAACAATCTGGAAGGAGTGAAAAATTATTAAACACACACAGCGGGAGTCGTAAGATTTGCCATTGTCGCGGAGAGCTATTAATTCTCATTGCTCCATCCAGCAGCTTGAGTGCACCCTGTGAATACTGTTTATTGGAGAATGGGTACAATTTTGCTGCAGTTGTCGCAATGTAATACTAAATGCTAATTAGGCTTCTAACAATAATTAGAACCTCTTGCTAGACTTCGAAATAGAAACACTCAATTGAATTTACAGAAACAAAGACCTTTAAGCGATGCCAGCAGCAGCTTCTACTCCTCGAAGTTTTTTACGTTTTAGTTACAGAATTGCCAACACGTATTTTTTATGGTGTGCATAATGAGTTCGTTTATGTTTGCTATAGGATTGTTCTCAGAACAAGATGAAGCAAGCCCCTGCCCCCATAAAAAAACATACCACAACACCCCAAGCCAAAAGCGTGCACATGCACACCCACGCACACCCATACCCCCCCCATACACACAAACACAAAAACACCTCTACCACTAATAAATGCCAACAAGAGCGTGGTAGCTAGAGACATGGAAGGGAAATAATTAGAATGAGGACTTCTGCTTATACCAGCTTCATGACCTACAATCTTCCTACAATCCTGATATTCTTCTGCCAAAAATTAAAAAAAAACAAAAACAAAACCCCAAAAACTAACAACAAAGAAAAAAAACTCAAGGACCAATCCCTTAACCCTTTAGTCCTTGGCCTTGTCTGTTCTGCCAGTGACAGAGTTCTGGGTAAAGTGTGGGATGCATCTGATGTCCTCTGTAGCGAAGAATAATTGGCGTCCTCCGAATTCCATAGAGCCTTTCTTTTAACTCCACCATGGCTGGGTGGGAATGTTTTGACCCACTCAGTAATGTGACTGGTAGATTTTTTAGGGAAATTAAGAGAGAGCTGACAAGTTTTTTGCAGTGGAGCACGGCCCAACTCAATGGCTATTAATCATAATGATGATGAAAGCCCCTTCTATTTGCCTAACTTTCCCAGAGTATTCATTTTGATCCTCTAAATAATCTGACCATTTGGTATCACTTGCATTTTACAGGCGAGGTGACTTAGGCTCAGGGTGGTCATCTGATTTCTGTGAGGATGTGGAGAGTAAATAGCCAGGCCAGCATTTAAAGGGAATACTTCCAAGGCAGCTCACTGTATGGAGAGAAGACTGCTGGACTTGGAATTTAAATCTTACCCCTGACACTTATAAACTCTACATTCATGGCCAAGTCATTCTCGCTTCTCTGAGCCCCAGTTGGCAAATCTGTAAAGGGAAAATCATGATCTCTGAGGATCAAGTGAGCTAATATATATAAAGTGCTCTGCAAACCTTAAAATGATATATAATGCTAGCTACTATCATTATTATTGTTATTGTTATTATTCTTATTCTTATTTTTATTATGGCTAGTAGCTAGTAATCTTTGCACCAATCCAGGTCTTCTTTATGAAGGGATATAATGGAGAACAATTAAGCAAGCCCTCTGTTATGGTCTTCAATCAGGATTCCATTGAATTTCATTGTCTTCCCCTCCATTGTTTTCTCTTACTCAGGTATTACAAAGCCGAAAGTAAACTTCGATGGCCCTCCTTTCCTCCGGGAGAAAAAAAAAAAGCTCATGCAACAATCAAAAATGCCTTTATTCCTCAGCCTCAATTGACTAGCTCTACATCAGTGCTAGCAATTAGCCATTCGATGTGATGTATCATGTTTCCCTTTTGTCTCCAGCCATGGTGGTGAGAGAAATATAATCTGGAAGCCCCATTCTGTAACAGTATTAAAACAACCCATGCAGGGCTGACTGCTCAGATGCCAAGTTTCAGGGCAAAGGGAGTTTTTACAGGCTTTGCAGGTTACTGGGAAACAGGTTTTATAATGGAAACCCTGGAAGGACCTTAGTGTTCCCTAATGTATAGCTTATGGCACTTTGAGGAGGGGCCCTTTCCTGCCCACTATGTGGGCTGTAGTTAAAGTGAATACTTTTATGGTTGACTTGGAAGTCTGTATGGACTCCTCACCCTTTGTATTCCACAAGAAGAGTTCTTCTAACCCTCCAACCTGAAAAACTTAGTTCCTTTACCCTTGACCTCCTTTTCCTGCTTCACTCCATTTCAGCATCTCATCCGCCATCTCCCAGTTCTCTGCTGCTGCTGCTGGTGGCAGCAGTATCATCGATGACATGCCCCAAATAGGAGTTTCTTTTTAAAGTCACTTACTTTAGTTTTTCTTCTCAGGAACACGTGGTCCATGTTTGATAGACTTTTGTGCTCACCTCTTCCAATCTCCTCATTTTACAAAAGCCTAGAAATAGAAAGGGACTTACCTGTGGTTACACAGCTAAGTAGCAGAGCCAAGATTCCAATTCAGTTCATAGGTTAATAATCTGAGAGCTGGGATGGCATCTGGTCCAACTTCCTCATTTTACAGATGAGGAAACTGAGGCCTAGGGGAGTTAACTTATTTGCCGAAGATCAAATGTCGGAAGCGTGAATTTTAATCCAGATTCTCTGATTCCACCCGCCATGCCTTTTCCTCTATACTACATACTGGCCCTAAGCCTGTCCATGGTATCAAGTTTGGTACTTGGGGAACTCTATTTACTTTTCTTTGACTCCACTTCTGCAACTGGTTCCATTGTACCCCCTTACCTTTTCCTCTGCCTCTGTTCCTACCCCTGCCCATTCTTCTTTAGTGAGACTGAAGGCTTTTCACATTCTCTACCCACCTCTTCAACCCCCCCCCTCCGGGTTTAATGACGGTAAGTAATTGCTTAATTGGACAGATATCAATTTTTCATAGAAATCTTCCAATTTCACAGTAAATCTCAGTGCTTGAGGCTGAAAGAGGTGTGGACTTGCGTAGCTGATTGCAGAGAGAGGAAGAGCCCAGTGCATAGCATATTGGGTCCAGTGTAGATCCTAACAGGGTTAAATAGAGCCCTATGACTTGAGTTAAGCTCAACCACGTTTTCCTGTCATGCAGTTTATATGAAGTATGCTGATGCCATTTCTAAGTAGGTACTGTGGGAGCATTTTAGCTCACATTTTAACAAACGTACCTGATTGCCCAGAGTGCTTGGTGGTGGGGTGGGCTAGGCAGTGAAAGATTAGACTGGGGCAAGTCAAATGTTTCCCCATTTTCTAGTTCTGTGTTTCTTTTTCACAAGTCAATGTCACCTGCAAATGGAGGACTTGCTGAGATAGCACCTGGCTGGTTAGTGGCTTTTGCCTTCATCTCCCCTCACACACTGACCATTAAATTACCTCCCTAGCATGCCTGGTCCGTGTGTCTGCCGGGGAGCCAAGCGGAAGTCAATCCAATATGGCTGACATGTTCTGTGCGTTCCCACTAGCGTGTCATATGTAACGGATGCGGCGACTTTGACAAAGTACTGTGGTGTGACCTGGTAGTCTTGGGTCAGAGTGAGAGAAATTGGTGTTGTACTAAGATGTATGTTAATACATATATTATTTATATAGGCATTAGCAAGTGCTATTGTTGCCTCAGCACAAACCCAGGCCCCGGCACTGGCCTTGGGGTTTTCACAAGCTCACTTTATCATGTTTCCCCCTCCCCACCTCCCACCTCCTCCTTCCTCATGAATAATTAAAAACTTAAATTACTTGCCATGTACAAAATTCATATGCTGGGGAAAATAGCTACATGAAAATTAATTTTCTGTTCTGTGAGACTGACGGGAAATCAATTAATCTTGATATATTATTTTATGCAGAGCAGGGTACAGGAACCAGCAGAGAGAATGGTTACAGCTGTTCTCTGTGGTTGGGCCATATATTATAGTTGGCGGCTTTGACAGCTTCTGAAGGAAAAGGCTGAGAGGGGTATCAGGCAGGTGAATCAACTGTAAAAATTTATTGGAGGATACAAACTGTTTCCAGGGGACTGATATAAAACTCACACTTGAGAACTGAAGTATTGAATGTTTTTGTGACTGAAGCAGCTTGTTGTCAATATTTATAGCTTTTCTCTTTGTTACATGTCCTATTTGTTTGATTAACTAGTCAGATGTTAGTATCTGTCGGTAATTTATCTGTTGTGCCTTCTGTAGCATTTTTGATACATAAAGATTTACCACCAGATAAATAAGGCAGCTCATAGACGCAATATGCTAAATAAAATGACAGAGCTGTTTACAGCAAGTTACAAGTTTTATAACTCACTAGGTGGATCAGTAAGTTTTGTTTACCATGTCTGTAAGCTGAAACATGTCCTCATGTATGAAGGACTGTGGGATAAACAAGACTCCTTTAAATAAGTGGAGATTATAATCATCCCTCACAGTAAATCATTTAAGGGACTCTATAAAAACCTTTATGTAAAGCCATACGTAATGCATACATTTATAAAATAAAACAAAATAAATGCATGCTTTTAGAATGGGCTGTTGCTACATTCCTTTGACATCCATTTCCCACATCAACAATAAAGGCAGAGTATTCAGGAAAACGTGGAACCAGAGAACAGGCATGCCCAGAGTAAGGTATTCTTGAAGTTGGTTTTCTGAATAGGGAGAACAAGGAGGAAGCAGCTCCCTAAACAGTCCAGATGAGATTCAGATGGCTGGCAATGGGGCTGTGTTCTGGGTAGCAATGCTGTGAATTTTCTTAATTCCACATTGATGGCCCTTTGGAATGCTCCAGTGAAATGGTGATGTCATCAGGAATGATGTGGATTTCATTATGGAGAACAACTGAGAGGGTCTCTGTAGCTGCTACTGTCACTACTAAAGGATGACTCATCTCCCCTTCCTGAGGAAACAGAGGTTGGGGAGAATGACTTGGCACAGTGTGCTTCAGGAGAAATATTGATGAATGGATAGGTAGTAGTTTATTTAATAGAGACTTGCCATTCAGAAACCAAGCCCAAGCATAGCATAGTCAGTCAGTTAACGAGCATTAATTAAGCCATTACTATGTGTTTGGCCTCTTGCTAAGCTCTGGGATACAACGTATGGTAAAATTTGTTTCCTGTGTGCAAGAAGTTCACATTCTAATAGGTGAAACAACATGCCAACCACTATGTACATTCATGACATACACAGAATAGATAGAGGGCAATCTCAGAGCAAAGACATTGGAGAGTAGGAGGGAGGGGAAAAGCCTCTTGTAGGAGGTATATTTGAGCCGAGTACTCAAAGAAGGCAGGAGATGGAGCTGACGAGGGGGAGCATTCAGGCATTGCCAGTCAAGAGTTGGGCGACGGAGTGTGATGTACTAGGAAAGTAAGGCCAGCATTGTTGGATTGTAGAATAGAGGGGACTGAAGTTTAAGACTGAAAAAGTTGAAAGGGGATAGCTTTAGATGCAAAATCTAGCATTTTATGGTTGATCCTGGAGGTAACAGGAAAACACTCAAGTTTATTGAGTGAAGATAACTTTGGCAGCTGAGTGGAAGATGGATTGGAGTAGGGAGGGACTTGAAGTGGGAAGACCAACCAGAAAACTGTTGTGTTAGTCCAGGTGAGAGGTAATGATCTGCTCTAGGGTGATTGCTTTGTGAGTGGAAAGGAGGGGATCTAGAGGAGAGATGTTGCAAATTTAGAAATGACAAGATGGCAGATTGGACAGTCTTTCTTCTGAGAAGATCATTGCCTAGTGGACAAGGAGAGAGTTGGTATAATGTGATATTCACTATAGCATTGAATAAATTCCACTGGGCACTGATAAGAGCTAATAATCTACAAACACACACACATGTATATATAGTAATATTTATTGTATGATCTATAATCATGTGTACTCTTACATCATTAATATCACCAAATGCAACAGGATTCCAATACTTTATCACTTACTGTGAACCTTTACAAAGTGATCCTGAAAGCCGAGCTGAAATGAAAGTATTTGTGCATGTTATGAAAACCAGGAGAAGAATGTCACTGTGATGGGATCCTAAGGGTAAGGGGTCTCTCTGGGTAGTTGCAATAGAGGGAAGGCAGAGTACCAGCAGCATAGCTCTACTGTTTCCTACCAGTGTGACTGTAGCTGAGTCTTTATACCTTTATGGGCCTCAGTTTCCTTTTTTTCCTCTTTTTTTCTTTTTCTTTTTTTTTCAGTTTCCTTATCTATAGTTGGACTAGATGACCTCTCAGGCCTCTTCCAGCTCTCAATCTTTGCTCCTAATTAATCCACCAATTCATGATTTACTATATCCCCTGAAGCTGGGTTTATGTCAGCTAAGATGCTTACCTTTGTAGCATCTTAGAATGGACCAGAATAAACTGCCTTGAAAGGGACCTCCATCACTAGAGATCTTCAAGCAAAGACTAGAAAACCATTGGTCAGTGATATTCTAGAGGGAGAGGGAAGGAGAATTACTGTTAAGGTGGGCGTTGGTGTAGATGAAGTCTGAGGTTCCTTCAAATTTCAGACTCTGTGATTTTGTGATCTAGGATCAAGAAGCCAGTTAGCCTACTGAAGAGAACAAATTGCTTCTGAAACACTTTGGAAGCAGCCATTTACACAACAGTCACATTAATTTCATGTTGTTCTTATCTATTCATTAAAGCAAATCTTGGGATCTCAACTTGGCACAGTGTTCTGGCAAGACTGCACTAGTCTAATTGAATAAAGTGAAAGTAATAAAACTGCATTTTGTTAGAGAAAATGTGTCTTCATGCAGACTCTTGGTCTGAATTACTGAGGTTGGATGGCATCTTAAAAGTGGTAGGCCTACCTCGCCTTTTCTCAGACCCAGGGCTTGTGTTTATTCTGGTAGCTGCTGTATATACATGCTCTTCCCTTGGAGTTGCCTAGGATGAGCCTTGGGCCCACTGAGAGATGTTTCCTGTTTGGTCTAGTAACTCAAAAGCCGCCTTTCTTTCCTGTAGGCTGCACTAGTGGAAATGGGAAGCACTTGAAATTTCAGGGGAAGATCAATTCTTCATCCTTCACTTAGTGAGATAAAGAATATTTCAGATGTCCCTGGAAACTAGAGAGCTCTGAGAAGTTTTGAAACAGCTTTGGGAACTACTCCCAGTGCTTCACACTTCATTCTTCCCCACTTCCCCCTTCTTTTCATTGTTTCATTTAATTATAATGTTGTAATGTTAGAAGAAGGAACAAGGTAAATATTTAAAGAAAGGAAAGGAAATGGGTCCATTTTTTAAGCTGGCTGAGAGCAAGCATACCATTGTAAGTTTGAAGTAAGCCTGTGAATTTTGTAAGGTAAACTCTAACGTCCTTCCTGCAGGAGAAAGGCTGTGAAAGAGAAGTGTGAGGTTTAACATGATCGCTAAAGAAAGCTGTGGCCGATGTGACCTCCAAAAAATTGAAGTGTGGGCTGCTCCAACTTTCCCAGATGTTAAGCATGTGATGATATGACTTGAGCTATATTAACATTTGAGCCACTAAGATTATTTGAAATAGTTGAGTCCTATTTCAAGAAATTTACAGGAAAAGGTATTGTGAGATATTGGATGTTCTAGGACAGTGATCCTTCTAAGTTGACTGCTCTTCTCACTGGCCTGTCCTGCCATCAACTGTTTGGGTATCTCAGGGAAAAGTGGAATGATTTCTCTGGTCATATTGGGCAGGTGGACATAATTTAGCAATGTCTGTCATCGATGACAAATTGTTTTTGAGTTACTCTAAGGCTATAATAGGATCACATCTGTTCCTGTATTCTCTTTAACCACATAGCCTGATTTACGGAGCTTTTATGCTGGTACAGTATCATTGTTTAAATATTTAGTGAGGTCTGGTCAGGTATCATAAGTGTGGATAAACAGAGAGAATCCTTTTATCCTCTGTGGTTTTTTTGGTCTGCTTGTTTTGCTTTTGTCTCTCTTGTGTGATTTCATCTTTTTGAGTGAATTCCATGTTTCCTACAGTTGCCTATAAATATATGACTTCATATTTAAGTGTTAAACTAGAAGAGATATTGAGGATTATTTATTCAAACCCCTTGAAAGAAACCGAGATCCAGAGATGTCTAGTGACTCAGCTAATGTCACATGGCTAGTCTGTGTCAAAGCTGGGACTAAAATTAAGGTCATAGGATTTCCTTTTTCTTGCATCCCCAACACTTAGTAAAGGGTCCCAGATATAATAAGGGCTTAAAAATACTTGCTGATTTATTGATTTGGGCCTGGAGTAACCTTAAAGGTCACCTAATCCAAACTTCTCATTTACCAGATGAGGAATATGACTTGCCCAAGCTCGCATAGTCAATAAATGGCAGAGCTAGGGTTTGAATCAAAATCTTCTGACTTCAAATCCCATATATTTTCCCCTTCACTGAACTGCTTCCTATCCCTAAGCATAATGTGATGTGTGCTGAGACTACAGTGGTCATGGTGGAAATAGAAAGGAAAGAGAAGACACAAAAAATATGGCAAAGGCAGAATTCACAGAACTTGATGTTTGACAATATATTGAAAGGGAAAAGGGGGAGGAAAAAAGTCCACCATAGTTCTGAGGTTTCTAAGAGAAGTTGGCTGAAAGGGAGGAGTACTGATTGGGAGGTGGAAAAAAGATGAATTCATAAAATCATAAAATGCTGAGCTGGCTAGGAACTCAATCATCCCATCACATTCATTTGGGGGATATGTTAGTATTCCAAATAAAGTACTAGGATGTTAGTAAATCAGCACTTTGCCAATGGGTCCTGGTCACCTTCTTTAAAAACTTATTCCTCATTCTCTGAGCTGACCACATAGCCTTTGACCAATACCTATTCACCCAATGCCGTGTCTTGCCCAGATCTTATCAAAGGAAGACCTATAAATGGCAGAAGTCTTGATCACCAAACCAAAAGTAAGATACCTGGTTCTCTGAAGGGTTATGGGGTGGGCTCTCAGGAAAGACTGGATAGTCAATCACTCTCATGCACATGACCACTGTAGTCTCAGCATACATCACGTTATGCTTGGCCTTCTAACATGGATCCTTGGCATTATTCTTTCCCTCCATTCCATGACATACAACATTAAGGGATGAATCTTTCTAAAATACTAGTTTCCTCATGTACCCAGCCATCTCAAAAAAAAACCTTAGTGATTCTTCCTTGCCAACAGGATAGAGTTGAAACCAAAACCTTCCATAGACTGGACCCAATCTATCTTTCCAAAACTTACTAGTTTTGACTCCTCAACCACTCAGTCGTTCATTCAGTCAGTGAATGGATAAGCGTTTAATAAGTTATTACTGTGTTCCAGGCATTGTGCTAAGTTGTGAGTATACAAAGAAGACCACCCCCCCCCTTTACCCCAACGGAAAAAAAAATCCCTTTCCTTCAAGGGGCTTACATTTTAATGGAAACAACATGCAGATAAACAGGTAACAGAAGGTATATACTGAGTAGATGGAAAGTCTAAGGGCTGGTGGCAGAAGGTGGGGGACCAGGAAAGAGCATTCCAAATCTTTCACTGCAACCAGTATGTTCTTAGGCACTGGTTTACATGTTATTCAATTCAATTCGAATAACATTTATTGAGCATCTACTTGTGTAAGACACCATGCTATGTTCTGGGGATACGAAATTGAGAGAAAATTCAATCAATGAATTTACTGTCTGGTGAGGAGATATGACATGGACACAGGTCATGCCGTCTTCATTCCCCCTGCCACACCTTTCCTCACACCTTTTACTTGTACCTAGAATGTCCTCCCCAACCTTGGTCATGTGGCCATATGTTAACCATTCCTTTAAGACTTGCCTCAGAATCATAGACTCTTGGTGTTAGAAAGAACATCAGAGACCATATAACCCAACCTATCCCTGAAGTAAAAACCTTTCCACAGCACAGCTACAAGTGATCATCTGGCATCTGTGTGAGGATCTCTAGTGAGATGGACCCTATTCCCTCTAGAGGCAGGCCGTATTTAGATGACTCTGATTGACAGGAATTCTCTTTGTAATAATGAATCAAGATTTGCTTCTTTGTAATATTGACTTAGTTCTGCCTTCTCGGTCCAGCAAGAATTGTTCTAATCCTTCTGTGTGACAGCCTTCCAGTATTTGAGGACAATTATTATGTCTCACCCCCATCCACCATGCCTTCTTTTTGTCTAGGCTAGACACAACTTCCCAACTGCACCCCACCCCCAGCTCCTTAAGCCAATCTTATGGCATGATCTCCAGCAGTCTTACCAACAGTCATTTTGTTCATTCAAAATGCATTTATTAGGCATCTACTATGTATCAGCCACTAAGGTCCATGTCAGGGATACAAAGACAAGAGCAGTCCCTGCCCTCAGGGAACTTATATTCTACTGGGAGGAAAGAGTACTTGGTATAAAGTAAACATTTAAAAAATGCTTACTGATTGATTGAAATGATTTGTACCCAGGTAAATATGTACGGCATATTCAAAGTAAGTGCAAATGGCAGTGAGGAGGACCTTCACAACTGAAAGGTTCAGCAAAGGCTTTATATAAGAGGTGATACTTGAAGGAAGGTAATCATTCTAAGAGACAGAATTCTAAGCATGGGGGAAAATGGGTACAAAGACACGGTTATGAGGAAAAGGAATGCTGCATCTAGGCCACAACAAATAAACCATTTTGGTTGGATTGTAATGTCTGCAATAAAGAGGCAGCTAGGTAACTCAGTGGATGGAGTGTTGGGCCTCGAGTCAGGAAGACCTAAGTTCAAATCCAGCCTCAGACACTTACTAGCTGAGTGACCTTGGGCAAGTCACTTAACCTGTTCACCTTAATCCACTGGAGAAGGAAATAAAAATCCGTTCCAGTATCTTTGCCATGAACAGTATTGGCATTCTGTGGTCCACAAGGTCATGAAGAGCTGGACATGGATGAACACCTCAACAGCGACAATAATGTGCAATAAACCTAGAGGCAGACTGTGAAGGGCTTTTATCCTAATGGCAATTGGGAGTTACTGGAACTTTATGAGCAGATCACAGATCATGGTTTATATTTCTCTGCACACCCTACCCACCCTTGCCTCTGTATAATGTTACTTTGTGTATCAGGTTTATTCAGTGCAACCAATATTTGTTGAACACCTATTAGCTCCATGGACTGATCATTAAAGAAATTAGTTCATTTCACCACCAGAGTTTGGTGGTAGTGAGGTATTTAATAAAAGAAAAGAAAGCAGAACAATAAAATTGTCCTCCGAATCACTGAGCTTTCCCTGTACAAGTTCCTTCTCCACTACTTAGGTGATCTTTGATGTACTCCATGACAGATAATTGGCAAAACTTGAAATGGATGTTTCTAAGATGCTGTAGGCCAAACTACTCTGAGTAGTTTGTGATGCTTGTGTGCATCTCTGGTAAGAACAGAGCTCCTAGAACAGACCTTTGGATGAGCTAAGGATAAGTTAGCATGGCACACATACCTTTTGCTGCTTCCTCTGACCACTTTCTGTGTCTCTCCTCTACTTCCCTTCTTTGCTTAGGACCCAGTGAACACTTCTGATGATTCTTTAATCATGTCTTCCACACAAATTCCTATGTGATGGTGACTTAGATGATTCACTCTCTTTTTTAAGGTTTATCTTGTTTTTATTAATACGTTTTGACTTAACACACTAGATAAACATAAACTTACCAAGTATATTCTGAAAACAATTAAGTAAAATCATACTCAATAGTAACTCCAACTGATAGCGCAGGCACTTAAAAGAGAGGAAGATTGTGCTTCAGCCTTAACAACCATCATGTTGTCTGGTGAGTTTGGCCTGTTTTATTGTTGCCTGATGTCTAATTTAATTAAAATTTGATTTTTAAAGTTAACTTTATTAACATCTTATTTTTAGTCAATTATTTTTAATTTAAGATTTCTCTTCCATCTCATCCTAGACCCCATTGAATCCGTAATTTCTTATAATGTATAAAGAGAAAAAATATGTTTGATACTTTGAAGATAAAGAGAAAGCTAATATATAAGTAGATCAGGAAGGGGTTTCTATAGGAAAAGCTACCTTCGGTAAGCCATGAAGACCAGAAAGCTGATGTTCACTGGGTAAATTGGGTGGCTCATGAAATTGGTAAAAATACCCATATCAATCTTTATTTTTATTTCATACTATTTCCCTTCATAAACTTTACTTTCTGGTCAACCTGGATTACAAACCATTCCCTTAACTCAGTATTCCATTTCCGACCTTAGTGCATCTGCATGAGCTATCATGGCTGAACTAAATTCCATCCTCATCTCTACCTCTTAAGAATCCTTAAGTTTCCTTCAAAGCTCAATGCCCCTTCTAAGCTTGCCTTGATTATTCCTGCCCTTTATGTGTTGATGCTCTTTCCCTCCTCAGTTTTACTTATTTGTGTGTGTGCTATATCTCTCCAATAACATCTGAGATCCTTATTGGCAGATACTGTTTTATTATTTGCCTTTGTAACCCTAGTGCCTAGCATATGGTAAACACTTAATAAATGTTTCATCAAGAATTGAATGTAAGGTCTGACGAAGTCTTCCTTTACTTTTGTAGTGACCAAGTGGTGGGAAAAGTGGCGATGGGCAGGGACGAGAAGATAAAACCATAGATTTAGATCTAGGACGGAACTCAGCAGTCATAAGACCATTGATCTGGAATTAGAAGGGACCTCAGAGGCTCTCTAGTTCACCCACCTCACTTTATAGAAGAGGATGTCAAATGACTTGCCCAGGGTCATGCAAACAGCCAAGATTCAAACCTAGTCCTCTGACTTCAAAGCCAGCATTCTTTCTGCTGTTCTGTGGAACATCTACATACATTAATTTAACTGTTAGCACTCTTACCATAAGATCTTTGCTCAGTGCCTACCAAGCTGATGCCATATCCATGTTGGCTTCTCATTAGAAAGGATACCAGAAAGCATGAAGAATTTTTATTTTAAGGGAAGAAGGACTTTTGGGGTCTCTTCAGAGAGAACAATAAAGGAGGTGGTAGAGTTGGCTTTAATTGTGCACACTAACATAAAGAGAAGCATCATTTGATGGGACACCTGATCATCTCACCCTGTAGTACTTATTCTGAGGATGCCATCTTTCCAACTTGAATTTATTTGCGGTTTTTGATCCAATATCTATTGAGAAGGATTTTATATATATATATATATATATATATACATACATACATATGTACATATATATGGACCTATGGATGAGTGTGTGTATATGTATATGTAAATATATATGTATGTATGTATATGTGTGTGTGTGCATGTGTGTGTGTATGGACCTTGACAAGATCTACCAAAATAAGCTAATTTATCCCTCTAATCAGTAGCTTCAGTATAAAAGTGAGCACAGGGAAGAGTGGTGGAAGATATGTTGGAACATAAGAAGGCCAAACCCTTAGAGGCTAATTGAAATTGTCTATTATGATTACTTTCTTCCAGAAGAGTGTTGGGAGGCACTGGAGATGAGTAGTATTGAATATCACACATAAAAAAGAAATAAACTTTTTTTTGTTTTTGGTTTTTTAGCACTAAATATGCCACTAAATTCTAACATTTGCATGAAATAAAGTGAGGAGACATAAAACCAGACTTTCCAAATTACTTGTAATTTGATTTAAAATATTGCATATAATGGAAAATAACATAAATATACTCTGTTCCCACGAATCCTTCTGATATTCATTTATTTATTCATGGATATATGGGATATTTCTTTTATTTTATCATATAATAAATTAAGCTGTTATGAATATTTTACTTTTCCCCTCCCTCCCACTTCATTAACATCCGTAGAGTATAAATCTTAGCACATATACCTGACACAGAATAGGCTAGTCAGAGTAACCATTTATTAAGTCCCTATTATGTGTCAGGCTAGGCAGCTGTGTGGCACGGTGGATAGAGTGCTGGGCCTGGAGTCAGGAAGACTCATCTTCCTGAGTTCAAATCTAGCCTCAGACACTTAACTATTTATGTGACTCTGGACAAGTCACTTAACCCTGTTTGCCTCAGTTTCCTCATCTATGAAATGAACTAGAGATGGAAATGGCAAACCACTATGATATCTCTTCCAAGAAAATCCCAGATGGGGTCAGGAAGAGTCAGACACGACTGAAAAATGACTGAACAACAACAGTGTGCCAGGCACTATGGTAAGCTTCAGGGATACAAAATAAGGCAAAAGACAGTCTCTACTCTCAATCAACCCATAACGGGTTTAATGGAAAAGACAGCTAATAAATAGTTATCTGACTAACTAGTAGTGAGATCACCAGATCACAGAATTTCATGGTTGAAAGGGACTTTAGAATCTCACTAGTCCAAGGGTCCCTATTACAACTGGACCATACTGGAGAAGTGGTCATATGCCTCTACTTGCACTCTTTCCAGTGATAGGGAACCCACTATCTCTCGAGGCTGCCCTTTCCATTTTGATAGGGTTAATTTCTAGGGAGTTTTTTCCCCTTTACATCCAAACTAAATTAATCTCTTTGAAGCTGAGTTATTATGTACACATATCTTGAATAGGCACCTCAAGTAACTAGTTAAGGAGCTGGGTCCAGAGTGGAATGGAGAGAAGTTGGGTGGATTGTATTTGGGACATTGCTTGCTAGTTTCAGTGATCTCAAGCTACTCCAACTATGCGTTATGAAACACTGTGGCCGTTGAAGAATTCACAATCACAGAGGAGCTTGAGTGCAGCACAAAGACACGTGGTCAGCATGTGAGAAGTGTCAGGAGAGACACCATTGAGACCATCAATGACAAGTGAAGGAGGCGGCTGTGTGGTGAGGGATAAGAAGTATATGGTGCAAATGCTACAGTGGTATCTGTGGAATGATAGGGGATTGAGAGGAAGTGCCTTGGATATGCCCATGAGGCGGTGGTGATAATGAAATTATGCTGATGAGAATCATGCAGGATGAAGAGATGTGATACATTGTTTGACACTGATAGAAAAGCGCATCAGTCAAGGCCAAGGTTTAAATGATTGATAGGAATTGGGTGCAGGTTAGCAGAATGAACACTAAGAATTTTGCCAATAAAAATCATTGACATGTAGGTAGTTTTTCATCATCAAGGCAGAGTGTTTATTAGGTGTTTATCTGTCCATGAGGTTGTGCTGGGTGCCCTACAGAGTCATCTTTATGGATAGACCTTGCCTTATGGGAACTTACTGTTTTCAGGAACACTTATTTGGCAAGTACTCTTCCATATTGTCTCCCATCCCTATTAGAATATACTAATGGGGAGCAGTCTTTTTTATATTTGATTTTATATTTGTATCCCCAGGCTCAGTAAGCACTTTATATACTGTTCTCATTCATTCACAAATTGGACAGAAAAATTTAAGCCACAAGTTAAGCAAATATGCTAAATAAACAAATTGAGAATTTTTATTAGGTGCTAGTCAAAGGTTAATTGCTTTGAAAGGAAGTGGTGAGTGAAGAGGGAGTTGTACTTCTCTAAGCTTTGACAGAAAGATGTCAAGTTCTTGAGTGGGGCCAGAACCTGGCACAAACTAGGTTCTTAGGAAATTCTTGTTGATTGATTGAGTAGTGGGGAGAATTGGATTTCCCATGAAAATTTGACATGAGAGTCTGGATTCCATTGTGTTGATTTTGCCCTACTTCGAAAGCTATGAGAACAAATTGCTGTGTCTTGACTTAATCAATTCAAGGAGGTTTCTTCTTTTATTTAACCATTAAATTAAACAAACATAATCCCCCTAAACCCCATTTTTCAACAAGCCACATTTTGGGCTCACACTGAAGCTGAGTATGATAACTACATATGCTTTCCACTTTATTATGTAATTTAATTTTTCATATCTTTCTTTTATTAGAGGTAAAAATAGGTTTAGAAAAAATAATTAGATTACGAGGTTAGGATAAAAAGGACAGTTCAATAAAATATGTTCAATATAATTCCTATCTGCTAAAATAAAATACAGCCTCTAAGAGATTTAATTATGGCAGTATTCAAAGAAATTTTGCCTGTGCATTGAAAACATCCAAAAAAGAAGCCCCACAGAAGGCACTTTGGTTAACAACCAAAAAAAGTAATGTGATACTTGCAATTATAATTTACAGAATATGATAGGAGTGGGGCTTGAGAAGACACAACAAAACCTTGTCTTTCCCCTAAGGGGCCATAGTGAGACTGCTTTAGTTACTCTGCTCATGAGTATATGAGAGGTTTGGTTTAGCTTTTTATGTCTCCTAAAGGAAAATTTTCATGGGATCATAGATTCAGAGCTGGAAGGGAACTTAGGGGCCATTCAGTCCAACCCCTTCACTTTTAGATGAGGAAACTGAGGCCCAAGGACACTGAGGTAACACGTGTTGGAGCTGGGAGCTCCCCAAACTGGCTCCTTTCCACTGCTCAGCCGCCATTTTTGGAGATTGTATGAACATGCTCTTTTCTTTCAATGATGTCCTCTATAAGAAGCCTTCCACAGACAGATTCATAGCTCTAGAATTGTAGATGTTTGTAACTGCAAGAGATCTCAAAGATCAACTGATCTACCTCCCTCATCTTACATGGCTGTCTTGTAGGAGGTCGGATCTGAGCTGAGCTTTGAAGGGAGCTAAGAGATAAGTCAGTCAGTCATCAAGCATTTATTAAATGTGCTAGGCACTGTGCTAAGCACTGGGGATACCAAGAAAGGTAAAAGACAGTCCCTGCCCTCAAGGAGCTCACAGTCTAATAAGGGAATAGGTTAGAATGAGACACTGTTTATGATGATGGGGTGTAGAGACAGGCTCATATGGGGAATAGGAAACAGACCAGTTTGGCTAGTATGCAAGTACATGACAGGAAGCAACGGAAAATGAGCCTGGAGCGTCATTGCAACAGACTTCAAATGCCAACCACAGGAGTTTATATTTGCTGTTAGAGTCAGTAAGAAACCACTGATGCTTTTCAAATGGGTGAATGAGACATGTTTAGACCTGTGTAACTCATCTCCTTGACTGGAATCCATGGCAGAAGGGAACGCTCCCAAATTCCGTCCTTATTGAAGGTCTTATTTTGTTAAGACTTTGGCATGGGGTGGGGATGGTTGGTTGTGTGTTTGTATGAGTTTCCTGTATATTCAGCCCTTTTAGTTTAGTTTTTTTTTTAGGCAATTGGGGTTAAATGACTTGCCCAGGGTCACATAGCTAGTAAGTGCCAAGTGTTTGGTCTGAGGCCAGATTTGAACTCAGGTCCTCCTGACTTCAGGGCCAGTGCTCTATCCACTGCGCCACCTAGCTGCCCCCATTCAGCCCTTTTAGATCCATTCCTTCCCCCCTTCCCCAGTCTCAGATTCAGTAATGACATGAAATTGTGATGAACTTAACAGGAAGCTAAGCGTCCCCATAGGAGGTGACTTCCTTTTGGTATTTATTATCATCTTCAGATCTTGCCCCCAAGTTTCTCATCCTTGTTGTATGTGGCTGCTCATTTTGTTCAAGCTTCCATCAACCATCTTGAATTCTCTAATGTCTGATGAGGAGGTATTAGGTGGAATCAGGATTATTATTGAGCTCTCTCTCCTTGAGCCCCTGGAGTCAGGCTCAGGAGTAGAGGTGAGTAGAGGGAAGACAGCCTTGGGCTTAGAGTCACAAGTCCTGGGTTCTAGTCCTCCCTCTGCCACTAATTAGCCATGTGACTTCGGACAAGTCACTTGACTACATTGAACCTCAATTTCCTTTTCTATAAAATGAAGGAATTGGTCTAGGTGAAGGCCAGGGCCCAATATTCTATATTCTTTAACTCCACACAGTTTAAGCAATTCCATCTCCCTTACCTCTCAAATAGTCATAGTACTCTAAAGGTAATTTCATCTTATCTATCCTTTTGTCTCTAAACTTACATATAGTATTATTTCTAACCTAGGCCATACATTTGGAAACATCTCTCAAGCCCAGTGTCGTCCAGAGAAAGAAGTTCTAGACATTGCCTACATTCCCCTTTAATAATTATAATAAGTAGCATTTATATAGCACTTTAAGGTTTGTAAAGCACTTTACAAATAAATCTCATTTTATCCTCTGTAGAACCCTGAGAGGCAGGTGCTATTTTTAACCCCATTTTGTATGTTCAGTTGTTTCAGTTATGTATGACTCTCTGTGACCCCATTTGGAGTTTTCTTGGCAGAGATACTGGAATAGTTTGCCATTTCCTTCTCTAGCTCATTTTACAGACAAGGAAACTGAGGTAAACAGGGTTAAGTGACTTACCCAGGGTCACACAGCTGGGAAGTGTTTATGTCTGGATTTGAACTCAGGAAAATGAGTCTTCTTGACTCCAGGGTTGGTGCTCTATCTACTGTGCCACCTAGCTGCCCTACCCCATTTTGCAGGTGAGGAAACTTGAAGCACTTAGAGATTAAGAGACTTATCAAGGCTTACCTGTCTAAATGGTGCCTGAGGCAGGATTTGAACTCAGGTCTTTCTGACTCCAAGTTTAGTGCTCTATCCACTGTATCAACTAAGTACCTTTCTAATATGTCACTACTTTCTCCAGCAGGAAGTTCTTTCTCATATCAGACCCACATTCCTCTTGATATACTTTATGCCCATATTCAGTTCTCCATGGGGACAGAACATCTGGTTATGTGAGGGGTCCTCGTGGATGGCACAGATTGTTAACTCATGCTGCCAGTATGAGATCTAGTGGCATCCATTCAGGGTGTTGCATTGATATTTATGACTGACCACTATGGAGGGTTCATGTTCTTTAAAAACAATGTATTTCATTTGGTTTTCTAAGTAAAAGTTGAAAAGGAGGCTTGGTTGCTAATATATTTTTCTCTTTCCCCTTTTTTTCCAACATATAATACAAGTTGCATTACAATAAATTCAGTCAGTTCAAATGTTTTTCATCTGAAAAATTGAATACGTTCTTTTCCCTCTGTCTCCCTGCAAGGGGCAAGCTTTTTATATTTTTATGGTCTTTGTTGTTTTTACTTGTCACCGTTGCTAGTATTAGTTCACTTCTAAGTAATAACTTTTCTATACTGAGAAAGACAGATGACTTATTAGATGTCAGAGGCCATCAGAAACATTTTCAACTCAGCATTTTTAATGTCTGCTCCTTTTTTTGATTTGTTTTCCCTCTTTTTCTCATTATTTCTCCCCCCCCCCGTGTCCTTCCTTTGGTCAGTCTCTCCCTCCCTCTCTCTCTCTCTCTCTCTCTCTCTCTCTCTCTCTCTCTCTCTCTCTCTCTCTCTCTCTCTCTCTCGTGTTTTTTCCACATGTCTCCTCTCCTCATCCTCCTGTCTTTGGGTAGACTTTCCTATAATAGAGGGCCTGTGGTTTGCCTGCTGGGAGCATCTGTTACTATATATGTCTATAAATCTGTCCTTCAAGGATCAACAAATTAATAGATTTGTCTGGGACCAAACTTCTATTCTCAGCCTAATATACACACATATACATGTGTGCGTATGTATTTGTATATGTGTATATGTATGTATGTATATCTGTGCATATGTATCTTCTGGCTATTGTCTACTTGGGGGGACAGGTGCTTAAGACATCAAAATCCCTACCAAACCCCTGCAAAAAAAAAATGAACAAAGCACAATTTGTTATGGTACTGGACTTATTGAATATAATTTTGATGTGCTAAGAGCCACCAAAGACAGTTGCAGCTCTCATAAACAATTAGGTTGAGAACAGACATTTTATCATAGGTACAGCCCACTGTTTTGTTGATCATGAAGATTACCATGATATTCTGTTAAATTCAGCCAATAACGTGCTGGGTGTCTTTTTTTTATGCCTATGTGTCTGGACATTATTGTTGCAATAGTTCATAAATGTAGGAGAAACATTATGATGGATATATCATTAGTGAAATTATATATAACCAGGAGGAAAATGGGCCAGTTACATAGCAAGAGAGGGAGAGATAACCAGTAGCCAACACATGTGCTCCTATGGTATTCATTTGATGTCAAAAAGTCTAGAGGAAGGTCTAGAGCTCTGAACCTCTTGGGGAAGGGCTTGGTCAAGAGTTATATAACATGAGTAGACATGGATGAGTTGTGATCTGTGTCACTGAAGGGAGTGTTCCACTGTTAAGATCACAGATCTGTTGGACTATATGCCAGCCACTAAAGGGTACACACGAATGGTACTGACTCTACTCACAGGAAGCTTACAATCTAAAGGGGAGGCAAATGTGCAAATAACTACGATACAAAGGACAGTGAGATGAAACATAAAGCAGAGGCCTAGTCCAGGGAGGGAACAATTTCATCTGGGAAAAAGGGGATCAGGGCTTCATGGAAGAAGCGGCAACAGAGATGAGCCAGGGAGGAAGAGAGGGACTTCAACAGAGGGAAAGTAGTGTGGAGGAGGCCTCTTTAGGCATGGCAGACATTGTTTGATCAAAGACGAGGAAACAGGAGAGAATAAAATAAAGAAGGTGTGGCCAGAAGGTAGAGGAGGTGAAGGGGAATCATGGTTTTTTATTGATGCGCCTTGTTTTTACATGACAAACATTTATATTACCTTCACTCAGTGAGCTACCTCTGGCCAGAAAGGAAAACAATTCAACAAGATCTACAATACATTGACCTCATCTGAGGGTGCAGATGCCAGCATTCTGTGCCTATAGTCACTCCTCCCCCAAACACCTTGCTATTTTTAAAGTTTAAAAATGAACAGAAATCTGTTTTCTCTCTCCACCTTCCCCTTCCACTACTGCAGGAAGAGAAAAAGAAAAAAGGAAAACAAATTCCTTGTAGCAAATGTGCATGGTCAAGAAAAACAAATTCCCTCACTGGCTTTATTCAGTATATACATATGCACATATATACACATTCCTATACAAATACACATGCAGTGCATATATAGTATACACATATGATTATGCACCTATAGCCATACACATGCACGTGTATACAAACACATGCATATTTGCGTATACATATACCTATACAAATATATATTACATATATACATATACATCTGCAAACAATATACATATGCACATGTACACACATATACAATATATATGTATGTACACGCACAATGCACATAGGTACATATACGTGTGTGTGTATGTATGTATCTCATTGAGCACTCTAAATCTGTCACCTCTCTGTTATCGGTGGGTGCAGTCTGTTTTTTCATTAATCCTTTGGAATCAATCATGGATGGTCATTGCATTGGTCATAATTCTTACAATGTTCAAAGTTGCTTGTCTTTATAGTGTTGTTATTATAGAAATTATTCTCATTTCTGCTCATTTCACTCTGTATGAGTTTATAAAAGTCCTCAAAATTGTTCATTTTTGTGATATTCATGTTTTCATAGAAATAGTTCTGATTCTACTGACTTTACTCTGCATCAGTTTATATAGGTCTTGTCATGTCTCTTTGAAATCATCCATTTTCTCATTTCTTATACCACAGTCATATTCCATCACATTCCAGATACCATAACTTATCTATGCATCTCTCAATTGATGAGCATCCCCTTAGTTTCCCAGTTTTTGCTATCACAAAAAGAGCTGTGGAGGGGAATAAATAATAAGTGGAAAGGATATATATATATATATATATATATATATATATATATATATATATATGTATATATATGTATATGTATGTATGCATGCATGTATGTATGTATGTATATAGGTCCATAGGAACCAGGTTTTAAAGGGCCTTGGATGCCAGGATTATCAGTTTATTCAGTAGAAAATGGGGAGTCTCTGTGGATATGTGTGTGTGTGTGTGTATAGTAGTAGTAGTGGTGGTGGTGGTGGTGGTGGTGGTGGTGGTGGTGGCGGTGGTGGTACTAGTACGTTGCCATGATAAGAGAGAGAAGATAACCAGTAGCATGAAGGATGGAATGCAGACGAGCTAGATTGTTAGATGAATACAACAGTAACTATTAAAACTAGTTAGTTGAAGAAAAATGAGGGTCTGTATTGAGACAGTTACTGGTGGGAATGAAAATGAAAATGATAGACCTGAATGATACTGTTGAAACATAGTCACTGTTTTTGGCAACTTGTTTGATATGGCAACTTGGGTGGTAAGGGAGAGAGAAAAGGCCAACATGATTCCGAGAATGTGAGTCCTTTGTCCTGGGAAGATGGTGGTGCCATCAATCAAAAGAGATTGGGAGGAGGGACAGGTTTTTAAGGGAAGATGCAGAGTTTAGTCTTAAGTTTGAACTCTCAATCTAGGGGTATGCTGGAGCCTACTCGTACTGGCTCACGAGAACCAATTTTCAAAGTTTTAGTGTGAGCGTTTACACCTTGGAAGTGGGCAAACACGACTACAGATCAGGGATTGCTTTATTGTTTTGTTGATTGTCTCTCTCAGAAAGTGATGGACCAAATGTTAATAATGCATATTAAACTCAAAATTGTAATTTTTACCATTTTTTCCCAGAGAGCCGATTATTAAACATTTACCAGTATACCTCTGGTTGTCATTAGGATATTGAGGTATATATGTCTAATAGAAAATATCTGCTACTTTGGAAGGAGATTGGAGGAAGGTTGATAAATAGGATTTGGGAGTCATTTGCATAAAGCTTGTATTTTAGCACTTGGTAATAGAATTCTGGGAAATATCTGTGTTTCATGGGGCAGAATGAGCTTGAAGAGATGTGAAGGGGACAGAGAAGGGGGTGTTCCAGAAGGCAAGAGGAGAATCATGACATGATGATGTCCCGGAATCCAAGACAGGAAGTATAACAAAGGTTGGTCACACTTATGTATGCAACAAAGTCTAGTTTCATAAATCTATTTAAGGGCGTAAAGACAAGCTTCTTCTTGCTCAGTTCATCTTACTATAGCTGAAAAGGCTAGGAGAGTCACTTACTTTTCCAGGAATTTCAAAGTTGGGGAATGTGAAAATGCTACTTTCCATGAATCCTGATTATTGGATTTCTATCTTGTGAAGGAACTTTTTTTTAGAAATAGTCCAAAGGAACTTTTTATGATCTGCTGAGTAGAAATACCTAGAAAGATGCCTTGCTCCCAGTGCAGTGACTTTCCTAAAGCTTCATTTGGAGGGTAGGAGGCAAAGTTAGATTTTGCTTTATTATACAGAATTCTCAGGGCAGAGAAGCATAGGAAGGAAAGGGGATAGTCCCCAGAAAGGAGTTGCCCTTGGAATCATTTTGGAGAAATTCTTGGTCAGGTCTGGGCTGGACTAAAACGAACTTTGAAGACTCTTCCAAAGCTGAGAGTCTATGATTCAGTGAAGAAGAAGACAGTTCTAGTGTACAAGAAGGAGCCAAAAAAACCCTACTTTTGGAGAACTCTTCTTCTTTAAGAGATGGGGTAGTTAGAAGCTCCCTCTTGTATCTTAAAAACCAAGAGTGGAGTTGGAAGATGAGTTCACATGTCCCAGTATCAGTGAGCAAGAAATCTTTGGAATTCATCAGCATCCAGCTTGCAGTGTGTCCATTCCCTTCATTTGAAATCACATTTTAGTCCACCAGTCAATAAGCATTTATTAAGCATTTAACCAAATATCACTGGGCTAAGTGCTCCAGATAAATATAACATGGCTTCTCTGGCCCTAGCCCTGAGAGAATAGGACGAGGGTAGCTATGTTTGACAAAAAAGACAAAAACAACCACTTCCCTGGGAGCTTACATTCTAATAGG
The DNA here is from genome assembly GCF_003287225.1 of Phascolarctos cinereus. Classification (NCBI taxonomy): domain Eukaryota; kingdom Metazoa; phylum Chordata; class Mammalia; order Diprotodontia; family Phascolarctidae; genus Phascolarctos; species Phascolarctos cinereus. The sequence goes on from NW_027555736.1 coordinate 54,699,921, forward strand.
GGAGGTGATTAACCAAAGCATGAAGTGTCTACCCCTCAGTGGTCCTTTTTGAGGTACTTTGGGAATGTTCATGAAGAAGAACTTCATCCAAATGTGTTTACCTGATGGTATCTATATGATGAAGTAGGTTGGGACATGTTAGGCATTTTTCATTATGAGTTTTGGTGTCTTTTATATGCAAGGATCCAAGTGTATGGGTACTAGTAAATTAGGGTCTGGGTGTTGGAATGTGAGGGAAGGATAGGTAGACTTTGGTATCAGTACGAGACAGGGGGAGAAGTACATAGGAACAAAAGAGGGCAAGTAGAAGAGAAATCCTGGAAACCTGTAATGAAGGCACCTACACTTTATAAAATGAAGTAGTGTAGGTAGTTTGGGTAACGGCTGGTGGGAAGGAAGAAACAAATTTAGGAACAGAATGGACAGAATGAATTAGGTTAAGAGAAACCGAAGGTAACATGTGTTCTAAATGTTACACCATGTAACACTAGAGAGGAAACATGGTGTAGTTGAAAGAGAACAGTCTTTGCTGTTAGGACAACTTGGATCCTGGGTCCACCTCTGCCCCCATACATTCTGTGTGACTACCTCTAAGGGACCCCCAAAATTCCTTTAAATACATCTGCATTACTAGAGGGGATTTTCAAATGGGAAACTCCATATGACAATGAAATCACAAGTTTTGATCAAAATATAACACTTTAAAGATCATATGTTTTGACCTGGAAGAGACCTTAGTGATCAACTGCTCCTACTACTGTTGTGGGAACAGAGACCCAGAGAGGTTGTAATTTGCCCAGGGTCTGAATTTGAACCCAGATCCTCTGATTCCAAATCCATCACTTTCCACTACACCATCTTTCTGGGGGGGGGGAAAGCAAAACCCTTAAGTTTCAGTGCAAAAAACAAGGAAACCAAAATGAGACCAAATGAAGTGAAACAAGTTTTCTTTATTATTTTTATCATCTATAACCACAATAATGTTGTGGTGAGTATATTTTCTTCACATGGATAGATTGTCATCTAGCTTGTATTGAGAACAAGTCTTTTATTTCCTCTGTTTAAAATGCATGTGGGAGATTTTTCCTTCAACCCACACAAAGGTTACAAAACTCTTTGTAAAAAAAAAAAATCGTGCTATTATCATAAACAGCCTCCTCTGTCCATTAACTGGGTGGATAGGAGACACTTGGGGCCTGGGAATTTGTTGTAGAAGTTATGCAGACAAAACCAAAGTGAAGTGGGGCAAGGAAGGTTGACCAAATTCCCTTCCCTTGCCTTAGCTCTGAAATGGACTTTGGAGCTTTGGGCAGGAATGTATAATGATGAGGGCAAGTTGAGTGTTTGTGTGTTTTTATGAAGAATCCTTAGGCATACGTGGAAATGTGTGGTTTTTTTTTTAAAGCCATATGCAAACACACCCCTTTCTCTGCCTGTATGGGTACAAATACATATACATGCACATCAATAAAAATGAAATTACTTGCAAAAGCAGCAAGGATAAAAGACAGCTAATCCTGTACATTGGATATAATCAGTGTGCTGCAATATTTAGGTTATTAAAGAGGAAATGGGGTTTAGTTATTAAGCTATCTTAGATGGCTTGATAGAGCATATATTTCCTGGCACTCTATTATTTATATTTTATTTTCAAATATTTTAAGAAGATAAACCTCTAAATTCACTCCAGCCCTCTGTGTCATCCAATTTCATCACCACTCACTTAGATCCCTAATTAACTTATACTCTCTAGGCCCAATTCTTTGCTTGTATTTCTTTCAACTCTCTCTAATGCTCTGTGAGTTACACTGGAAGGAACAATAAGATTTAAGGGAAGAATTAATTTGGAAAGTTAGGAATAGAACAGATAAGGGAAAATGAGAAAAAGCAGCTTAGTATTTTGTCTTGTAAATGGCTTTGCTCTGGTAGACCAAGAAGCCCATTTATTCAAGGAGAAGGAGGAGTGCTAATGAAATAGATCATGAGCACAGCTATTACAGTAATGAATTTTAACACTCACTTTGTTATGTGATATTTTATTTATGAGCTCCTTGATCATTCAGATAAAGACAAGAAGTTTATGGCAGTAGATTATGTCTTGTTTTCATAAACATATTCAGCAGTTTAATAAACATAATTTATTTTTTTCTCCTTAAAAATCAGCAAAATTTATGAGAGATTATCTTAGGGTTAATGAAGTCTAACATTAAGGAAATATTACCCTATAATATTGGAGCCTTCAGTGGTGGAGTTGTAATTGCTTAATGCTTTTTTCTACAGGCTATTTTTATATAGTACATGCTTTGTACCATTAATCCAATTTTTACAAGTTACTCTTAGGCCAATTCATCGGGATGTATATATCCATGTTTATATTTTTCAGTCACTGCTTTCATTAAAAGATGTAGTAAAGAATGGGAAATTTAATGTAGGAAACAGGAGGAAAAGACAATTATGTGTATTTCCTTGCAGAAAGGGGCAAGGCACATATTACCACTGCATTCTGCCCCTGAAACCAATTCCCCTCACAGCTGTCTCCTTCACAGGTGAGAATAAAGTGATTTGTGGACCCTGGAGAAAACTGGCATGTAAATTCGTATTGGAACCCATCAATAGTTAAAATTCAGAATCCTACTTCTGCATCTTACCACAATGTGCTTAAGTCACTTGAGAGCTTAGCCTATGGCAAGCTAGTGTATCCTCTCCAGATAGTTGGGTGCACCAGTCCTCACCGTAGATTGGGGTCCCACATGATATATAGACAGCCAACACCAAGACAGCCCCCAGAAATCACTATGGATTTAAGGTATGTGCATGTGACTCAGCCCATTTAAAATGGGCTTGGCTGTATTGACCTACATACTTTTAATGAACTTATGATGTTGAGGTGTTATTGGTATTCAAACAGTGATGGAAGATCCAATGTAATTTTACAAACATGTATTATGTACTTATTATGTGAAAGGCACTGGGGATGGTAAAAAAAAAAGGTGAAAAAAACCCCCAAATCTTTTCCCTCAAGAATCTTACATTCTTCCTGGAGTAGGAATGTCCTCCCTTTCTCCCATCCTCTTTTTTTCTCAACAGAAAGCATTTTATTCTATTTTGCATTATTTCCACCTACTTCCCCACTGAGATAGTACTTACAGAAGATGAAGATTTGTGGTTCCCTGTTTTATCCAGCCCTTTGCTGCTTGTGTCTCTTCTGCTGTTAGTCAGAATTTCCCAAACCATCCAGCCAATGTCTGTCTCTGGACCATTTTGCTGCTCATTAATGCCCTAATCAGCATTCCCCAAATTCCTTTGGCCACAGAACACTTTAGGACTCAAAATATAGAGATGGAACCAATAAATACTTGTCCAGAAAGTAGAGCAGTGGGGAACAGTCCTGGGATAAAGTGAAGGGGGGCTGGTGATAATTTTGAAGGAAGTTAAAAGAAAACTTGCTTTTATAATAAAAAATTCTGAATATAATTAAAAGTGTTTTTTTTTTACCCATACATAACAATGTTTAATATTTAAGAGGGGAAAATATTGCTAATATTAACATTTTTCATGAGACCCCTATTTTCTGGTTGAATGCAATGCTAGAGTTCTATGGAATACAAGAAACCTTGCCCAGTCCTCTTTCATCTTAGTTCCTTCCTTCCTTCTGAAATGATCTCCAATTTAGTCTGTCCATATCACCATTGTACATAGTTGTTTGCATGGTCCTCTTCCAATAGATTATTAACTCCTTGAGATGGGGGACTGATTTTTTCCCCTTTCTGTTCCCAGTGCTTAACCCATAGTAGGCTCTTAATAAATGCTTATTGACTTGCTTTGGTTTAGGAAATGCTGCCTTACAACTGATGTATATGTAATGGACTGCAAGAGCTAGAAGAAAGATTAGGAAAAGTACAGGTTTTGTCTAGGAAAGGTGATAAAAGACATTTGCCTCTGATGTGGTTTTGGGAGGCAACTGTGGGTTCTCTTTATCTAGGTCATGCCTGCCCTCTGTAACCACAGATAAATAGGAGTGTGTTTGCTGGTAATGTTGATTCAGTAATAGGTACTTATTTTATAGGGAGAACATTTTTGTGGTGGGGGGAGGGAGAGTTTGGGGTGAGGAATCACTATTCTGTTATTCATTCTCATTCGTGTTTTTCATTCATTAAAATTTTTTTTTCTTATATACTTATAATTTGGCCAGTCCAATCCTACAGGGTGATAGCATACAAAAGCTTATCAGTTTATTAAAGAGTTTATGATACTATTTGTAAAATGGGAGTAATGAGAAGTTGAGAGCTAGGAAGGAGATACGTGCTTGAAAATCACCCAAGTCAGTAGGGTGTGCCCAATAGTAGTCATGGTCTTGCTCCCCCACTCTTCTTTGGCATTTCTTATTTGAATCTGACAAAGAGAATTGTTTCACAAAGGAGGCGTGTTGTTTGGGCAAAACGGTAGCATTAAGACATAAGGGGTGCCCATTCTTCTCCCCATTTTTGTGTCTTAGAATTGGTTCCAAGTTACGAAACTACCACTTTTTCTCTTGTAAATAGAAATGAGCACCTATGACCATTTGAGGCAGGTGGTGAGATGTACTTAATAACCATATGCCTGATGTACCTCATAAAACACCAGTTGCTTATTATTTTAATAAGTGAGCAAGGTGAGGCTACAAGAGGCAGCTGAGACCAGGGATAGCTTGGCAAAGTCCCACCACTCCCCTGTGTTTGCCAAAAAAAAGCCTTACAAACTCATTCAACCCATTTTCACCTGTGTGTAGACAAAGTTACACCCATCCTTTCAAGCTACAGGGATGCCATTTTGTATTAGTATGGCCTGAAAGAAGAACAAAATGATAGAAAGGCATTGGACTTTGACCCAGGTCCCAGTTCTGAAACTCACTGGCTCTAGATTTTTGGGAACTCACTTCTTGGAAATAACTGAGTAAGAATAAGAGTACTTGCACTTTCTCTCAGAACATTCTTTTTTTTTTTTTGGTGCATGAGGGAAGTGTCTTGTAAGGTGTAAAGCACTTTACAAATGTGAGATATTTGTCATTATTATTACTTGCAAGAGGAGACTAAGGACCTTGGGAGAACGGCAGTCCATCTTATTCTAGCCGGCCAACTGGCCTGTATATATGTACTTTTTTCTATGGGGCTTCTCTTTGTGATCTTATTTATATTCTGTACACATAGAATATTAGCCAGAATGTTCAGGGGTAGGATGGTTTAGATACTTTAGTTTTCTGATTAACTAATAGTTAGAAAACTTTTTTCTACCCTTATTATTGTTAAAAATATTTCTAAAACGTACTAATACAGTTTCCTGCCTTATTAAAAATAGTATGGCAAATATGCATTAATCTTTGATGATTAAAGCTTTGCCAGATTTTCAGTCCTCATTCTGATCATCAATTCTCATGAACCCTTGGGAATAGAAGGTATAACAAATTTGACAGAATGTGTACAGACCCTAATATAGTATCCTGAAAAAGTTAAGCACTTTTTTACTTTTTATTTCTCCCTTCAATTCTGGTAACAATTTTTTCCTACCAGATTGCTCATTTCTTACAAAATTAGAATGTAGGAGATAAATTTTGGCTAATTGAGTGTTTGCATCTAATTGGGTTCTAATGAAGCAAAATTCTACTAGCCGTAGATCTCGCCATACTCAGAGATGCCTCATTTCTTCTTCCTTAGACTAGAGGTTTTTTAGATGTAGGCATGGGTCATGCCCTCCTCATTCTGTTTCTCTTAGTGCTTTGTGCCATGTCATGCTTACTAGGGGGCAGGCATTAAGTAATTAGATAATGATAAGAGACTATTTTATTTTGGTAGTGGTAGGACCTAACACCAATCAGCTGGTTACTAAATGTTTCTCAAATTGAATGACAGAATCCTAAAGGAGGAATTTTTGCATTTGGTTCAAGTACCTTGAAATAGCTCCTCAATGAAGAGGGAAGGAGGCAGGATTCTTCCCCAGAGAGGGTCGACTGGGACACTGGTACAAGGATACTGCTGGAGAGGCTACAATGGTGAGGAGGGGGATGGGAGCACACTTGATGAGCTCACCCAGCCCAGGTACCTGATTGGTACATTCCTGTTTTAACTTATTATTTTTACCCGTCAGGTGCTAACCTAGTTTATTTTTACTGTTGTCCAAGGATTGAAAATGTTAACTAAACTCTTTGAATCTGGGCGAAGCCTCACATGCCTCACCAGAGAATTTGATTTAGTTAGGAAGACCTTAGTTCAAATCTTGCTCTAGACATGTCACCTTTGGCAAGTCACTTCAGTGCTGTCAGCCTCAGTTTCCTCATCTGTAAAATGGGGATAACAGTGCCTACCTCTAGGGTTGTCGTGAGATTCAAGAGATAATAAAGCTTTGCAAACCTTAATTTGCTATTTAAACGCTCTCATCATAATCATTTAATAACCTTAACTAGTTATATAAATGTTGTTGATGATGATGATGATCATAGGTCTTGGAATATAAAAACTTTGTAAGTAGGGATTGTTTCATCCTTTGTGCTTGTATCCCTACGTGTCGTAGACCCTTAATTAATACTTGTTAATTAATTAACAGTTCTGGAATTGGGCTTCCAGAGCCATGAGCAGAATAAGGCACATAGTAGGCCCTAATTAACACTCATTATTTAATTAATAGCTTTTGAAATGGGGGTCTCCAGAGCTATGAGCAGAACAAGGCACATAGTAGGCCCTTAATTAGTACTCATTAATTAATTAACAATTCTGGAATGGGGCCTCCAGAGCCATGAGCAGAACAAGGACAGGGACCTAAATTGTGTGAATCTCCATTTGTTTGCTCACAATGGCTCCTGCTTCTTTGCCCCCTGCTATTCATTCTTCTCTCATTTCCTGGTCAGCATCCCCTCCCCAGCCCCTTTTGGGTTATTGATTAGGAATCACAAAATTGTTTCTGTAACCATATTATCAGTGGCTTCCAGGGTGACTGCCATTATGCACAGCTACACACTGTAAATGACTGGGAGAGAGATGGCATTTTCCCACTCAAGTGCAAAAGCATTTTAAACTGTGACTGAGTCTGGGATTTTTAATTTAGCCCCCCTCCATAAAGGCCCTATGCACAAGCAGCGGCAGTTCATTGTAGTGAGTTATTTCTAAGAGCCCAGGTTTAGAGTCCCTTAATTGTCTGAGTTTCTTTCTCCCGCCCTTCCTTGCCCATCAGATGGGGTGCCAACAAAGGCATCGTGCAAAGTTTGGGAGCCCACTGGCAGGTAGGTTTGCATTTTTCCAGGTTAATTCACTTGATGAAAAGCCTCTGCGTGTGATGTGTCATATATCAAAGGCAGGGCATCAGTAATCTTTGCTCAAGGGCATGGGTAACAGACAGATAGACGGGAGAATGAGATGGAAAAAGCAACTCATCCTTTTCTGCTAACACCACGAAGGAGATAAAGGAAGATTTATGAGTCATCTTGGACCACATACCAGCAAGCGGTATGCAGTATTTTTCACATGGGCCCAAAATTGGTGGTGGAAGGCAATCTGCTTGTCACTGTGGCCATCAGGTGCTTGAGGAAGCAATTGGGTCCTTGGGGGCTTGGGGCTGTGGAGTCAGCATCCGAGAGAGGCCTGACTTATTTATATATTTTGGGGAAAGCGTCATTGCCATTTCTGAGAAGATGATTTGTAAGTTGAATAAAATAACCTTTGTGTTTAATTATGTTATCTGTGAAATCCATTGGCAAATACCTAAAATAGATTTGGGTAGGGGCAGGTAGAGAAGGTGCTCAGGGGTTTACTCATTCAGCAAATAAATAAATCCCTTGGAAATAACTCCAGGGAAATAAAGCCCCCCCCCACCTTTGACAGAACCATCTTTAGCCCCCCCCCCCATGAAAGTGAAAAGGCCAAAGGTAGAGAGGCTTATTACTGGGTTTCCCCCTCCCACCCCAGCACTGAGCCAGAAACCAGTTATTCAACTAGCTGGATGCAAAACATTGGCTTGCATGCCAATTTAATTTCATTAGACTGTGTCCTGTGAGGTCATCTAGAACAGGTTTAGGTAATGGTGAGGTTGAGAGCCAAGGTGGCTTATACCATGCTGTTAACTCAACAGCTCTGTGGGAAGAAGAAGAACTGGGTTCAAAATCCTACATTTGCAGTTTTAAATGAGGACTGGGGGGAGGTGGGTAAGCAATACTGATGGCCTGAAAGAGGTGGCCATTGTTAATATTTTAAAAAATGCATGGAAGAGAAGGAAGCTCAGAAAGAAGCACAGAAAGGTAGAATAGTTTTGAAAATATTGTGTAGAATGTATTATATCTGAGAAAACAAATAATCTGAGATGAAAACAAATGGTTTCATATAGAATCTACTTTTTGTGTTCCATTGTGTGTATGGGATTATTATTGTTAAATTCTTTTTTTGGTGTTTAAGTTTTCAAAATAACCCCCCAAACTAAACAACCAAAAAAACCAACCAAAATCCTTCCCCATCACTAACTATTTGTGTGACTTTGGGCCAGTTACATCACCTCTCTGAGTCCCCTTTCCCTCAACTGAAAAAAGCATTTGTTAAGCACTTATTAGTAAAATATTTCTTAATTATTCATTAAAGATGAAAATAGGGCAGCCTGTTTTCCCAAGGAGCCTGAATTGGACAAGGGGTGGGATGCAGAGATAAAATATTTACATAGATGAGCAAATACATGGTAATCTGAGTAAGAAAAGATCACTAACAAATGGGCTCAAAGAAGACTTAGGGAGGAGGTGATACTTGAGTTGAGCCTTAAAGGGAAGAGAAATATTTAGAGAGGTGAAAATGAGAAGGGAGTGTATTCCAAACAGGTTATACAAATGTAAGGAGGTAGGAGATGAAGAGTCAGGTTTAGGGAATTAGAAATAATTCAATTTGGCTGCACTTTAAGTCCATGAAAGGGAAATCACATGAAACAAGTCCGTAAAGGTAGGTTGGAACCAGATAATGAATAGATTTAAATGCCAGTCTCTGAGGAGTTTTTTCTTTTTAATCCTAGAGGGAATAGGGAGTCACATAAGGTTTTTGAGCAGAGGACATGATGCAGTCCAGGGGTTTTTAATCTTTTATGTGTTATAGACCCCTTTTGCAGTATCTGGTGATGCCCATGGGCCCCTTCTCATAAGAATGTTCTTAAGCACACACAACAAACTACGTAAATTTTACCAAGGAAATTGGTTCCATTGAAATCCAGTTATCAAAATAGGTATTTTTTTTTAAGTTCCTGGACTCCAGGTCAAGAACCCTTGAGGTAGAGGGAATAATCTAGGACTGCTCTGATGTTATGAGCCTGAGTGATTGGGAGGATGAGTGGAAAGAGGAAGTTTAGAGGAGGAGCAGGTCTAAGAGGAAAGACAATGGGCACAGCTTTGGCTGTATAGAGTTTTGAGATGTTGGTCAGATATCCAAATGGAAGTATCCAAGAGGTAGTTAGTGATGGGGGAATGAAGATATGGCTAGAGATTACCACTGGATATTTTTCTAAATTTGGGAGTCTTACATGTCGTCATCTAAATAGAATAGAAACATAATGACTTGTGTAACGCTGGGTACCAGGTACTTTCTAAGTGCCTTGCAATTATTATTTCATTTAATCCTCACAACAACTACCTGGGAAGGTAGGTGCTTTTATTATCCCCATTTTACAGATATGGAAAATGAGGTTAAATGACTTGCCTAGGGTCTCAAAGTTAGGAAGGGTTTGAGACCAGATTCGAACTCAGGTTTTTCTGACTGTATTCGCAGTGCCACCTAGCTTACCACACATAGAGGTAGTAATCTCTGTCAAATGGGCAGGTTGGATGAAACAGTTTGTAAGATACTGTCTAGCTCTGTGAACCTTTATTCTAAAGGACCAGTATTCTTTCTATTGGACTGTAGTTTTTCAGTTAGGTCATGGCTGGGTTTGAGAAGATTTACATCATTGGGTAATTTTAAAAGCATTGTGAATCCAAAATGTAATGGGACACACACACACACACACACACACACACACACACACACACACACACACACACATACACACACACACTTATTTGCAAAGGCCTCTTTAGAGCATTTCATTTCTCTGGGAGGTACACAATTAGCATTCTGCATGGAAAGACATGATTGATTCTGCACAGTGGTGGTGATATGAGCAAACTTCATTTAGACAGCTGAATGAAGTATATAGGAAATAAGAATTTACAGTGCCCAAAGTAGTTCATGCACAAAATAAGAAGGAGTGACTCCCCCTCTTCCTTACCCCTTAAAAGCTATGTGCTGCTTATTCAAAATCTTCCTCCCCTCTAAGCCAACTGGGGGTGCCATCTTGTGGCTTATCATTCCACTCTGCCTGGCACCATGTGGCAAGGAAGGCCTAATGCCACCTAATCATTGAGTCCTCCCAGGGGAAGCAATAAGTCTGCAATCAGACATGCAGGAAGAGCTTTTGGAATCTTATATGTGGCTGTTAATAAAGGCCCTGCTGGGGTTTTAGTTTAGGGAAGAAGGAGCCGGAAAATGGCGACTTCTGGAAAACAGTCTATAAAAATGTCCCCCATTGGGGCTTTTTGTGTTGGTGCTTTCATGGCATCTTCTCTTTGAGTGGATTATGCTGGTGATTCAGCACTCATAGCAGACAGCCTGGACTACCAGCACCAGCTGTTCCCAGGCTTCTCTTTCTCTAGTCCTCCACATCTGGTCGCTCACAGCCCAGTCTTCACCACTGTGTGACCTGCCTAACACATCTCTTAGTTTTGGAAGCTGTTGATAGAGTAAGCTTTCTGTACTCCCTTTCATCTCTTCATAGCTCTGAAGGTCCCTGAATGTCAGGAAAGAACAGCAGCTCCTTTCTTTCCTTTCTCTGTTCTATCAATGTCTTCCCTTGCATTTGATATTCCTTCTTCTCAGTTGTTCCATGGCATGGGTATTTATTATGTCTGACTTTGTGCACAGGACTGTGCTAGTTGCTGTGTGGAATCTGATTAGACACCAGTATGTCAAGGTAGCTAAAAATCTAATGTGAATATGAGCCATATTAAGAGGGGCAGAACTTCCAGGAATAAGGAGGTGATAATCCCATTGTACTCTGCCTTGGTCAGACCACATCTGGTGTATAGCATTCACAGTTTAGGAAGAACATTGGTAAGGGGGAGAATGGCCAGAGGAAGGCTACCAGGATAGTGAGAGTCCTCAATTTCATGATTTGAGGATTAGTTGAAAGGACTTGGGGATATCTGTCCTGGAGAAGCGATTACTTAGGGAAGCGGTGGGCATGATAACCATCTTCAAGTGTTTGAAAGGCTGTCATGAGGAAATCAGACATTAGCATCAAAAATGACATTCTGCTACTCAGTGTCAGTAATAAAAATCAATTAATAATAATATCTAGCATATTTTATAGAGCTTTACATGTGCAAAGTACTTTTTACAAATATCTCATTTTATCCTCACAATTACCATGGGAGGTAGGTAGTATTATTTTCCTATTGTTATTATTAATTCCCATTTTACCAATGAGCAAATTAAGACAATGTTCAAGTTACGTATACAGAAATATTATGGAGGTACGATGTATAAGATCTGGCAGGACAAAAGGAGAAAGAAGTGTAAATGTTTACTCTGAAGTAACAAGCCTTGGAGCCTGGGGTAGAGATGGGAAATAGAGAGGTTGGAGGGTAGTATGTTTTAAGGAGATGATGAGCTCATTTGAGACCTTTTGAGTTTGAGTTACTAATGGGACATCTAGGTGGAAACCCAGAATGCAGCTGGAAATATGGGAATAGAGCTCTGGGTAGAGCCCTGGGGTACAGATCTGACACCTTGACTTTTTCATGGTAACTTATATTATAACAAGGCTGTGCTTGGAGTAAGGGAGGTAGGATCAAGTTATAGGGTGTATTTTAAGCACCAATCACCGATTGGTCTGGTTGGGTCTATCCTAGGCAGAAATGAAATGCTATACACTGGACATCCAGAAAGGTATCTGAACATTGAATCTAGAATCTGTGAAAATGGTAATATGAAAATGGAGGCTCTTCTTTGCCCCACTGACTGGCAAAGGTGGAATTTTCCTATAATGTCTTTTACTTTCTTCTCTTTCTATTCTTGGAGCTCTTCTATTTCTTTCTCATATTCCTTCTCTTCTTTCTCTATCCTCTCTTCCCTCTCTTCCCCATCTTTCTCTTCCTCTAATTGTTCTTCCCCCTCCTTTTTTTCTTTTATTTCTCTTCCTTTCCTTTTCATCTACCACCTTTTCATCATCATTCCTTCCTTTTCCTTTTAGATCTATTTCTCTTTCTTTTTGAACTCTTCTTCTTACTTCCCTCTTTAATGTCATCTAATTGTTAATTGTTGATCTAGAGCTGGAAGGACCTCAGAGGCAATCACGTCTAACACTTTCATTCTACAAATAAGGAAGCTGAAAATCAGGGAGATTAAATTATTTGTCAGAGGTCACACAGGAAGTATCAGAGTTGAGATTTGAACTCTGGTCCTTTCACTCCAGACCCAGTGGTCTTTCTACTGGACCACTGCCATCTCCCAAGCATATTATCCTGTCAGTATCAAACCACACAGTATTTCTCCAAGGTCTGTTCCTTTCTTGCTAATGATCCTTAGCCCCTAGTACAATGTAAGACCAGCTTAGAAAAAATACCAATTGGATTGTGCCTTGGTGTGCCCAATATTCACAGTTACTCTGTGCATCAGATTTCTTTGTATGATAAAGGAAAGGAAAACATTAATTTAAAAAATTAATTTAGGTAATCAAGTTGAGTTCATTTTGAGTTGTAAGTAAAATGCTTTTGTTTTATTTTATTTATTTATTTTTTTAAATTACCTTGTTCCCAAATCTCTCTTTTTTGGTACGTTGTCCCCCCCTTATCAAACATATAGTCTTTCTTTCCCCCTAACTTGGCTGAAGTCTAATTCAGAACTGAGAGATCAGTAGTGATAGAGCATTTATTCCTAGTACAAGGAAGAAGTGATTGATGCTGAGAACTGGTAGAGATGAGGAAAGCTGTCCTGTGAAACACGTGAGATGTGTAGAAGGGTTGGGATCTCAGAACTTGCAATCAAAGGTTTGTTCTGGCCTTCGTATCATGGCAGGTTGGGAAGCCTCACTCAGAGTGGAGTTACTGGAGACACATACAATCAGTGTCCTTATCTGCAGAAGGCTTTACCGTCTCCAGCAAGTTGTGAAAATGAATAAAAGGAGCTGAATATGATACACCCACTTGGATTGTTACTTATGAGAAAACCTTCCAAATCTGAGAATTATTAAGAAGTGAGAAAATCCCTTAATTGCAACAAGTTCCCTACTGCACAAAAGGACTCTCTGGCAGAGAAAATTGGCAGTGTTCTGATGATCAGATTTAACAGCTGGAAGACTTCTATTCAAACTACTTTTGTAGTAATAAAGCTAATAATTTTTCCACAAACTGCTGTGATAGCCATAATTCTGTTTTGTTAAGATGTCTGTTCTCTATATTTGAATGCAGACGTACATACTTATTTTGGCCCATCATTATTATGAGTATGAGGGAGGTTAATGCAATCTTTTTTCTTCATTTTACATTTCTCTCTTTCTTCTTCCTTCTCCTCTGTCTCATCTCCATCTTCCCCTCTTTCCTTTCTCTCTCTTTAGCCTTCTTCCCTCTTCCTTCTTTCCCTTCCTTTTTTTCCTTCCTCCCTTCCTTTCTTCCCTCATTGCTTCTCTCTCTCTCTCTTCCTTCCTCCATTTTCCCTTTTTCCTTCTTCCCTTCTTCCTTTCCTTCCTCTTCTCCTTCCTCCTTCTTCCTTCCTTCCTTCCTTCCTTCCTTCCTTCCTTCCTTCCTTCCTTCCTTCCTTCCTTCTCCCTTCCTTTCTTCTTCCCTCACTTTCTTCCCTATCTCTGTTCCTTCCTCCATGTCCCCTTTTTCCTTCTTCCCTTCTTCCTTTCCTTCCTCTTCTCTTTCCTCCTTCTTCCTTCCTTCCTTCCTTCCTTCCTTCCTTCCTTCCTTCCTTCCTTCCTTCTCCCTTCCTTTCTTCTTCCCTCACTTTCTTCCCTATCTCTGTTCCTTCCTCCATGTCCCCTTTTTCCTTCTTCCCTTCTTCCTTTCCTCCCTCTTCTTCTTTCCTCCCTTCTTCCATTTCCCCATCTTTCCCTTCCCCTTCTTTTCTCCCTTTCTTCCTTCTCCTCCCCTCCCCCTTCCTCCTATGAGATATGTGTCCCTACATTTGGAATCTATTCGGTTGGGAAGAAGAGAAGGCTAATACTGACATTTCTTTTCTCAGTTACTCATTATTTGTATTCTTCTGCACTCCATCCTATTGCTTTTTCTAGTCTCTTAGCACAAGAACTATGTGTTGAGTGGGCTATGTAATAAACAAAGTAAACTGGACTCACTTAGAGGGATCTCAGAGGCAGGAGTGGGGATGGGGAAGAAGAAATGATGACATGAGGACTGTGGGGACCACATTCTGTTATGAACTGGAAACAAACTATGGGTCTGACAGTAAGGGAATAGATGAGGAAGTTGAGACACATCAAGTCAATATAGATGGTAATACCTTTAATGAGTATAACAAGTCCAAGGAAATCTAGAGAGGCCTTTTTGAAGTAAGGCAAAGACAAAAAGTAGATTCTGAAGGATGGAGTATTTACTGAGTATGCCCATTGAAAAGGATAAGTTAATGAGAATGAATGGAAGTCAACAGGGTAGCGAGAAAAGTGTTGAATTTGACATTAAAGGACCCAAGTTCCATCCCACATCTGCAACTTACCACATCTATGCCACAGAAACTCTCTGGGTCTCAGTTTCTTCAAATATGAAATGAGGAAATTGAGCTAATTGGCTTCTAAGATCCCTTCAAATTCTTGATTGCAACAAAGAAACCTGATGAAGACTTAAAAGTGAGTTGAAATTGTTATGATACTCCATTAAAATTAATTAAAATATAGTCACTAAGATTTAATTGACTATATTATGTTCAGTTTTAAGCTTTTAACAAAAAATTTAAAAAAACAACCATTGGAGTTTTCTTTTGATATACCTATGAAATCTCTCCTTGAACACAAGCCCTGTGCCATCTTCCTTGTGTAGGAGGAGGATGAAGGAGAAGCCACAGGGAGAGAGCAAGCTCCATAGAGATATTATTTGCCAGGGTCTGTGGGGAGGCGGCCGGGAGTAATGGGGGGTGAAGTTAAGCAGAGAGAAATTTAGGCTGGAAAAATCAGGACAGATTTCAGAGTGGGGCAACGTCTCATCAAGTATGTGGGTGTAGTCTCCTTGAGGAAGTGATGGAAGTCTCAGTATTGGAGGTGCTGGAGACAGAACTTGACAAAGCATGAGAAAATATATCACAGGAAGCAATTCCTGGGGATCAGTGCAGTGACCTTAATAAGTCTCTTTCCTCTCCACCTCCTGAATCAATGATTCAGCCTCAAATGATCCAGTAGCAAAACAATTGGTTGGCAAATGGACACAGGGATATGATGGGTGTGACCACAAATAGTGGCTTTAGAGTTTGGGTCTGTGTATTTTTTCTCCTACCCCTTTTGTGTTTCTTCATAGTTGGTCTTCCCTGCTCTCTGAGAGTCCATTTGTTGCCACCTGAGGACACATATTTTTGATGAGGTTGGGAGATTCTGATACAATATCAGTCAGGCAAGGGTATGGGGAATGTAGTGTGAGCTAGAAGTGAAACCAAGAGGTCTCTTGCTAGATTGTCTTGCAACCTGATGTCTGATCAACAAATATTTATGGAGCACCCACTTTAGGGCCACTGTAGGGAGTACCACATGAGAAGCTAAAACCAGAAATTCCTGCGTTCAAGGAGTTTTACAATTCCAACCCTCCTCTGTTATCCATTGGCTCCATCACGGCCAGCATGGACTGAATTTCCATAGAAAGAATGATACTGTTGTATGCCAACGTAAGACTGTTGGACTGATGGACTGATGGATTCTCTGTTGAGTGTGGATCATCTACCTCACTGAGAAAACTAGTGGTTTGATGTTAATGTCCTCCTCCCTCAAACCCACTGTTGTTGTTGTTGTTATTGTTTTTGTTGCTGTTACCATACCAGGACCAGTGAGCTTTGCTTAAGGAATCATTTCTAGCTTTTGTACTGGTGCTTCTGGAAGAGGATGAGGCCAGTGGAACACCAGTAAATATAAATTAAGGGAATGTCCCCGGAAAAAATGACCAAAAATCCCACCATTTTTAATCTCTGGAAGATCATAGATTGTAGATTTAAGGTTGGAAGAGAACTTTGAGGGCATCTAGTCCATCTCCTTTATTTTACAGATGAGGAAAATGAGGCTGAGATTAAATGATTTGGCCAAGGTCTGTCCCATAGATAACAAAAAAAAAAATAGGATTCATACCCATGTCCTCTGACTTCAGATCCATTGCTCTTTCCACCGTAGTCTAGTGGTGTCAAGGGCTACAATGGGCCACTCTGGAGTGCCCAGGAACCTGATTAAAATGTAATTGGGAAATACTTAATGAGATAAATAAAAATAGAATAGAACATAGATGATGTTAATATGTGGTTTTCTAAGTCAATATGTGCCACCAGGGCTCCTTAAGTAGGATTTAGTGAACCCTTTTCTTTTTGAATTTGACATCACTGCACCTGGATTTTAAAGGTATGTGGCCATTTACATCTGCAAATAATTGAAAAAAAAAGTAAATTTTCTCAAGCAGATAAGCTGAGAGGCTGAAATGTGGAGGGGAATTTAACCCTTCACCATATATACCTTTAGAATTGGTTTATTTAGTCATCTTCCTGTTAGTTCTCTGCTGATAATGTCCAATTTATTCTGATATAAATATGCATATTTATGTATATGTCATATATGTACTCATATCTATGTATGTTTTTGTATGCCGTTGTTTGCTTATTGTCTCCATTAGACTGGGAGCTCCTTGAGGGCAGGAACTCTCTTTTGCCCTTCTTTGTATTTCCAGAGCTTAGCACAGTGCCTGGCACATAGTAGGCACATAATAAATCCTTTTTGACTTGAATTGACTTAGACATTATTATTTGGAGAGAGATGAGGGGAGATTGGGCCATTTTGGCCCTGTGGACTGAGCTGTACAAGGATTTAGAGTCAGAAAACTTGTATTTAATTCTGACTTTGTTATGTGTGACTTAGGACAAGTCACTTCACAGCTCTTGGCCTCAGTTTCCTCATCTGTAAAATGAGGTTCTTGGACAGGATGATTTTTTGAAAGGTCCCTTTCAGCAACAAATCTCCTCATTGAATCATTGCACAGAAATGGGAGACTGGATTTAAAAAGGGATTTCTCTTTGGGATAGGAGATTTCTCAGTCTGGTGGAACTGGAATGGAGAAAGCCTTTAGAAACATTCTAAAAGTACCTATCAGACTTTCCCTCACTGCCCTCCATCCCACCAGCTACTCTCTATGCTGTTTTTCAGCTGTTCTGTATTTATCATTCATATATACATATGTGTGTGCGTGGTGTGTGTGTGTATATGTGTGTATACTGATGTATACATACTTTATATACATATACACCTATACATACATACACATACATACATATGTGTGTAGGTCGATGTCTACATAATATATATGTACACAACATACATACATACACACATACATACCTACACATGTGTGTATACTAATGCATGTATATATTATACACACATATACATGCATACACATATGTGTGTGTGGGTGGGTGTGTATACCAATGTATATATTATATGTACATACACATATATACATGCATATACATACATACGCGTGTATACTGATGTATGCATGTTATATACATATATACATTCACACACATGCACATGTGTGTGTGTGTGTGTGTGTGTGTGTGTGTGTACTGATTTAGGTGCATGTTGTCTTCTTCATTAGAATGTAAACTTGTCGAAGGCAAGCTCTGCTTTTGATTTTTCTTTGTCTCCCTAATGCTCAGCAAGGAGCCTGGCAGAGAGTATGCCTTTAATCAATGCTTGTTGATTGATGGAATGATTATATCGCTTCTCCTTGACTGCCTGAGACTGAGTTTTAGTCTTTGTGTCCTCTGTGGAAGCTAAGGTAGTACCTGGCGGTCAGACACTTAATCGATGTTTGTCGAATGGAAAGAGACAAATGAATTTAGTGGGATCACAGGATTCAGAGCTGGAAGGGAACCTGGGGGTTCTTTGGCTGGGGCACACACACCTCTAGATTTCAAGGAGTCTGCGAACTTGGGTTGGAAAAAATACATATTTATTTTCACTAGTTTCTAACTGAAATTTAATATTTTCTTCTGTTTTATATATAAAAAAACCACCATTCTTCTGAGAAAGGGTCCATAGGTTCCACCAGACACTGACAAAAGGGCAGAAGTTGGGGGGCTAGGATGATACAAAAAGATGAAGAGTCCCTGTTGTAGTCCAACACCCTCTCTTTATAAAGAAACTGCAGTCCACAGAGGGGAAATGACTTGCCTGCTTTCTCATAGGTATTGAGTAGCAGCAGTGTGATTTGAAACTAGGGCCCTGAAAGCAAAGCCAGGGCCCGTTCCACTAAGCCACATTTATTTCATGTTTCTGAGATGTGTGTGAACTGAAGCTGAGGTCTAGGTTCCCAGGGACCCCCTCCTGAACTTTTTGGAATCTCAGAATGTCAAAGTGGAAGGGACCTCAGCCATCAGCCTAGCTGAAAAGAAACCCCTCTTTAACATACCTGAGACGTGCCTCTGCTTCCAGGCTCCCAGTGAGGGGGAATCCAGTACCATGCCAAGAAGCCCATTGCTCTTTTAGATAGTTCATTAGGAATGAACTATCAGGAATATTTTCCTTACATCAAGCCTAATTATGTTCCATTCTTCATAAACTGGGCTTTTCACTGTCCTTGAACACACCCCACTTATTCTTGCTATTGAACCTTTGACTATGTTGTATCCCCTTCTTACAAGATCTTCCTATCATCTTTATACCTTTTCAAATACCATCTTGTCGCCAAGGTACACATGGAATCTCATCTCCTCCAGAAGGCTTCACTACCTTGACCCACACTGATCTCTCCCGTCTCTGATAATTACTGTTGCAATTATATCTGTGCTTAACCACATAGAGCTTTTTGGGTGATACTTGTGTGACCTTGAACAAGTCACTTGCTTTTTCTGAGCCTCAGTTTCCCTATGTGTAAAATAAGGGTGTTGGACTAGATAACCTCCAGGATTTGATGATGTTTCACAATTCACCTGTCGGTCTGTCACCATGGTGAGATCTCAGACTGTATGTGAGCCATCCCTCAGCCGTCTGCCTGATACCTCAAGGAGTGCTGCATATATAATAAGTCCATTTAAATATATTAATGAAATTGAATTGACAGTTAAGTAAACCAGCTCACCCATCCATTCCTACTTTGGCCTGTAATTTCCAGACCTACACTTTATCCACCCATAACTCTTTAAATAGTTTAAGGAGACAGAAAATGTCTTGACAGTTTTTCCAAACATAACAATAATTTAGCGTTTCACTTTTTTCTTGTTAAAAGACAAGTATAATATTTCAAAATTACTGTTCTTTTTTCCCCCCTTCTTCCATTTCTTACTTCCTCTCTGTTCTCTTAATGTCGTTTTGTATTCCAAGGGTATAATTTTGAAATTATGAATCCTGTTGGTCTTATTTGTATTTCTCCTTTTGTGTATATGTTTCGAGAATTGTTGATGGGTAAATGTCATTTTTGTACTTTTGGATTCATAACTGTTCAATTAAATTCAAAAACAATTAATAATATTATGTATCTTGGAAATCGCTGTCAGGGATCTGGTGAATATGACATATTGTTAGGTATTTCAAGTTGAAGTTTTGTATCCAGGCCAAGTTAGAAAGATGAGAAGCAGACTGTTTTTTATAGACAAGCAGAAGGATATGGTAAATTTATGACAAAGCATATTACCATAATGTAACCAGGCTGGGAAATCTGTGTGGCTTCATAACTCATAAAATAAAACAGTGATCAGTAGCCTATCTCTATCCTAGTGTGTGGGTGGTTTTTTTTTTTGCATTGTTTACTTCTGCTCTGAGTCTGAAAACAAGAAAATCTGACAAGCTGAAGGAGAAAAGATTATCACCAAACAAAAACTGATTGGGGGCACCTTTCCCAGTTTCCTGTGTGTAGCTTTCTCCAGCTCAGATGCAGCAGTTGCCTGAGTTCTTGAGCCTAATTGGGATTGAAAGTTCTTCATAAAGGGCCATTGTTTTTTTTCAAATGGAACCCATCCCTGTGGTAGGAAACACTAGGCTCCCAAGGGTGACGTCAACCCTGGGAAGAAGCCCACTTACTACTCACCTCCAAGGGGGCAAAGTGCAGGCATCAGGCTCTTATCAAATTACATGGAGTATTCCTGCCTTCAAGATTGCATCAAAAATGCAACTTTTCCCTCTGAAAAATGGGACTATTAATGACATGGTCTTCCTTCTTAGAGTATTTCTAGGACACTGGTGGTTTATGTCTTGGGGGCCTTCTGGGTAAAGGAAACACCTGGTGTCCCTGATAAGCAAGTTATCTAATTAGTACTTCTAATCTGGGGAAACCCTTTGGATTTGTCCCGTAAGATGCATCACCTTGACTCCCATGTTGGTATGGCTCTAAGTGTCAGAAAGCACCCAGTTCAGTTACTACTCTGGGGAACCCGAAGGGACATTGTGGTATTTGTCCTCCTTGTTTTTCTGTCCATGATTATGTTCTAAGGAGCATTATATTTGGATGGCAGGGAGGCACTCTGATATCAATGTGATCTATCTGGGTTCTTCCATCCATATGAAGGAGTGGGGCTGGCGAGTCTTTGTGGAGGCTGTGAGCACTGGAGACCCCCACAGCTCCACTAATAGGGTCTTCTTTCTGCCTGGGGTTGTCCAAAGGCTTCTTTCATTTTCTGTCTCTCGGTGGGCCCTCAGGAATGATTTACTTTGTCTGAACTCCTGTGGTATCCACAGAGTCACAGCAAAGCATAGAGGATAGAGTGTGGGACTTGGGATCAGGAAAACCTGGGTTAAATCCTACTTTAAATGCTTACCAGCTGTGTGACCCTGGACGTGTTCATTAACCTCTCTGAGCCTCAATTTCCTCATCCATAAAAACAGAGATTAGAATGGCACCTGACTAAGGCTCTGGACCTGCAGACCAGAATTTAAGTCTGGCCTCAGACACTTACTAGCTATGCAAGCCTGGGCAAGTCATTTAACATATGTGTGCCTCAGTTTCCTCATCTGTGAAATGGGTATGATAATAGCATCTACCTCACAGGGTCGTTGTTAGGGTAAAATGAGATAATATTTGTAAAGTGCTCTGTGAACCTTAAAGTGTTATGTAAATGCTGGCTAATATTATTAGCTATTATTACTTAACGTCTTGGCTTCAGTTTTCTCATCTATAAAATCAGGATAATGATACCAGCCTTTCAGAGTTATTGTGGGGATTAAATTGTGAAAGCACTTTTCAAGTATATCACTGCTGGCTATTATTATTGTTAATAAGAATATTATTAATTATCATTACTTACCTAGGAAGATTGTTATGAATATCAAATGAGCTAATCTTTGTAAAGCATTTAGCTCACACTGATTAGTGATTTAGGGGGTGTGATTATTTTTCTTTTCATCACTTAATTTTGCCTACAAGTTGGGTGTGATTCTAATTCTCCCAGAATAGGCTGACCCTTCAAAAGTCCCTGAGGCCTAGTTTACCAATGGGTAAAGAATATAGCTCTGAAGCTCCTCTGGCCTGGAAATATCTGAAGGCAGGTCTTGGAGACTCAGTTGCAGGTTCATGGGGCAAGAGAGAAATGTGGAGAGTATATTCTAATTTTTCCCATTGTTCTGCTTGTCCCATGTCTTACCTGAGATGTCTCTAGGAATTTGAAAGTGACAAATTGAGGATGTGGAATCTTTCTTTTTCATCTTACTCACTTGCCACTGTGGACATAGCCCAAACCCAAGGGTCAAGTGCCAGGGAAACCTTTGAGTCGTATTAGGTATGGTTGCTTAGGTGGCACAGTGGATAGGATGCTGGGCCTGGAGTCAGGAAGATATGAGTTCCAATCCTGCCTCAGACACTGGCTATGCCTCTGTGGGCAAGTCACTTATCCCTGTTTGCCTCAGTTTCCTCATCTATAAAATGCTCTGCAGAAGGAAATGGCAAACCAGTCCACTGTCTTTGCTAAGAAAACCCCAAATGGGGTCACAAAGAGTCGGACACGACTAAAATGACGGTGTGTTATACAACATGTACAATATATATATAAAGTAATGTTGTAATTGCTCCTTTATTACTTAGCTAGCTTGAAGCCAAACATTTCATCTAGTGCTCTCCAGGCAATCATTCCACAGATACCTGTGATCACAGCCTATAGGAGCTTTGGGAGATTGGATAAATGAGACTATTCCCTGCTCCCAGAGAGACCACAGTACTAATAACTTCATTTATATGGTGAGATTCCTTTCTAACATATCATTCAATTTGATGCTCATAACAGTCTTGGGAGGAAGGCACCTTGATCCTTTGATGGAGCTGGGTGTGACCTCATCAATGTGGATACTTCTTCCAGTGTCATGAATTGCCA
The DNA here is from genome assembly GCF_003287225.1 of Phascolarctos cinereus. Lineage (NCBI taxonomy): Eukaryota > Metazoa > Chordata > Mammalia > Diprotodontia > Phascolarctidae > Phascolarctos > Phascolarctos cinereus. The sequence goes on from NW_027555736.1 coordinate 54,722,501, forward strand.
CCCTCCACACATCCTCTCATTCTGACCAACTCTTGCCCGTGGTCTTCTGCCTATTTTGCAGGCAAGGAAATGCTCATCCAGAAAGTTTGTGATGCGTGTGCCATAAATTTTGGTCTTTGGACCCCATATCTAATGTCTTTTTCCTTTTAGAGGAAACTGTGCTAGAGACAGGAGATGTATATAAGTAACAATGGTGTGAGAAGGTACAAATAAAGTACTAGGAATGGCTGCAGGAGAAGGATCATATTCTTTATTATATCTAACTTAAAATGCCTTGAATGGATTTAGCTGCATCATTGGATCTCATCCACATTAATGATGTTAAATCGCAGATTCATTAAAGTATTTAAAATGCTATTTTTAATTTCACTTCCAAAAGGCAGTGTTATATAGGATAGAGTGCTGGGCATGGGGTCAACAAGCCCTGGATTCAAATCCTGTCTCTTTTACTTACTAGAGGGTGACCCTGGGCGAGCCATTTGCCTACTCTGAGCCTCAGTTTCATAATCTGTAAAATGAGGTAATAAAATCAGTGGTCAACATATATTTATCGAGCATCTACTGTGTGTCAAGCACTGTGGTAAGTGCTGAGGATACAAAGAAAAAGCAAAATACTGTAGCCACCCTCAAGGAGCTTACAATCTAATGGGGGAGACAATGTATAAACAATTGCATACTATATATATGTATATATGTGTGCATGTGTGTGTGTGTGTGTGTGTGTGTGTGTGTGTGTATATATATATATATATATATATATATATTTGAAAATATGAGAAGCAGGAAGCCACCCTGTTTGCCACACTATATTATACATGTATAAATACATGTATAATATAGTGTGGCAAACAGGGTGGCATATATATATGAACATATATTTATATATTATATATTTACATATATAAATATACATTTATACATAAATTGCACACTATATATTACTGTGCTGTTATTAGTGCGTTATTATATATCTTACTGTACTATATAAAAAACACCTAATAACTTGGATATAATTAGCACCTCTTAGCATAGTTTTGAGACTCAGATGAGTGCATGTATATAAAGGGCTTTGCAAACTGTAATGAGCTCTATAAATATCAAGTTGTTTTTATTTTTATTATTATTGTTATCCTCCTTGAACAAGTCATCGAGGATTCTATTAGTGAGTGACTAGCTTTGTGGTCTTAGAAAGAAAAGACCTTCCTATCTTTTGTTTGCATATCTTTTATGGAAACAATCCACACTGCACCTGTTCAAACTTTTCAGTGGAAATATGTGAAAGATAAACAGTTGATTTTGGAGTGTATTATAAGGCTGTATTGTTCAACATGGCAGCTCGTTGATGGTCGTCTGTAATTATGTCCCCGCTGTCATCCCTGAAAGTCCTCGCTGCTGTGTTGTTGATCAGATATGGAGTTGGAGGTTTTCAAAGCTGGAAAATTTGAAAGAGCGAGAGAGCCCATCAGGGCTCATTCCAACAGGCTTAAGGGGAATGGAAGACATGTTGCTCGTACTGGCCGAGGGGTCCCAGGGATACCCCGATGTTCTCTCTCTTCTTAATGATGGGTAACAACGTTAAGGACCACTGAGTCACAGCTGACTCAGAGCCATGCCAAAGCTGGGTGAGAGTGATGATTTTAATGAAGGTGCTTGAAAAGGAGGGAATCTTCTCACTGTCCTAAACAGATGAATATTTAAGGAACAATGACCCAAATCACGTGTTGTGAGAGATAAGCTTAACAAGTTTAAGTTCATGGTGGTGGGGAAGGGGGGAGAGTTAGGGGGGAAGAGGTGTAGACAGACAGGGACAGAAAGAAAGGCTCGAATTTTCCACCAACTTTACCATCACACATGGGCTTAGTGCCCTGCTGGGTCTGAGTTAGAATGATTCTGCTGCATGAGGAAGTCAGGGACAAATGAGTTACCATTTTACTTGGTCCATCTAAAGCTGAGTTAAGCTGGAAAATGTCTATAACCCCAACAGCATCCAAGGTACCATGGTTCAGGACCATTTAAGAAAATAGTGATTTTTACCAGCGGAGGAAAAAAAATCCTAATTAGCCTACCCAGGAAAAACAAAAAGGCCCCCCCAACTATCCAATTCAAGCCACCTAAAGCTCTAGGAACAATCTCTGGGGCATTTAATAAGAGGATCATAAAAAGTCCTCTAAGCAAAAATTGGATCCCAGAGCAAGAGATTATACATCAGTGCAGAAAACAAAAACCAAAACAAACTTAGACTGAGAGAATAGCAGCAAGTCTAGGAGTAAAGGAAAGGGAAGGCATTAGAATGGGCCATACTCAGGGAATTAAGGGTAACCCATGATCAGGGTATAGTTAAGTCAGCAGACAACTTTCAATGGGCACCTCCAAAAATGTATTTGAAAAGATAGCCCTTTGAGATGAATGATGACTATTACTTAGTGAGATAAGACAAGGGGACATGAGCCAGGAGAAGTGAAGGGGAAGAAAGGAAAGGATAATGATCCCTAAGGGGGACTTCTCTCCATCCTTCTCATCCTGCACTGGTCTGCTGCCCCTGATAGTGATAACTTAATGACATTAAGGGCCACATCATGGTCCAGTGGAACGATTGTGGGCTCTCAGTAAGAGGATATGGTTGATGCCCCACTTCAGATATTTACTACCTACATGACCCTGGGCAAGTCACTTAAACTCTTTGAGCCTCTGTTTCCTCATCTCCAAAACAAAGGAGATGAATTAAATTGCTTCTGAGGTCCCCCGTCCAACTCTGGTTCTATAAGCCTATGGATTCTTACTGCCTCTATGGCCTTGTTTCACACAGGATCACAGATGTAGAACTGGAAAGGATTGTAGAACCTATCTGGTTCCACACCTTCAATTGCCTATGAGATTTATTAATTGGGCAATCTTGAAACCAGCTCCTCTCCCTACCTCTCAGCCCTTGTCACTCACTGGCACCACCATTGTCTCAATCATCCAGGCTCACGATGTTAGTGTGATCTTTGCCTCAGCCCTCTCTTCTGTACTCCATAGCTAGTCATTTCTTAAGGCATGGCACCATAGACCTAGGACTGAAATAGATCTTAGAGGCCCTCTTGTGCAATGCCCCTCATTTTACAGATGAGGACAGTGAAGCCAAAGGAACCTAAATACCTTGCCCAAAGTCATATGGGTTGTAGGATTTGAAACCAGGTTCTCTAACTCCAGAGTCAATGTCCTTTCCATAGTGTTGTGCTGGTTTGCTTTTCAAATGCATTTCATATCCAACCCAATTCCATTGTTATCACTCTAGTTCAGGTTCTTACCTCCTCACACAGAATAATAGAATTTTAGCATTAGAGCCTCAGAGTTCCTTCTCTAATATAACTGGCAGGTGGTCATCCAGCCTTTCCTGGAAGGAAGACTTTCAGTAAAGGACTAACCCTGAGATGCTCCATCCTTTTGGATAGTTCTAACTGTTAAAGTATTTCCCCTCCCCTTACATTAAACCTCTCTGCATCTTCTTTTTGCTCCCAGTTCTCTCCCCACTGCCTCCAGCAGAAAAAGCCTGATTTTTCTTCCATAAGACTGTCTTTTACATACCTAAATCCAGCTCTCAGGATTTCACCTTTAGCCTCCAGTCTTTTTTTTTTTTCCCCTCCAGGCTAAGCATTCCCAGTTCCCTCAACCAGTTCTCATATGACATATACTCAAGGCCTTTCACCATCCTGATCCCCCTTCTTGGAACATTATGTATAAGTACCAATGGTTTTCCTCAACTGTGGTCCCCAAGACCAAACAATTATGTTCCCTAGACTTTTTTTTTTTTGGCTAGGCAGTTGGGGTTAAGTGACTTGCTCAGGGTCACATAGCTAGTGAGTGTCATATGTCTGAGGCTGGATTTCAACTCAGGGCAGGTGCTCTGTCCGCTGCACCACCTAGCTGCCCCACCCCAGATGTGTTCTGAAAAGGATGGAGTAAAATTGTATTAGCTTCTTTGTCTAACATATACTTTTAACTTCTCTTTTAAGCTGGTAATGCACTAACGCACTGTCTTTTTCCCCTCTAAAGATTTGCTATCTGGATTATTGTAGCAGTGTGCTAACTGGCTTCACTGATTCCAGTCTTTCTGCCCTTTATTTTCTATCATACTGCCCACCAAGGGGTTCTCAACCTGGGGTCTTTGAACTTAAAACAAAAATAAAAAAAAACCCCATGCTTTGATAACTGTATTTAATATGGTTTATTTTCTTTGTAATTCTGTGTATCTAATGCAATGAAAAACATTATTCTTAGGAGTCCATGGACTTCGCCAGATTGTCAGAGGGGTCAATGACAAGAAGAAGTGAAGAACCCCTATTAGAGATGACATTTTCATTATTTCCTCTTTACCCATCCTCACAACTCCTCAGTAGCTTAGTCTTTCTTCGCACATTAAATTTCTTTGCTAGATTTCAAGGTCTTCCAAAACATGGTCCCATTCCTTCCACCCTTATTTTCTATCATTCCCAGCACACACTTTGGCTCCAGTCTAGCTGCTTTCTTCCTGGCCCACAGAGGCACTGACTCTGTTTATTCCTACTTTAGTTGATGTTTTTCCCTTTACCCTCCAGTTGTCCATATCTTCCCCATCATTCAGATTTCCACGGATCACCATGGATCCTCCACAAGTCAGATTTGCAAGAAACTTTGCTTGTTTATTCCAACTCTACTTAAATCTACCTTTCATTGGAAGTCAGAGCACTCTGAGTATGTAACCCATTTAGCACCAAATTAGATATAGTCTTATGCGAATCTGTAATTGATTCATGTACGTAGTCTAGATTGTACCAGCCTACTAGATTTTACTAGGTTAACAAGATTGTAAACACCCCGAGGCTAGGGATCCTTCCATATACGTCTTTACTATATAATTTAATATGCTTAGCATAGTGGTTGTGGGGGATTAACAATCTTTCTTTTGTAATTAATTCTGTGTGTTTCTTAACAATGGGGGCTGCAAGAAGGAGATGGAAATGGAGAAAGAGAAAATCAGTGTAGGGGATTAGCAGAGGCTGCCTGGGTTTTTAGGACTTAGTCTGTATAAAAGTAGGGAAGGGTAGAATTTCCATTTCTTGGCAATATGAATGTCCAGCTGAGGAGAGTAAGAGATAAGAGCAAGTGACCATTTGTATCCCTTAGGTCCAGGATGAGGAGTAATAATGCTCTAATGCTAAAGCCACTGGATTTGGATTCAGGAGAGATGGAAGTTTGGTGCCCGATTCTGACATTTTATTAGCTGTTTGATAATGAATAAATCACTTAACCTGTAGGAAGATAGGGGTGATGATAGTTACATTGCCCCTTTCACCAGGTGGCTGTGAGGAAGGTGTTATATAAGCCATCGTGCCCTAGAAAGGTTTGTCATGGCTGTTAATGTGTCTTGGCAGAGCCCAGCTTGTCTCACTCTGGAGGAATCCAGGGAGGGCTGGTCAGCTTCTTTGATAACTGCTCAGCAAGGTCCAGCCTCTGCATCTCTGCAAGATTTAAAAGGAAGCACTGATCACCTGCTGGGCTATTTTCATTTTGTTTCTAGAAATAATTCATCACCCAGCTTAGTGATGGTTTTTGCCACAAAGTGTTGGCTTTAATCCCCAGGGGTGTGTTTTTCCTTTAAAAATATTTTGAAATTTTACTAATAAAAATAAGTTGATCCTGCTGTTTAGGTGAGTGTGTATCCTATGTTATGTTTGTAATCGATGCCTATGGAGATCCCATAACTGCTATTATATGAAATAGAGGAGTGCATCTTTGCATTGGGTCAGCTCTTTCTCTCCTTTCCCTATTTCCTCTCATCCTTTTTTTCCCTCTCCCTTTCCTATTCTTCTCTCTTCTCCTCCCCTCCCTTTCTGTTCCTTTTTTCAATTCCTCTTTTCCTCAGTTCCTCTTTTGTTTTTCCTTTCCTCCTCTTTTCTTATTTCCTTCTTTTCGCTACATTTTCCTCCTTTTTTCTTTCCATCTCTCCCCTCCTCTACCTTTCCTTCCTTCTTTCTCTGTTTTCTCCTTCTTTCTCTTACTCCCTTCCCTCTTTCTTCCCTTTCTCCCTTTTTCCTTCTATCCTTCCTTTCACTTCTTTCCTCTCTCCTTTTCCCCTCCTTCCTTCTTTATTTCCCTCTCTTCACCCTCCTCCCTTTCCTCTGGCCTATCTCCTCTCCTTTTCTTCTCAGTGTAGCAGAAGGTGACAGCATGATCAGCCTTACAGCAACAAACATATTTGGTCTGATATTTTTTGCGGGCAGTATGGTGCATGCAACTTCCAGTTTGCTTTACAGGCAACAGAGAGCCCAAGGGGAGACAGGAGAGTTGCATAGTGCTTGCCGAGGGACCTTTCACTTATGAGTAGAGAGAGGGCATCTTTCCCCAGGGCTAAGGTCACTGCCTTCCTGAGTCTCTCTTGATTTCTAGCACTAATAGCCAATAGCATTTCCAAGTGGGGTCAAGGTAAGGCTAGGATGCTTTCAAGAAGTGGACTAGGGAGAAACAACAAACAGATGTTCTTTGATGATAACTATTGAGAAAAGAGGATTTGGCTGAGAGATCTGTGCCTTTCACTTGTTGAGAACCTTAAGCTGGAGCCAATGGTGTGGGTTTTTTTTTTTATCCTTGGTCTTTTTTTTTCATTCTCTTTTTGCCCCCTAGAGTCACGGTGTACCTGCTGTTACTATCAAGCCATTTGCCAACAGTAGCATCTGTTCAGTGTAGCCATCAAGAATTTGAATGTCAATATCTTTGCCTTGAAATGAATGGAAAAGTATTTGTCACTCAGCGGCAATCACTCTTCAAATAAAAGGTTAGCCAGACAGGGCCCTTAATCAAAGAGTCGGTCTTTTCTGTCAGCAGTGCCTTTTAAATAGCAATGATGAAGGCTGGCTGTCAGGGTATGACTTGATGAGCCAGGTGATTGATCTGCATAAATCATTTTCTTTTAACATTGTCAGTGAAGAGTAAATTGGCGGGACATTTTGGGTATTAGCTCTGTTGAAATTAATATGCAGTATCCTAGGTGGGTCCTCCCTCCCAGAGTCACCATAAAAGAAATCACAGGGAGGATTTTAGCCTGCATTTTTCTAAGAGTTGAAATTAGACAGTTGCATCTACTTGCTCTGGTCATCATCCTACATATTCAATTTGCAAGTTAAGCATTTTTGCATACATTATGAAATCCAGAAGGGATCTAGCTCATTTGGGAATTAGCTAGAGGTGGGAGCTTGGGCCTGCCAGTAAATCTGCACAGATCCAGTGACTCTAAGGTCAAAAGCCAAGGATGAGGCCCACTTTAAACAGTGGCCTCTGCAATACTACATACATGAGGTTTAATGTGCCTGGAATCATGGAAGGATCCTGATAAAATAGTTAAAATTAAGGACACTCCCTTTGAGTAAATCAACCTGGATTTGGGCTATTTGATCTTTTCTGTTCTTTAGTACCCCATTTTTCCGGTGTGAGGGAGTACAATTAGCGATTAAATAGATAATATGGAGGTCAATTTCAGTCAAAAAAAGGTATAACTGGAAAAAAAAACCCAAAACAAAACATGAGCTGATCATATATGTCCAAAGAAGGAGCTCATGTGCTCTATTAGGGTGCCTGCAGTGTTAAAAGAATGTGAGGAAAGCCCTACCTACATTTGGGTGGACCCCATATGGTAACATCCTGGGAGAACATGGAGTAAAATTGTATCAGGCAGATAGGCATGGATGGATAGCTGTCCCTGTCATTGAAGGACATCTGATGCTGATAGGGATCACAGTTTCATTGGAGAGTATTGGAATTGACTGTTTTCTTCTTTTTGAAGACTGTTTTATGGAGAACTTGCATAAGGCAAGCACTCACATGATGGTCAGAAAAAGTAGTACAAGGACATTCTCAAGTTCTCTCTGAAGAACTTTAGTATCAATTGTGAGACAGGGGAGATATGAGCACAGGACTGCTCAGCATGGCTTGCCTGTGTCAAAGAAGGTGCTATATTCCATGAGCAAAGCAGAATCATAATAGCACAAAGGAAACATGAGCTGTGCAAATCCAGAGACATCTCCATCCCAAATGGATGCCAATCTAATGGGCTATTTGTGCCTGACCTGTGCTAGAACCTTCTGAACTTATATTGGACTGGTCACAGCTGGACACACTGTACTCTGACCCCAGCATCATAATGTCATTGGTCCTCTTTGGAAATGAAGGATGAACAACAGTGGAATAGAATATGGAAAGGAAGATTCAGTGTGAGAGGGTAGTGAAATGTGATCCGGAGGTATGTGGTCATCATTTTCCCTATCGTTAGACCAACAGATACAACTGAGTTCTTGCAGATTTGACTTTCGAATTTACAAACATAATGGATGCTACTAAAACCTATTGACTGAAAAAATGGCAAGAGAAGAAATGTCCTTAGATATTGAGATAAATGAAAGGGATGTGACTGAGTGAAATTCTTGCATTATCTTAGACAAACTCTTCTGTTGGAGAGACTGTGTGCAAGAAAGGTTTTTAAAGGAGCCACTGTCCACTAAAAAGTAACTCTTGAAGAGGTAAGTGGTCACTAAACTCTTTTCCTTTTCCTCATTTCTGAGGGAATCAAGTTGATGAGGTCATGATGACAGAGTCAATAAAGAGGAGGACTTTTTTCTAGTTCATAAAACAATTTTATGGATTGGATATCTAATGGTTGAGAAATGGATTTTATAGGGTCTTCCTGCAAATTCTCTTCATTTGGCATATTGATTACAAAAGTTAAAAGAATACTGTCTGTTCATCTAGATTCCAGTACCTTCTGTGCAGGTAACGTCCTTTGCTAAAGACTCTTCTACCTATACATGCCACATTACAGATTTGAATGCCTATGAAAGCTCACACGCATACACACATCATACTCTCGGCTTAATTTGTGGCCAAATCTTCCCTAAAGAAAAGCTGAATAAGTAACATCCCTTAGTTTTGGTTATCTCTTAAATTCATATTGCTGTGACCTTTGGCTTTTTACATTTTAGGGACAGTGTTTAGGGAGAGTTAATGATGGTAGTGGCAATAGCTACATGTATGACCAGAAAGGGAGGGGGTTGCATCATGCAATGAAAATGAAGGTTAGTAGATATTCAGATTAGATATGCAATTCTCAAAATATGAAAGGTATCAGAAGAAAGCTTCTAGACTATTGTGTAAACCCTCTATTGATGATTGGATGGGAAGACATTCAAAATTCATTCGTTCAAGAAAATTTGTTGAGCAGCTTCAATGTGTGAGACACTGTGCTAAATATTGAGGAGAGATGAAAAAGTGACAAAAGCTACCCTCAAATAGCTTACTGTCTGTTATGGGATATCTAAGCTATACATGGAAAACTAATACAAGGTAGTGTGGAATGGAAGTAGAGGAGAATGAACGCTTGTTAATTGTTTGTTTGCAATCAGAGTGAAGTCCCACCAGTTTTTTGATGTTTGTGAGAGGGAATCGAGCCTGTTTCTTCTTTAACCATCCACACCAAAGCTCTCCTGTGTCCTCTCCCCTGCCTCTTTTTTTTATACCTGTTCTAATTATCCAGCTTTGTGCTTTCCAAGGTTTCTTTTCTTTGCTACCCAGATAGTCCTGATTTCTGTTCTTGAACCGCTCAGACCTTGAATATACCAAGAAGTGATAGAAGACATTCCTTCTTCACTTTCCTGCCTCTGACTGTGTCTGCAAAGATGGAGATGGGGTTGGGGGGAGGAAGGGGTAAGGAAACCTTGGTCCATGATCTCTGGCTGGCCACTCTGCGAAGTCTGGCCATGTTACATTTGATATTCTGCTCAAGATTAATTTCGTGTAATGAAGATCTGAAACAGGGTGTTTTAAAGCTCCTCTAATGTTTCATTTATAGCAATCTATCAAAACGATAGATATTTAGCCTTCTTTATTGGATATGAAACATTAACTTAAACTCAGGACTGGTTTCTGTTTTAAATACCAATATCCATTACACATTTCCTGCTGTAAACGTCTCTGACCCCTGCCCTTCATTTCATCAAGCATCATGAAAAATCAGCCACCACCTGCCCAACTAGACAGCCTGGTGGATTTAGCTTTAGGTTGCTATTTCTTCTACAATTTTAATTGTTCATCTCCCCCTGTTGCCAGTTTCCCCTTGCTTCCCAGGCACAGCTTGGGCCTTTTTCTTTTTATGGTCAATAAGAATCAATTACTTAAAAAACATGCTGAGTATCTACTGTGTGCTTGTCTGCTGGAACCACTGAGTAGGGCTTATCTTAGCAAGTATAAAATGTAGGAAAAGGGATTTAGAAGCCACTGAATCAGAGTTCTCTGTCCTTTGGCTTGGTAATCACTTCTTTTTCAAATCTGGCTTCTATAATATGATGACGCGTAGTAAGGCTACGTTAGTCTTCCTTGCCCTGTCTTTCTACTTCTGATAGCATGGGAAATGCTAATTTCCTAATCGTCTCTGATCAAAGTGTAATGGGTAGGTGGAGTGACCACATATACTGTAGTGCCTCAGATCTTTCACCTAGAAGCATGGACATTTATTCATTCCTTGGGCTATCTTGTTCACTTTAGACTGCTTTCACACTGGTAGATCTCTCAGAGAAGAATCTTCAGCACATGTTTACACTTAGATTCTCTCAGGATCCTAGGGGGGCAACCCTGTTGAGAAAAAATAAAATGCCCCTACTCACAATATGAACTCTTTAGCCCCTACCAATGGGGTTCTATTTGCACAACTAGCCACTCACAATAATGGTACTTTTATATATTAAACATAGTCACTTGACAATAAGACAAAAGACATAATATCGTATGGGACAGCTAGGTGGTGCAGTGGATAGAGCTTGGGCCTTGGAGTTAGGAGGACCTGAGGTCAAATCTGTCCTCAGACACTTGACACTTACTAGTTGTGTGAGCCTGGGCAAGTAGTTTAACCCCAATTGCCTCACAAAAAAAAAAGAAATAATATTACAGACACTCATATATAAAAGGAACTAAATAAATAATAAGTATATCACAATCCACATATAAACCCGGGCCACATTCTCCCACCAACGTACTCAGTATTAGCAGAGGACAGTAGATGCATGCTTACAGAAACCTGCCAAAGAAGCATGAATGAGGAAAATCCGTGTTATCAAGGTAACATATAACTCTGGAGACATAAATTTAGGTGCCTCTGTCTCAAGAGCTGTTTATAAAAGTTTGGTGAATGTAACTTCTACATTGATTAAATGCTTCCGTTGCTAAACTGAATTGTTTTGTATTATGTTTGACTAACTCTTGCTCAATTAGTTAGTTTGATGAGTCACTTCTGATTCTGTGCTTCCAATCAGTTATCACTTCCTACTTCAGATTTAGCTGGTACGATGCTGAAACCTCACCATTCACCTCTCTCCTCTTTTAGCTTTCTGAGTTGAGATTCTAGGTGGTCAGATCTATTATATCGGTCTACTAAGTCATACAATTGTGGTGTTGATATCTCTCTAGCATCACGCGACATGTTACATTGAAAACTCAGTAGCAGCTCTCTTAGCACTCATTCAGACTCAAACCCCAGCAACTGTCTCTCAGTGTAGCTCTCCGAGGAAAGTGTAACTCATCAATAAACTTTAAAGGGATGATATCTTAAAATAGAATGAGCATATAGCCAATTTCATATCCTTCTTCCCAAAACCTAGATTGAGATTGGCTTTCTATTTACTTAAGGGTCTTATCCAGATTTCTTAGCTGGCATTTAATATCCTGAATCAGTTGATCCCCTATTCATACTTATTTTCAACTATTTTCCAACATAAGAGCATGTTTGTCATGATATTCTTCTGCTCAGGGGTCATGCTTGCCTCTACAGCTTTGCTCATGTTATTTTCTTTACTTGAAATCACCTCTTTATATACTCTTCTAGTCCACATCATACCAAGTCTTCAATTATTTAATTAGCTAGGGAACTCATGAAGTTTTCTTCCATGACTTCACTTATTTTCCTTCTCTTTATTCCTATAGCCCTTAGAACCTATATGACACAATATAAACCTTTTTTTCATGATGACATTGAGAACATTGGTGTTACCTTATAGGAAGGATACAGAAAAGCAAAATATCCAGGGTGATGGGAAACCTACAGCTCTTTCCACATGAGGACCTATTGAAAGAACTGGAGTTGTTTTGCTTGGAAAAGAGAAAAATTAAAGGGGATATAATAGCTGTCTTCAGATATTCTACAGGCTGTCATATAGAAAAGGGATTAGCTTTGTTCTCTTGGCTCCCAGTGGACAGATTGGTAGAAGTGGTAAAGGAGCAAATTTAGGCTTGGTGTAAGGAATAGACTTCCTAGCTCAAGCTATATAGATATAGATACAGGTATAAGTGTACACACACACACACACACACACACACACACACCCCTATACCTGTATGTATATAGGTATAGGTATACTTAGTGGAATGGGTTGCTGCAGGGTTCCCACTCCTTTGGAGTCCCCAAGCAAAGACTTAAAGAGTTTGGGGTGGAGTGAATTCTTGATCAGGTATGGAATGGCTTAGATAATAGTTTACAACTCTTTCAACTCAGATTTTGTGATTCTATGATATGTTTTTCTCCATCTGAAATGGGAATGCTGTCACCCTCAGGATCATTATCATTACCAAGTAATTATGAATCTTCTGTCTGGATCCCCGCTCTAGTTCATACTACACTTGGCTATTGATATTCTTAGAGTGCAAGTCTGACCATGTCACACTCCTATCCAGTACATTCCAAAGGCTCCTTTTCTCCTCCAGGGTCACATGTAGAATCCTGTTTGATGTTCACAGCCCTTTATAATCTGGCTGCCTTTTGCCTTTTCAGTCTTTTTACACCTTACTTCCCTCTGCCTACTCTGTCAGGTGATACTGGCCTCCTTGCTATTCTTCACACAAAGACATTCCATCACCCAACTCCAGGTACTTTCATTGACTCACCTTCATACCAATAATTCTTTCCTTAAGTACCAGCTAAAATCTTACCTTTTACAAGAAGCCTTTCCCAGTCCTTAATGCTGGTGCCTTCTTCATGTTGATTATCTCTAATTTATTTTGTATATGTCTGTACATAGTGGTACAAACTTACCATGTTTGTAGCATGTTGTCTCACCTATTAGATTGCAAACTCCTGGAGAAGAGATTTTTTTTTAGTCTTTCTTTGTATCCCAAGCACTTACCACTGTGCCTGACACATAGTAGAAACTTAATAAATGCTCGTTGATGGATTGACTGATTAAGCTTGGTTATTTACTAAGAGAATTCTTTGGACACATTGTCACTGCCCTTGAGGGTACATCAATAAACGCAGATATAAGGTTAAAAGAAGAGTAACATGAAACAAAACATGAATACGTAGTAAAACATAAAGGTGACTATAGCAGAAGGTCAAGGGGATAATGATCAAATGGTCTAAGAAAGCAGTAAAGGGAGTTTGTCCAGCCCAGACAATGAGACTACTGACCTTCAAAGAAAAGATGTTAGTTTCATGTTTTTTTGATCAATAGTTATAAGAAGCTTAAAATACATTGTCTCACATTTATTTTTGTATGTTTTAAATATCTAACAAGCTGTCTACATCATTATCAAGTTGTGTTTCTTTTGCCTATCAAAATCTTGAGTGAGTGTTGAACTGGCCAAAAAATAATCAACATAAAACTGTCTTTCCCCTAACAATATAGAATGTTGCACAGATGTGTGGTTAAGTATTTATTATGAACATGCAAATATCGGTGTCCCTAAGGTTCGTTCTTTGATTTCCAAACTGCTGTTGCTTTATTCGGTATTGTTGATTAATACAGGTCTTTGCATTGACACACGGCATGTCTCACACTAGGGCCACTGAGACACTGCCGAAGAGAAGAAAAGGAAAATCCATGGATTAATCTTCTCAGGCATATACAGGATTTGACAATGGGGGTCACCTTGTGAGAAATGTCAGTGGGCAGTAGAGGGGTGGCTTATGGAGGAATGTGCCTACACCATAGCAAGCACTCTGGAAATTGTTTAGTTTGTTTGATTAAATGTGGAAGGAGAATGGAATTATAGGATTTGAAATCAGAGAGAATGTTAGAGATGTCTTGTCCAGCAGTTCTTAACCTAGGGTCCGTGAACTTAGTTAAAAAAAATACACATATATACATACATATGCGTACATGTATTATACAAGTATATATAATAATATATATGTGTGTATATGTGTATGTATATGTGTATACATGCACACTGTTTTTGATTACTGTATTTCAATCCTTGTAATCCTATGTGTTTTACTTTATGCATTTAAAAACTATTATTCTGAGAAGGATTAATAAGCTTTACCAGCATGCCAAAGTAGTCCATGAAACAGAAATTAAGAACCGTGGTTTAGGCAATTCTTTTTTTAAATCTTTCCATAATGAAACTCAGACCCACAGGGACTGATACTAACTAACATAACTGGGATTTGAGCCTATGCCTTCTGTCTCCCATTCTCATGTTCTTTTCCCATTACTTCGTGTGGCTCTGTACAACATCAAGGGAGATCTCTCCTCACCCCTCTACTCAGCTATCATATTAATTTTCCTAAAGTACATGTTTTGACCCCATAACTCCTCTGCTCAAGATGCTGCCATGCCTCCCCACTGCCTCCAGGATCAAATACAACATCTTCTGTTTGACTTTTGGAGCCTTTTGCGGTCTGGCCCTAGCCTACATTTCCGGATTTTTTGTTCATCACCTCCCCTCACATGGATTCTGTGCTGTGTTCACACCAGCCTATTTATTATCATATGTAGAACATTCGAACTCTTACCTCTCCAAGTTTACACAGGCTAGAATGAGCTGCTCCCTCACCTGCATATTTTAGCATCCCTAGCTTCCTTCAAGGCTCAATTTAAGTACTATCTCCTGTAGAAGGCCTGCTGTGATCCTCCCAGTTGTTAGAGCCACTCAAATGACTTAGTACATATTTTTGTATTCATTAGTCTGTGGATGTGTTGTTCCCTATCCTCCATGTTCTCCCATCTCCCACCTTCCCTTCTAGGGAAGGGAGTATTTGTTCTTTCTATCCCCAGTGCTGATTGAATGAATGAAAAGGCAAAAACAATGAGAGACGTTAATACTGGACTGACTATAAGAAAGTTTGAGCTAAACATGGAGCATCTGAAGAGGCTGTAATGTTTCTTCCTTTATTCTTTCAAGATGTGTAGGTGTATGTATAGAATGATACACATACACACACATTTGTATCTAATGGTAGCCATCTCTAGGGCAGAGGGGAAAAGGGAAGAAAAAAAGAAAAAAAATTACATGAGAAATTTATTACGTATTTAAAAAGAATAGCAAGTTATACATAATAGATTGAGTTTCATATGCAATCATCTTTTAAAAATTTATTATTTTGGAATTATGGATATGCTTATTTTATTTCTTAAGTTCAGAATGAAATTTAAAAAGATGTAATCTGATATTATCTAAAATATAAAAGTTTTCCCTATTAAAGCACTGTTTGTATACACTGCACTGTGCTATTGATTGGGAAAGATAATGAAATTTAACCTCAATGACGTAGTCATGGAATATCGAAGTTGGAAGGAAATTTAAAAAAATCAGCTAATCCAACCCATACATAAAAAAGAATTCTCTTGACTTCATACCTAACAAGTGGTTCCCCACCAGTGGGCTAACCAGTCAGTCTGAATAGCTTCACTGAAGGCAAACACTCCTCAAGTAAACCATCCCACTCTCTTAGGATGCTGTTCTCTCCATCCAGCCTAAATCTGTCCCTTTTCAGCTTCCACACACTGAGCTTCTTAAACTTGTTACCCGAGGTCAAACAAAACAAATCGAATCCCTCTCCTACACAGCTTCAAAACATTTCTCCCCTAGTTCTTTTCTTCCCCAGGAAAATGATCCCCATTTCCTTCTATTGGTTCTTATATTGCACCATGTCAAAGCCTCTCACAACCTAGTTGGCCTTCCCTAGAAACTTCCTGGGCCATCAGTGGCCCTCCTAAGCTGTATGCCCAAGTAATCAATCAGCAAATATTTATTAAGTACACACTATGTACCAGGCACTGTGTGAGGTGTTGAAAATACAAGCACAAAGAATTAAACAATCCCTTTTTCCAAAGAACTTAAATTCAAATGGTGAAAATATAAAAATATGTACAGGATTAGTATAACATGAATAAATAAAACTATATGCATAGATAAACATATATATATATGTATGCATATGTATATACATGTCTATATACACACATATGTATATGGGTATAACCCTGGGCAAGTTATTTAACCTCTCTAAGCCTCAGTTTTCCCAAAGGTAAAATGGAGATTATAATAGGACCTATATCAAAGAGTTGTTTGGAGGAACAAGTGAGATTGTGTGTGCGTGTGTGTGTGTGTGTGTGTGTGTATACATATATGTATATATATAAACATTAGACATCTATACATATGTATATATATATACATATGTATATATATATACATATGTATATATATGTATATATATATATATGTATATATATATATATATATAATTGTATATATTTAACATGCTTTGCAAACATTAAGGCACTCTGAATGGCTTCTTAGCCTGGAGTCTATGAGCTTGATTTAAAAAAAAATTTTGAAAACTGTATTTCTATATTTTGGTTTCTTTTTTAATACTGTGTATTTTTTTTTATATGTTTGAAAATACTATTGTGAGAAGGGATCCCTAGGCTTCATCAGATTGCCAAGGGTACCATGATCCACAAAAGGTTAAGAACCCCTGAACTATAGAAATGTGAATTCCTATTAGTCTCTTGATTTGCCATTTCAACAACTACATAGAAAGGAAACAAGGTTAATCTGTGTTAGTATGACAAATCTGAGCCACCATAGAGCTTATTGTCTAAATAAAAGAATATGATATATACACACAACTCAGTAACACAAAATATCATGTACATACCTTACAGAGGTACAGGGTGATATGTGGGGTTCAGTGTGAAGAAGGTCATTGCTACCTTTGAGGATCAGGGAAATTTTCATGGAGGACTTAGCATATGGATTGGCAGTTTAACAATCAGTAGGAGTATGGTCAAATAGTGAGCAAAGACATGGGAGTGGGAAAGCCCACAAATAAAGTAGTAGTCGATTTATTTGGAATATACATGGAGGAGAATAATACAGGATAAGACTAGAAAGGTTGGGTAGTATTAAATCTTAGAGAACCTTGAATACTAAGGGTAAGGAATTTAAACTTTATTTCATAAACAACAGAAAACAACTGAAGGATTTTGAGCTGAGAAATTATATGATCAGACAAATGGAAACAGATCAGCTTCTTTGAGGGGAAGGCAAATTCTTTAGCAGCTTACTAAACCTATGGATAAAAGGTAAGTTTAGCTAGATGTTCTCATCCTTATTTCTTGGTTTTGTCTTCTCTACTTTTGGGAGTCCTTTTCCTGGGACGTCCAGATGAGAACTCCCAATTCCATAACAGTAGGAATTCCATCAGTCTCACTAGAAGGGTAGAGGTTTCTACTTCCGTTTAATGAGGATCCACTAAACTTCAAGAAATCAGAATGTGTGTGCGTGTGTATAAAAATATTTTGTGGTAAAAATAACACTGTTTAGCCATAAAGTGGACAGTGCACCATTCTAGAGGTTTGACCTATTGGTAACAGAGTTGCCAACATGTCATATCTTGTTTTTTTATAGCACCAAACAAATATAACCCAACAAAATACAAACACCAAATGTAAGCAATCCATAAAACCCAATGGACTATAATAAAGAAGTGAAAATGTATTGATACACACCAAACAATGTAATTATCATTATTTTTTAATAAAGCTATTTGTCATCAATAAATACCAAAGGGAGCAAGGAGAGTTTCAAGCACAACAATGCCATCTTCCGTAATTATAGCTATTAACAATTTAAAGCATAATTATGTGAGGGAGAAACTTTTAAGAATGTTTGCAGTGTTTTCTACAAACACAAGTTGGATCTTCCATATCTCTCAGAAATACTCTAGGATGATTTCATTGTTCTCAGCAAACTGGGAGGGTGAAATTGGAAGGTGGGTGGCGGGGGGAGGGACGATGTTACTTGAGACTTAAATTTCTTCATTTTGCAATGTGTTTTCATTCATGTCCTTCCTTGACTATTTCCATTCCCAAATCAGCTATTTGTCCTTGATGAAGATCTTGAGTTCAGCAAGAGGGTAGCAATGCTAATTATCTGTCCAAATTCATAAATGTCTCCAATTAAAAGAACTTCTTGTGGCAGGGAGGGGTGTGTGTGTGTGGAAATCTAAGTCTTTACCAATACTGCCTTGGATTCTTTAGTTCTTGGTCAGATGGTGAAGGCTATGTATTTAGAGGTGCTACTCAATGAGGAGTTTCTTCAGCAACATCATAAATCCTTTTCTTTTCTTTTCTTTCTTTCTTTCTTTTTTTTTTTGGTGCATTTGGAAACACACACCTGGAAACACACACAGCTTGCCTTGTGCTTAATCACAGCCCTGTTTCCACTCTGTTATTCCCAGAGAGAGCTGAAAGTTGGGCAAAAAAAAAAGTTTGCTTTTGGTGTTACATTTTAAAACCATGGCCCAGGATTGTTTCTCAGTGAAGTGGTTTCTCTAAACTTATCCACGTGATAAGTCTCTGTTCTTTTGGACACCATGCCTCTCCTTCTACTGTTCCTCCATGGTAAACACTTCTTGGTTAAGCGTGAATTCAGAGTGACTTCTAACTTTATTATCATACAGCTGTGTTTTATGGGAAAAGACTGGGCCAAATGACGTAGGATCTTAGGATCACGTGGAATCTCCCTTCAATTAACGAGCATGGTGTAATGGATAAAGTACTGAACCTGGAGTCAGACCTGAGTTCCAATCCCACTGTTGTGTGATCATGGCCAAATTATTGAACCTTTATGAGCCTTAAGTTACTTCGTCTATAAAATTAGGGCTTTCGACTAGAATGTCTTTATGGGCCTTTTAGCTCTAAATCTCTGACCCCATGAAGTATTAAGCACTTGCTAGGTACCATTCACTGGGCTGAGCTCTGGGGGTACAAACAAGTAAACAAAGTTCTGCCCTTAAGGAGCTTACATTCTAATGGAGGAGACAGTAGGTATTTACAGAGTAAGTAGAAGGTAAGGAACTGGGAGCCAGCCTGACTTGAGTCTGTCAGCTCACTCAGTTATAAACCTTGGGTTGAGTATTTAGATGGGGGTTCTTTACCCCCAAAGAGTCTGTGAATAGATTTCAGGGAGGCCCATGGACTTGAGTGGAAAAAAAAATGTACATCTTTATTTCCACTCACCTTTGGTTTTCTTCCAGTCATATGTGTTTTATTGAAAGTATTTCAAAAACTTATTTTGAGATGGGGTCCACAGGCTTTACCAGATTGCCAAAGGGGCCCAGGACACACACACAAATTGAGACCTCCTGATTTACAATGAATTTGTATTTACCAAGTACCCACTATGTGCTCAGCCCTCTGCTAGACTGTCTATTTCCTGTATTGTCTCTGCGTTCCTCTTCCTTCCCCTTTCACAGGGAGGATACGTGTTCATTCGTTTATTTGGGAAACATTGCTTAAATGCCTCCTGGATGCTAGACAGTGGCGTTCCAAAGACAGCAATGAAATCATCCCTGACCTCTAGGACTTCACAATCTGTTGTTGACTCTCTCTGTAGGGTAGTCATGGTGGGTGGGGGTTGGACAGCTAGATCTGTTGGCAGAGGGGGAGGAACCAAGGCATAGATAAGTCCAGAGAACTTCCCAGAGCCAGGGCAGAAAGCAGGCCCTCTCCCACAGGCCAAATTCACAGCTCATCGTTGCTAATCTGTGGTTCATCTGTGATTCACACCCTGAACCGCATTGAGCTAATTTTTGACTTGCATGTGTATTTACTAGTATACTTACAGTGACATTACATATGTGTGTATGTGTATAAGCACATGTATACCATATAGAAGGAACTAAAAATGTACTAGCAAGAATGAAATTTCTAGCAAAACCTTGGACCTAATTGATTTGTAATATTGTGTTTGTATATATTCACCTATAGCATAGTAAATCCCAATTTGTGCAATTTGCATATCAAATTCCACTAATGTATGTTTCTTTGCATATTCATTTATGTACAAACTAATATCTGTTTGCATGTATTCACCTATAGCATACCAAATTCCACTAATGTAGGTTTACTTACATATTAGTTTATATACAAACTAATATCTGTTTATATATATTCACCCATACATAGCAAACTCTACTAATACATGTTTGCTTACATATTAATTTATACACAAACTAATATCTGTATATATTCAGCTATAGCGTAGAAAATTCTACTGATCTTCAATAGTAAGCAGCAAGTTAGTAGATTGTGTCTATGTTGACATTTCTGTCCTCAGTCCAATGACTTATTTAGTCAAAGAAGGCCATAATTCCTGCTGGTAGTCTCATGTTATCAAGGAGGTATTTGAACACCCAACAGTAAGGCTTGGGAATAAAAAGATCACACAAGTACAATTTGCTGTTCAGCCAACTTCAATGCCGCCATCTTTGTTGTTGCTATTTTGTTTGCAAAGAAAATGACAACAGTTATAAATTAAACAGTGCATTAGGTCATGAGGAAAGGTAGTAACAACATCAGAAACCACCTGGTATAGTTGAAAGTGTATCGGTATAATGGAATCCCACCTGATTGGGGACCAGAGAAGCCAACTTTGAATTCTGGCTCTGCTTCCTGCTCTCTGCTTCATCTTCGGGAAGTCATTATGGAAGCACAGAATGTCAGAGTCGAGAGGGATGACTCAGGTCATCTAGTCCAACTCAGACCTGAGCAAGAATTTACTTTACTGTATGCTAAAAGAGTAATTGTCCAGACTTTTCTTAGAAACCTTCATGGAAATCCACTCCATTTTTGGCTGCTTCTAATTTTGGAAGTTTCCCTGGACATGAAATATTAATTTGCTTCTTTGCATCTTCCACCTCTTGCTCCTGGTTCTGGCCTCTGGGGCCCACTGGAATGAATCCAATTCTTCTTCAACATGACAGACTGTACTCAGGCCTCCCCTAAGTCATCTCTTGGCCAAATATCCAGTTCCTTTAACTTATCATCAAATAGCATGAACTCCAAGGCTTTCACCATCTGAGTTGTCCTCCTCTGGATACTCTCTGGCTTGTCAGTGTTGGGAGGAAAATGTGCCCACAGCCAAACATAGTGCTCTATCTGTGGTCTGACCTTCTTCTGAGTCTGGGCTAACTTGTTATTCTGAAAGTGCCTTGAAAACCCAGGATTAAAATGTCTTTAGGGGTGGGAGAGAGTAAACTGTCTGACTGGCTGTACTTAAGTCCAATCATAGAACTTGTCTCATTTTCCATTCTACCCGAGTTGCCTGTGTTGGAAGAAAATTTCCCCTTCATCACTTTAACTAGCATTCAAGCTTGAGAAGTACTTTACATGTTAACAGTTTTCAGTTTGATTCTCACAATAATTGCGTGCTATTATTATCCCCGTTTTTACAGATGAGGAAACTGAGGCTGAGAAAAGGTTAGATGTTTGCCCACGGTCACATAGCTAGCAAATGTCTGAGACAGGATTTGAATGCAGGTCTTATTGACTCTAGTTCTAGCACTCTTACTTACTGTACTACCAGCTGCCAATATATCTAAACTTTAAGGTACTAAATAATTATGAATTTTTATTAGTGTAGGGGTAGCTAGGTGGTACAGTGGATAGAATGCTGGGCCTGGAGTTAATTGGGAAGTCTCATCTCCCTGAATTCAAATCCAGCCTCAGATCTTACTAGCTGTGTGACCCTGGGCAAGTCACTTAACCCTGTTTGCCTCAGTTTCCTCATCTGTAAAATGAGTTGGAGAAGGAAATGGCAAGCCACACCAGTTGCCAAGAAAATCCCAAATGGGGTCACAAAGAGTCAGATGTGACTGAAACTACTGAACAACAACAACAATTATTGATCTACTCTATGAATCAATAGTAAATATTTATGCCCTAGTCACATTACAGCTAAATACACAATTCAGCAGAATCTGCTCATTTTAAAGGCAAAATCTATTTCATTTTTTGTGCTTGTATTCCCAACACCTGGCATATAGTAGGTACTTAATAAATGTGTGTTGGATTGGCTTTATGGATGCATAATACTCCATTGAATTAAGGTACTGTGGTCTGCTTAGCCACTCCTCAATCCACAAGCATTTTGTTAGCTCCCTTATTTTATAGCTTATATTCAGAGAAACTAAATGATTTGCCCAAGGTCACATACCTAACTAACACTGGAGCTGGATAAGAACCCAAGACTCCTTGCTTCCAATCTAGTTTTGTGTCCTTATGAAGACAGCTTTCTGGAACATCCCAGAGCAGGCATCCACCTCAGGAGAGGGTGTGGACATGCAGGTATAGCTGTTTAATGGGGCCACCTCTACCCCCTGCAGATCAATCCCTGCCTCTCCCTCTTTTCCTCCAATCCTGTCAGGTATCTGTTGACCCGTCCGTTGCTCCTGTCAGGTCAGAGATATGGCGGCCTTTGTGGTGTACCCGGGCAGTGTGTCATGTCCCAATGCTGCTGTACATCTTGTTTCAGAGATACTTTCCTGTAATCTTCTGTGACCTTTCCCATTGAGTGAGGCAGTTGGAGAGCCACGCAGTAAGGGAAAATTGAGCTGTTTTATTCCTCCCCAAGGAGGTTCCTGTTTCCTTTCCACCATTCATTTGAAAGCTATCATTTTCTTGATTTTATAGCTGAAAAACACCATTGATTCACTGGATGTTAGATGCTAAGAGTTCTCCTACTGACATGCCTATTGACAGTTTTCAGTATATTCCGTGTCTAATTATCACTCTTGGCTAAATGATACACCTTGTGGACTTGAGAGATGGAGTCAATAGCTTCAGCCACATTGTTTTAGCAGCCTTTATTGAGCCCAGTGTCAAAGCAATGTGATTTATGTGATCAGGAAAAAAAAAAAAGCCCAAACATTTCTCTCGATGTGCTGCATAATTAAAGTAAGCACAGAACGACTGGTGACAAAAAACTGGGCTTGCCCATGTCATCAGCAGATAAGAAGAGATCTCTGCGGTAAGTGGCTGTGACATTGAAGAATTTCTTTTGGCACCTTGACTTTGTCATTTTTAGGAGTTTAATTTTTTCCTTGGCCCAGCTGAAGATTCCTCCTCCATATCCTTGTTTTGCCTTCCATTTTCTGAAATTAGAAAAGCCGCCATGTTTGTTTTCAATTCCAGCTCCTGAGGCTTGTACCTGAGATGTGTATTGAATGGATTATGGATTTAATCTTTGCCATGTCCCTTTGAAATGGAGGAATCTGAAGGTATAAGGAAGCCTCTAGGCAGATAAGGAAATTGTTGTTCTGGCAGGTTCAGTGATGTGTCCAGAATGATATGAGTAGTCAATATCAGAGTCAGAATTTGAACCCAGATCTTTAGACTCTAAGTTCAGTGCTCTTTTCACCGTTCCATGTCATATCTGATTTAATAATGCTAGAATTAAGTAATTTTTGTGGATGCCCTAGGGCAAGATATATTTATGTGCTCATATGGATGTAATATTATGTGTGAAGCATATAATAATTATTCAAGAATAGTCTCCAAGGTTTTTTGGTCATACAACTCTCTTAGTCAAAACTTTTGGCACATGCATCCCCAATATGTATATATTTACTTATTTATAAATTACACACACGTACTACCATAGCAGTAATAGCTAAAGTGTCTCCATACCTTTAACATTTGCAAAATACTGCGTGTATGCTATCTCTTTTGATCTTCACAGCAACCTTGGGAAAGAGGTGCTACTTTTATCTCCATTTTGCAAATGAGGAAACCGTGACAGACAGAGGGGAAGTGACTTGCTCAAGGTCATACCTCTAACAAATGTCTGAAGCGGTGTTTGAACTTAGGTCTTCCTGACTCCAAGCTGAGAACACTAGGCTAATTGTTGTTATGTGCTAATGATTATGTGCATTGTTACATTATAAAACAGACAAAGGAAGAGAAATTAAAAATGGGTGAGGCAAAGATGAAACGATGCTTGATCTCAGACTACATGGGGAGTCGCTGGAGTTCACTGAGAAAGAGAGTAAGGTAGTTAGATGTGTGCTTTAGGGAAATCATTTTGGTAGCTATGTGGAGGAGGGATTGGAGAGGGAGAACCTGGAATGAGACCAATTGGAGGACATTTTCAGTGATCTAGATAAGAAATGATCCAGACTTGAACAAGGGTGGCGATATGGGATGAAAGAGACTGAGGAGTCCAAGATGGCGCCGGTGTTATGAACATGAGTTAGTGGAAGAATGGTGGTGCTTTTCACGCTACTAGAGAAGTACAGGAGAAGGTTGGATTTGGGGGCAAAGCTAATGCAGCAAATACTGAAGTCTATAATCTAATAGAACCCATCCAGGCTTGCTTATCCTCCGCAACTCACTCTGTCCCACCCAAAAGGAAAAGCAGGCAGATGGGACTCTAATTCACCAGTCACTAACTTAGATCAAGATGTACCCAGCCTCCCAGTGGTCATGTCTGCAGTATCTCCTTCCCTACCTTCATCACTACTTGCAGCACTTCATGCCCTCAATGATCCATTGTACCTTCATTATGAGCTCATCAGGGTGGGTCAGTACTCAGACACCAGCTTTGCAGGTTTCACCCCTCTGGAGCATTGGATGATTGACTTATTTGATGGAAACTCAGGGAAGATGGTATATCAGCTTCATGACCCAAACTCATCTCATACCATCTTGCTAAATAAGTTTAATTTTAGAGTTTGCCATTGGAGGAGTGCCTATAGCTATGAAGTGACCTATAGCAGAGGGAGGAGATAGGTTAGGGAGAAACAATGGGATTTTCCCAGTGGTACCTGCTTAGCTGTTGTTATGGGTGCCCTGATACTGATTAGATCATAACTGCCTTGAGGAGAATGCTCAGCTCAGAAGGGGAGGCTTGGACTTTATACAGCAGTGGGAGGGGAAGGGGAGGGAGGGACTGTTGGAAGATAAAGATGGATATGATTGTGTCCAGGTATAGTTATCTCCAGATAAGCCCCTGTGATTAGTTATCACGTGGATGAAATGCGACAAATCTTCCCATCCTCTGTTTGATCACACACCACTTGGGGTTAGGATTGTAGCTCCCTTATGGTCAGGTTAAGTACTTTGGCCTTTACTTTGGGGAATACTGCTTTAGAGGAATTTTCCTTGGCCATGAATGAAATGAGGAAAGAGCTCTGGATTGGGAGCCAAAAATGGAGGAAGAATGGTCCTTCTGGGTATAAAACTGTGACTATGATTTTATTAAGCAGAGAAACTCATGGGCTTCAGAAGTGGCTTTTGGGAATGTAATCCTGTTTCTCTTTTTTTCCTGGAAGTATCCTTAGTTATCATCGGGGAAACAATCAATCAATAAACATGTATTAAGCACCTCCTATATGTCAGGCACTGTCCTGATCATTGGAACAGAAGGCATTCTTGCTCTGTGCATTTTAGTGACTAGTTAGTGAGAATACTTTGAGATTAAAGCACCATATAGGTTGTGATACTAAACAGTGAAACAAGAACAGGAACCATCTGAAGAAAGCAGAAGGTAAAGATGTTTTCAGATATCCTAAACAAATCCCAGCACATGGGCAGTGAATTTGACTCTTTGGCCTGGCATAATGTGTACAAACCATTTTTGAAGAGGTTGAGCTTTGGTGTGTGGGATTTCTCAAGGTACAAACAGAAGTAGGGTGTGCTGAGGTCATCTTGAACTGGCTTATGAACCAATTGTTAAATTTTCAGTATGAGCACTTATACTTTAGCAATTGGCAAATGCTACAAATCAGAGCTTGCTTTACTATGTTGTTGATTGTCTAGACTTTAAAAAGTAATTGAAAAAAAGGCTAATAATGCAGATTAAATTTAAAAATATATCATGGGCGCAGTTCTCTTTTTGGGGGGTGGGAGGAGAGCCAGTTGTTAAACATTTACCATCACATAGCTGGGAATAAGAATGGGCAGCTTTACTCAGTGCCAGGTTGGGAGACATCTTGGTCTTGGGGACTAACTTTGTGATATAAGTAGCTGCTTGTGTTTTAATAACTCAAAGGATTCAAGGAAGTTAGTATGCATGTTGTCAATTCCATACAGGATTTCCCAGAAGGTGAGAATTTCCTGCTATTTCCATTACCATCAATCAATACTTCATGAGCATTTCAACTAGCATGACAGTAAATACCCTTCAATATTCTAGGCTTTGATTATCCTGGGAGAGAAAAATGCTATGGTGAGGTATCGGAGGGAGGGGTGCATGGAAGGGGAAAGGAGGTGGCACAAAAGTGGTGTCAGAAGTATGCCTTGGAAAAACCTCCCTGCTGCCCACTTTTAATAACTACTTGTGAAGCAATGGTCATGGAGCAAATTTTTAAGGAAAAATGTTCATATAATAGTGGTCTCAGCAAGACCGATGATCTTTTAAAGACTTAAACATGGTTTGTGATTTGAGTAGAGATGGTAGCTAGAGGGCCAGCCTTGTAGTCAGGAAGTCTGAACATTAAGACCCATCTGACATGTACTGTTTGACCTTGTACAAGACCTTTAGCCTCTACCTGTTCTTAGGCTGGGCTTAGGGTCAGGAAGAACAGTCTCAGACACTTACTAACTGTGCGACTCTGGGTAAGTCATTTAATGTCTGTTTGCCTCAATTTCCTCAGCTGTAAAATGGAAACAATAATAACACCTACCTCCCAGGGTTGTCATGAGGAACAAATGAGATAATATTTGTAAAGTGCTTACTAGAGTGCCTGGAATATAGTAGGCACTTAAAAATTCTTGTTTTCTTCCTTCCTCTTCATTTCATAAGTGAAGAAACTGAGGCTGAGAGATTAAGTGAATCTAAGACCTCAGGTTACAAAAAGTAGCTGCTCTGCATTGATGAGGAAAGTTTATGTATCAAACATTCCTGTACCTTTGAAATAATAGGACCAGACACACCTCACTCCTATAAAAATTGAGCATTATTAACTCAACCACCAAAATTACTCTGACTTCTAGGAGTTATAATAATGATGATGCTAATAGCTAATAGTTTAAGATTTGCAAAGCAGTTTACATATGTGATCTCATTTGACCCTCACAGGAACATATGGGCAAACGGTATTATTCTCTTCATTTTGCAGAGAAGGAAACTGGCTGAAAAGGTTAAGTAACTAGCCCGGGGTCACATAGCTAGCAAATATCCCAAGTATGATTTGAACTCAGATCTTCAAGAATTCAAGAGCTCATGGCGTCTAGCCATCAACTCTGTTGTCCCTAGGTTAGATGCTTGTGTTGTGGATCTCTGAACTTATTTGGGAAATAAATACACACACACACACACACACATATATATACATACTCATACATATGTACACATACATACACATATGTATATGTGTATGTATACATATACATACACATATGTGTACATATATACACACTCATACATATGTACACATACATACACATATGTATATGTGTATGTATACATATACATACATACACATATGTGTATGTATATATGTGTGTGCATGTGTTTGTGTATATATGTGTGTATGTGTGTGCATGTGTATGACTAGGCATAGATAAGAAAGTATCTTCTGGCCAAATAAATGTAGGTAGGCTATGCCATTGAACATCTCAGTCAAATCCTGAGTTTTCTTCTCTCCTATGTTTCACCTGTGTCCCTTTGTGAAAAGTCTCAGCAGTATGTAATAACAGAATTGCTTGTTCATTTGCTCAACATACTTTAGCAAGTTCCTACTGTATGCTAAATACTGGGAGGTGTGCAAAGTTTAGAAGGCACTGCCCTTGCCCTCATGCAGCTTGCAGTCTGGAACGGGGGAGATACAGACATAATATCAAATATTACATTAACTCTTAGAGAGTTGGAAAACAAAGTGGTAGGTGAAGTGTGAGGGGGAAGGTTGCTGTTGACTGAAGGAGTATGGAAAACTTTGTGGAACAGGTGGCATTTGAGTTGGGCTCTAAATGATGAGTATGTCTTTCCCAACACTCTTAATTCTAGGGCCTCCCCTCTATTAATTATTCCATACTTATCCTGCTTATAACTTGTTTGTACATATTTGTTTGCTGTATCCCCCATTTGATTGTAAGCTCCTTGAGGGCAGGAACTATCTTTTGCCTCCCTGGGCTTAGCATAGTGTCTGGCACATAGTAGACATTTAATAAAGGTTTATTAAATAAGTAGGAAATCACTAGGTGAATAAGAGAGGCGTGGCATCCTAGGCATAGAAGAGAAGGGGAGCAAAGGCTCCAGAAGGGTTTTTATCAGCTAGTCAGATGGGAAGGTCCTAGGGGCCTTAGGATGCAGCAGTAAAACAGCTGACAATGCATCTTCTTTAACGTCATTTCTGCTGATAAAATTCTGTTTTTGATGTTGAATCGTTTGACAATGCCCAGGACTTTCATGTTGAGAACTTTCTTTTCTTTGGTATCTTTGGATGCTGAGGAAGGTGAGGCTTTTAGCACCTCTTAGCACCCAAAGAAGGGGTTGTTAGGGCAAATCATTACAGAGGTTGCTTCCCATATGTATGTATATGGGAAGCAAGCTCTGTTGTGTGTGTGTGTGTGTGTGTGTATGTGTGTGTGTGTGTGTATGTGTGTATATATACACACATACATATATACACCCATGTATTTACACACATATATGTATGTATATATGTATATATATACACATGGATGTGTGTGTATGTAGATATAGATATATCTATAACCACCTATAGCTATCTATCTATTTGTCTGTCTGTCTATGTATCCATCCATCTATCTATCTGTCTGTCTATCTATCTATCTATCTATCTATATCTATCTATCTATCTATCTATCTATCTATCTATCTATCTCTGTAGGGACTGGGATGGTTTTCTGAGGGCCATTGCCATTTCTAAGGTCCTTGGGCTTACCTACCTAAGGGCGGCAGTGGTTAATATTGGTGCTGACCAGGAAGGTGAGGGAAAAGTCTACAGTTGTATTCAGCTTACTCCACAGAAGCTATTGTGTTAGGTCCTGGAGATACAAAGATTAAAAAAAAACCAAAAAACCAAAACCAAAACAAGAGTCTCTGCCCTCAGGGAGCTTAGAATTTATTGGAGGAGATATGGTCTGTTCACAGATAAAAATAAAACAAGGTAGAGAGTAATGGGGGCAAATGAGAGGATTAGACAAAAGTAACCAAGAATAATTGGGGATGGAAAGGAAACTAACAGGAGAGAATAGGGAGGAGATAGCTCCTCAGCTAGGTCTTGAAGAAAGAAATGGATTCTCAAAGGTAGAGAGGTAAAAGGAGTATGTCCCATGAATGGGTGTGGCCCACTCAAACGTGTGGAAACAGCGTAGGCAAGTCATGTTAGGGAACAGCTAGTGGTTCAATTTGTCCTTCCTTTTCCAAACCATTGACTCTCTCTTGCATACCTCTCACATTTTCCCCCAATTTTTCTTCTAACTCTCTTATTTGACTTTTAAAGTCCTTTTTGAGCTCTTCCAAGAAGGCTTTTTGGGCTTCACATCAGTTCATATTCTCTCTCTCTCTCTCTCTCTCTCTCTCTCTCTCTCTCTCTCTCTCTCTCTCTCTCTCTTTTGGCAATTGGGGTTAAGTGACTTGCCCAGGGTCACATAGCTACTAAGTGTCAAGTGTTTGGTCTGAGGCCGGATTTGAGCTCAGGTCCTCCTGACTTCAGGGCCGGTGCTCTATCCACTGCACCATCTAACTTCCCCCAAAGTAACTTACTTCTTACTCCACCATCTTCTAGTGATTCAGTTTGGCTGGAACATAGAGGGTATGAAGGGAGCTAATGTGAAAGAAGGTGCATACAAAGAAGAATAGAGCTAGAATATGGAGGACCTTCGAATGTCAGACTAAAGAAGAGTCTGGATTGTATCTTAATGTAATACGGAGTCACTGGAGGTTTTTTGAGCAAAGGAGTAACAGATCTATATTTATTAAGAATATTATTTGGGAAGCCATGTGAAGGATGTTTGAGAGGGGAGGAACCTGGAGACATGTAAACCTGTAGGAGACTATTATAAGACTCCAGAAGAGAGGAATGTAGGTATGTAGGAAGAGTCAACCAGAAAAGAACAGTATCATACAACCTAAAGAAGAAGAGATTACACAGGTGGAGGTAGTTGGCAATTGTGTGGAACGTTGCAGAAAAGAAGGAGGAGGATGATTGCCAAAAAATCTGTGAGATTGAGTCAGTAAGAGGTCATTTGTGTCCTTTAAAAGAAAGGTTCCAAGAGAGTGGTGGAGTTAGACAGCAGATTCTAAGGAGTTGGAGAGTGGGTGGAAAAGAAGTGTCAGTAATAAATGTAGCCTGTTCTTTGTATGAGTTTTAACAGTGAGGGGGCAGGAGGGATAAAGGATTATAGGGGATAATGCAAGTTATGAAAAGGGTTTTTAAATGTGTTTTTATTTATTTCATTAAATATTTCTCAATTACATTCAACATTTCTTAACATTCATTTTTTAAAAATTTGAGTTACAAATTCTTCTTCTCCTTCTGAGCCCTTCCCCATTTCTTAAGAAGGCAAGGAAGATGATAACAGTTTTACATGTGAAATCATGTAGTACATATTAGCCATGTTGTAAAAGAAAACAAGTGCAAAAAACCCTCCCCGAAGTAAAGAAAGCTAAAAAAGTATACTTCCATCTGCACTCAGAGTTCATCAGTTAGGTGGATAGAATTTTTCGTCATGGGTTTTTTGGAATTGTCTTGAATTATTTGCATTGATGACCAGTGTAGCTAAATCTTTCACAGTTGAGCATCATTACAATATTATTGTTACTGTGTACAGTAATCTCCTAGTTTTGCTCAGTTCATATGAATCTTCCTGGGTTTATCTGAAATCATCCCCCTTATCATTTCTTGTAGCATAATGTTCCATCATAATCATATGCCACAGTTTGTCCAGCCATTCCTCAGTTAATGGGGAATCCCCCAATTTCCAATTCTTTGTCACCACTAAAAAGGCTGCTACAAATATTTTTGTATGTGTAAGTCCTTTTCCTTTTCCTTTGATCTCTCTGGGATACAGATGTAGTACTAGTTCAAAGGGTATGCACAGTTTTATAGCCATTTGGATATAGTTCCAAATTGTGTTCTCCAGAATGGTTGGACCAGTTCACAACTCCACCAACAGTAGATTAGTGTCCCATTTTTTCTATACCCCCTGCAGCATTTGTCATTTTCCTTTCCTGTCATTTAATTTGATAGGTGTGGGGTGGTACCTCAGAGTTGTTTTAATTTGCATTTCTTTAATCAATAATTATTTAAAGAATATTTTTCATGTGCCTATTGATAGCTTTGATTTTTTCTTCTGAAAACTGCCTGTTCATATACTTGGATCATTTATCAATTGGGGAATGGCTCTTATTTTTATACTTTGGCTCATTTCCCTCTATATTTGAGAAATAAAGCCTTTATAAGAGAAACTTTCTGAAGGTTTTTTCCCCCCAACTTCCTGCTTTCCTTCTAATTTTGGTTGCTTTAATTTTGTTTGTTCAAAACCTTTTTAATTTCATATAGTCACAATTATCAATTTTAATTCCTGTGACCCTATTTATCTCTTGTTTGCTCATAAATTAAATCGTTCCCTTACCCATAGATCTGACAGATAAAATTTTCCATAATTCCCAAATTTACTTATGATATCACCCTTTATGTCTAAATCATTTATCCATTTTGATCTTCTCTTGGTATACAGCGTGAGATGTTCATCCATGCCTAGTTTCTGTCAGGCTGCTTTCTAGTTTGCTCAGCAATTTTTGTCATATGGTGAATTCTTACCCTAACAGCTTGAATCTTTGGGTTTATCAAACACTAGATTACTACAATCATTTACAACTATTTATTGTATACTTAATTTATTCCATTGATCCACCATTCTATTTCTTAGCCAGTACCAGATTGTTTCATTATCACCACTTTATAATATAATTTGAAATCTGGTACTGCTAAAACACCTTCTTTCACATTTTTTTTTGTTTCCATGGAAAGATTTTTCTTAAATTATAAATAACATTTTAAAATTTCTAATTACATGTAAAAACAATTTTTAACATTCATTTTTTAAAATTTTGAATTCTAAATTCTCTCCTTCTCTCCCCACCCCGAGATAGTAAGCAGTTTTATGTAGGTTGTACATGCTGAGTCATGCAAAACATATTTCTGTATTAGTCATGTTGTGAAAGAAAATACAGACCAAGAAAAAAACATGAAAAAATAAAGAAACTGAAAAATAGTATGCTTTGATCTGCATTCAGACTCCATTAGTTCTTTCTCTGGAGGTGGATAGCATTCTCCATTGTGAGTCCTTCAGAGTGGATCATTGTATTGCTGAGAATAGCTAAGTCATTCACAGTTGATCATCATACCATATTGCTGTTACTGTATATGATGTTCTGCTCACTTCACTTTGCATCAGTTCATGCATCAGTTCAAGTCTTTACATGGAAAGATTTTTAAAGATAGGGGTTTAGAATGAGTGTGTTTGTAGGCAGCAAAGATGAAGCACTTTCTTACTATGGAAAAGGCTCTGGAGTCAGAGGACCTGAGTTACTATCATTAGGATCTCTGATGCTTGCTATCTATGTGACCTTGGTTAAGTCACCTACACATTTGTAAAAATGAGGAGTCTGGACAAGATATGTCAGAACTCTAAATATATGAATGTGTCATCCTAGCTAGTAGAGAAGGACAAAGAATCACAGATTTAGATCTGAAAGGGACTTGAGAGGCTACCACATTGTATCTCCTCATTTTACAGATGAGGAAACTGAGATAAGGGAACAATGAATAGAACTGTCTCCTGAGGAAGGACAGAAGGGACAGGGTCATGGGCATAAGACAGAAAGGTTTAGGCAAGGCAGTAATAAGGGCCATCTTGTCCTCTGACCTTGGAACAAAGACAGAGAGGGAGGAGGTAAAGATATTCAGTACCGTCTGTTAAGCACTTTGCAAACCTTAAGATACTATGTTTAGCATGCTACATATTATATGTATATTATAGATGTTATACTGTATCATATATAATATATATTTAAGACTCTATATTAGCCATTTGTAGTAGCAGTAGTAAAAGTAGTAATAGTAAGAATATGTCATCAAGATGCATTTTATCACATTTTGTTTTTTCAAGTTGGTTTAAAAAAACCAATTTAAATGTTTACAAGTCATTTAGCATGTGATCACCCTTCATAACTTTATAAATCTTTGCCCAGCAGGCACAGAGTGAGGGCTGGCCTGTTAGCCATGTGGCCTGTCCCTCAGGGCTCACCTAGGGCTAATGTTCTCATTTGGAAAGATTGTTGAGAAAGGTCTATTTCTGGAGTTGTATGTCATCTGTCACTCTTTTGACCACTAAGATCAAGGTGAGGCCATGGCCTGTTTGATACTCATTCAGTGGTTCCTGTAGATCTCTTCTTCAAGTTTGATTTCCCATCCAGTACACTAGAATCTTTAACCTGCCTCAGTTCTAAGACATATGTGGCCCAGTCAAGAGGAGGAGAATCCTGCTTTTGATGTCCCTCCCATGGGCCGAGGAAGCCCAAGTAAGCTTCCAGGACATATAAACAGCATACTGTTCACCTCAGACACAAGTGTCTCCTACCCCTGCCTATCTTGATTCCCTAATGTGTGTGTGGTGGTGTGTAGTAGAAGAGTATATGTCTGTGTGTGTGTGTGTGTGTGTGTGTGTGTGTTTCCCCATATTAACCATGTTGCAAAAAAAAAGCACACACAAAAAATAAACAAGAGAAATAGAGAATGTGAAAAACAGTATACTTCAATCTTCACTGAGTTCATTAGTTCCCTCTCTGGAGGTGGATAGCATTTTGGATCATGGATCCTTTGGAATGGGGAAGTGTAGTATTTCCCCTCTAGGATTGTCAGGAAAGGTAGGGCCCTTGGAGAAAAAAATCCCAAAGCACTGCAGATCAGGGTGGGTGGGTTCTGCCAGTGGATAGTCCTAGGATTAACACACCAAATGCAGAGTGAATGGGCCACATCACCAGGCTCCCCAAGAGGCAGAAGGACAGATTCAGAGCTCTTTATGAGTATTTCTTAGTGCCTCAAAATAGCACATTCTTGTTTGAGTCATTTCTGTCTTTTGAATTTTGTGCATTTTGAATGGTCTGGAAACCGAAAGATGTACACCCCACGGACTTCTTTTAAAAGAAGTGGGTCCAAAAAAAGAGAAAGTTTGTAGTCCCATTAAATGTCTTCTCTTGTGCATTTCATTCTATTAGATGAACAGTAGCCTTACAAATGGCAGGGGATTAAATTGATATAATGTGGGAATGAGGTAGAATCATCTGGAGGCTTTTGAAGTAACATAATGTACTTTGATCAGCCTTGGATGAGAACTGTAATATACCTGTATTTATGTTGATTCTAAATAGGAATTGTGTAAACAGAGAAAATGTAATTTTTTTTTGCAGCCTACCAGCCGAAATTAAATAGCTACCTACGTTAAGTAATGGAACGATTTCCAAGTAATGAGTTGAGTACAGCTTTTGAACATATGCATTCTTTAGTACCTCGTAATAAGAGCATTTTTGATCATTAATTTACATTCTGATTGCCAAAGTAAACCTTGACGTGGGCTTTCTAGATTATTTTGTTGGTGAAGGGCATTCATTTTTAGTCTGAGAAAAAAAATCACCTTTGTTTTGTTTATTGCCTTAAGTAGCATCACCAAGAGCAAGAAAAAATAAGCAAAATAAATACCTCCTTCTTTCCTATCCATCTCCTGACATGAGGAATACACGAATGAGGTTTGCCTGCTCTCTGGAACAGTTATTGCCACTTTCATCTGGGAACCATCTTTCTCAGATGGTCCCAACTATCTGTTTTTTGGATAACAATCAACTAGTATCCATCAGCTGCTGAGATCTATTAATAACCATTGAGAGTTGAAGCACTTTGGCCATTACAAAGCACTGTATGTTGCTTTTGCGCGTTTTAATAGGATACCCAGTGCCTTGATATAGGACCCAAAAATAAAAGCTTTCTACAGTAGTAGAAAGCTGTGAACTTAGGAATCAAAAAGTCTTGATTCTACTCCTGAGTCCTCTACTAATTAGCCTTATGGTCTTTTAGAACCTCTTTGATTCTCAGTTTGCTCATCTGTTAAATGAAGAGACAAGCATGTTATAGTGGAAACCATGATGAACTTAAAGTCTTAGGACCTGAGTTTGAATTCTGACTTTGACCCTCACCGCCTAGCTAGCATTGGGAAAATCATCTCATGTCTCTGGGCTTCAGTTTCTGTAAAAGAAGAGATTGGTGTTTTCTGAGGTTCTTTCTATAGTTCTGTGATGCTAAGATGATGGTCATAGTATAACAGCAGACATTTATCTAGCGTTTTAGTTTGCAAAATCCTTTGCATACATTACCTTATTTGAAACCCGGGAGATAGAGAGTATAGGAATGAATGTGCCCATTTTTTGGATAAAACTGAAACTCAGAAAGGTTAAGGAAAAGTATGGTACAGTGAAAAAGCATCAACTCTGGAGTTTGGTGGTCTGGGTTCAGATTCTGACTTTGGTGCTTATCATGTTAGGTGAATCTCTTTACTCTTGGGGTCTTGTTCTCCTCATCTGTAAAATGATGAAGTTGGACCAGAGGGCTTTGGGGGGCGCCATCTGGCTCTAGATCCGTGATCACATAATCAATGGTCACATGGCTGGTAAATATCAGAGCAGTATGAAAACCCAGGGATTTCAAGCTCTTAGGTCCAGAATTTTGTCCATTGCACCCTACTTCTTTGTCTCCCTCAAGAGCACTATACACAGTTCTGGTCACGTAATTTGAAGCAACAGGTATTCAATGAAAATTTACTGACAATAAATGTGAGGAATTTGATGAGATTAGAGCAAGGAGGAAATACAACTTACTCTACGATGGAAAGAATAGGGGATTCAAAATTAGAGGATTTAGATTCAAATCCCAGCTTTTCCATTTACCATATGACTTTGGGAATGTCACTTAACTACCCTGGGACTCAGTTTCCTCATCTGTAAAATGGGGGTGTTAAATTAGATGGCCCCATAGCTCCTTTCCAGCCCTCAGTCCATGAGCTTGTTCTACTGAGACATTATTCTGTGTTGCTATGTGAAGGGGAATTTCCTGAAAGTGCATCCAAGATACATGAAGTATGCTTAAATGTTGGTGCCATTAAAATGATCCACTGTTCTCCTAGTAGATCTCTAGAACTATCCACTTCTTTGGATAGAGGTCAACTCTTCTTTAGGGCAGCTAAGTGGCCCAATGGATAGAGTGCCGGACCTGGAGTCAAGAAGACTCATCTTCCCAAGTTCAAATTTAGCCTCAGATACTTCCTAGCTGTGTGACCCTGGGCAAGTCACTTTATTTACCCTGTTTGCCTCAGTTTCCTCATCTGTAAAATAAGTCAGAGAAGGAAATGGCAAACCACTCCAGCATCTTTGCCAAGAAAAGCCCAAATGGGGTCGGCATGACAGAGCAAAAGCCATTTAGGTAACTTGGGCTAAGAGTATGAAATATACCCTCAATTCAATTTTTAAGGGCATCTAGGTGGTACAATGGTTAGAGTACCAGGCCTGGAGTCAGGAAGACTCATCTTCTTGAGTTCAGATCTGGGCTCAGATACTTCCTATCTGTGTGAGCATGGGCAAATCACTTAACCCTGTTTACCTCAGTTTCCACATCTGTAAAATGAGCTGGAGAAGGAAATGGCAAATCACTCCAGAATCTCTGCCCAGAAAATCCCAATTAGGGTCTGGAAGAGTCCAACATGACTGAACACGGAACAATACCTCTCCTTTATTGCTAAAAGACTGTTTAAGGAATTATATAGAGCATCTCAAACCAAGTGGGAGTTAAGGAAATGAAAGTGGGCAAGAATGATACCACCTGGGTTGTTAGCTGAGCTCTCCTGTCCATAAAGACTATCCCTTGAATGCCACAGGCATTTCCCTTAGTGAATTTTGGCTACCAAGTGTAGAAGGAGGAACACTCCTCTGACTGGTGAGGTTTGGATTCAGTAGCTGGCTTTTTTTGTGTGAAATGAAATGCATATGCTTGTGTGTATGTATGTATTATCCATCCTATATTTCCCAAGAAAATTCTTTTATCAGAAATATCCTGGAGCTTTCTATGTATAATTTGACTTATGTTTTTGTTGGTTTGCTTTTTTTGCCTAGACCTATGATTTCATTGGTGTAGGGAACATAACATGGGGAAGCTCCTTTCTTTAGTCAAGATCAGCAGTTTTTCTGTAATAGTCTTAGAGAGTAGCCAAGCCCACTGAGAATTGAAGT
The DNA here is from genome assembly GCF_003287225.1 of Phascolarctos cinereus. Lineage (NCBI taxonomy): Eukaryota > Metazoa > Chordata > Mammalia > Diprotodontia > Phascolarctidae > Phascolarctos > Phascolarctos cinereus. The sequence goes on from NW_027555736.1 coordinate 54,759,869, forward strand.
CAGTCCCTCAACAAGCATACATTAAACAGGACTATGCTGAGTGCTGAGGATACAAACACAAGCAAAAAGATAGTCCCTGACCTCAAGGAGCTTACATTCTAAAGAGGAAGGAAGACAACCCAAAAGAGTGAGCTGAAATTGGAATGACTTGCCATGGGTCACATATCCAATCCCATCTGAGGAAGAACCTGAACCCAGATCTCCCCAACTGCAAGTCTGGCCCTCGGCTCACTGGTGATTTTTATTCTGCTTGTCTGTTAGTGTAGTGGGTCCTTCTTCAAATGAGCTTGCCTGACCCTTTTTTTTACCACACTCAGCCAGTATTTTACTCTCCTTGCCCAGGCTGAAATGAAGCACATTGTTTTCCTTTAGGACACCATTCAAAGTCAATAATGACCTTTACAATGACTAATAGTCTTTACAAAGCTTTAATTGTGATTTTTTTTTTCTTTTGAGGAGTGGGTTGAGCAGAATAGCATCAGTCAGTTTTCATATGTCTTTTGTATCGGGGAATCAATAAAAACTGCTGCCTTTTGTTGATGCTATAGGAGGTTTTATGTCGATGACAAGGGATTTGATTTAATATTCTCTTTAAATAAGATCAACACCGCTGCAGTTGTAAAATCTTCGAAAAACTGCCAAGCCCATCAATATGGTATGAAACAAAAAGTTAGCAGCTCAGGATAAATTAGCACATGTGGCATGTCTTTGGGAAAGGTGGTAGATATTTATGGGCATGTGTTAAAATAGATACGTTTAGAGATTTGTTTCTGCTCTTTAAAACGCACATCGGAAATGCAAGGAGGTGGCTTTCATTAATGTGGCCTTGCAAACTGCAAACTTTCTTTGCGGACGTTAATGATTTTCATAGAGCCATTTGGGATGTGGTGACATGATATAAACAGGTATTTATGATCTGTGGTAGAATCTATAGGGAGTATGGATTTATAGTTAAATGGTGAAGTGGGAATGAGGCTGGCTGTTATTGACAAAGCCCCCAGAATCCATATCCTGTTTGTTTCCTTCATTCACACACACACACACACACACACACACACACACACACGCACACACACACACTCTTTCTCTGGGGATGGAATATCAGTGTTGGCTGGGGCACCTGTTTTGCATGGGGGGAGTTTGCCTTTTTTTAGCCAGCAGAGCCATTGCTAACACATTTGCTTTGATGCAGGGGGAATATCTTGCCAAGTCAGGGTTTTTTTTTTTTTTTCGGAATTATCATTAGGCAATTGTTGAGTACTCAAGATCTTTCTCTTCTTGCTTTGTTTCAGGGAGGTAGTGAAAACTGGAGGGGGCAAGTGGGATTTTATAAAGGACCTCAGAGGATCAGGCAGGGATGACCTCATCGGGTAGAATAATGGTGGAGAATTAGGCATGTGCCTGAGTCATCTAGGTGAGCATCAGCCACATTATCAGAGCAGGAGTAACCGTGGGCCACTCTAGCGCAACAGTGATAAGTAGGTAAGGGTGGGGCAGCTAGGTGGCGCAGTGGGATAGAGCACTGGCCCAGAAGTCAGGAGGACCTGAGTTCAAATCTGCCCTCAGATCAAACACTTGATTACACTTGCTAGCTGTGTGACTCTGGGCAAGTCACTGAACCCCAACTGCCTAAAAAAAATATAAGTAGGTAAGGGTTATTATGGTTATAGCTAAAACCTTAAATAAGAATTATTTCCCCTATGGCAAAAATGATTGGGAGAGAATATTGTAAAAGAGGTGCGGAGGACAGTCTGGTTGGTTGAACCTGGCAGTTGTGCTCAGTAGCAAAGTAGTGGATGGGAGAGGGGCAACCCATTCTCCTCTCTTCCCTTATCCTTCATAGGCCCATGAACATCCTACCTTTCCTGAGGTCCACCTTTCTCTTCAGTCCCATAGGAGTGTGGGCAGGAAGCATCTCCCTGGAAGGAAGCATGCCCCTCCACACCATTTTGGTGCCTGGGACAAAGCTGTAGTTGTCTTACTCTAGGTGCAACAGGTTAAATTGCTAATAAGATTAATAGGAATCAGTGGCAGAGTAGGGTTAGTCAAGATTCAAGGTCAGGTGATCCAAATTCAGCCAAGTTTTATTCAGGAAGGATGGGCTACACAGCAGAGCCAGTAATAACATCAAAACCTCCAAGAAAGCTGTTGGGTTAACTAGGATGCCTGGCTAGATAAGAGCCATTACCCTGAGGTATCAGACATACCCCCTCTGATTCATCTGAATCTGAGATTCCCAGGATTAAGTGACATTCTGCGTGTATCCCAGAGCCTCAGAGAGAGCGAGAGAGAGAGAGAGAGAGAGAGAGAGAGAGAGAGAGAGAGAGAGCAAGAGAGAGAGAGAGAGCGCCATATTCAGTGAGTGGATTTAGGTGTTCCACTGACTGACTTTATTGAATAGACTCTGGGAGAAATGCTTGGCAGATAATGGTACTTAATAAATGCTTGTTGATTGGTTGAAGAGAATGCACCTAATTTCCCAGAATCAACCTCTGTTCCTTTGGGCTCTTCATTTCTAGTCTCTGTAACCTGGTTATCCTTTTGGACAGGAGTTCTGGTTCTGGAGAATCCTGAGATCATTCTTGGAATAACTACTTCCATCAGGCATGTTTCCTGGAGTCTTCTATCATTTCTCTCTTTAGGGTCTGGCTTGGAGATTCCCTTGGCATGGATCTTTTTTTTTCCTTCAAATTAATTTATTTTGAATTATCAACAATCACTTCTATAAGCTTTTGAGTTTAAAATTTTTCTCTCCCTCCCTCCCCAAGATGGCATGCAATTTGATATAGGCTATACATATACATTCCTATTAAACATATTTTCACATTAGTGATGTTGTAAGTAAGAATTAGAACCAATAGGAGTAACCACCAGAAAGAGGAAACAAAATACAACAGAAGAAAAAAAAAGCAAATAGCATGCTTCGATCTGCATTCAAACTCCGTAGTTCTTTCTTTAGAGGTGGATAGCATTTTCCATTATGAGGCCTTTGGAGATGTCTTAGATCCTTGTATTGCTGAGAAGGGTTAAGTCTATCAATATTAGTCATCACACAACATGGCTGTTACTGTGTATAATATTCTCCTGATTCTGCTCACTTCACTCAGCATCAGACCATACAAGTCTTTCCAGGTTTTTCTGAAGTAAGCCTGTTCATCATTTCTTATAGCACAATAGTATTCCATTACATTCATATACCATAACTTGTTCAGCCATTCCCCAATTGATGGGCATCCTCTCAATTTCCAGTTCTTTGCCACCACAAAAAGAGCTGCTATAAATATTTTTGTACATGTGGGTCCTTTTCCCATTTGTATCATCTCTCTGGGATGTAGCCCTGGAACTGTTATTGCTGGTTCAAAGGGTATACACATTTTTATAGTCCTTTGGGCATAGTTCCAAATTGCTCTCCAAAATGGTTGGATCACTTCACAACTCCACCAACAATGCATTAGTGTTGGCATGGATCTTAACCTGTCTAATCAGGTGACCTCCTTCCTCCCATTCCCAAGGAAGTTTTTGTTATTGGTGGTGATGATGGTGGTAGTATTTTAAATGAAGGATTTTGCTCAACTCTGTGAAGGATTCTATGATGAGGATTTTCTAATTAAATGCAAGACATATTTATTAAATCTTTGCCTAGCATCTCTGTGCCAGGCACAGTGCTAGGTGTGGGGAATACAAAGACAAATACAAACCCAACTCATTCCTCAAGGATTTTACATCTTACTTATTATCAGTTATCCTCTTTGTCTTTACCTAATGTCAGCTGGTCAACTTTTCTCTTTTCAGTTCGTCTATCTGTCCTTGGATGTTAGGTCAACAGGAGACACATGACAATGCTCACTAATTGCACAATGATACTCAATTAACTTTCAGAATTCCAAATTACCCACAATCTCACCCTCTAGTCTTTTGTTCGCTCTGTCTCCCTTTTCTACTTCCACCTTTCTTCTATTCCTTTTTTTGTCATTTGATAATCATCTGCCCAAAGTGGAGAGATGAGGAAGCAAAAATTGGGAACACTATAAAATTGGGAACTTAAAAACAATCTTTGCAAAAAGATTTGATTAGAAAAGACCTGAATCTATTAACTGAAAGATTTAACGGCTTAACAAAAGCAGGCCTTTGATGCTAAAAGTCATGTCCCCATTACTGGTCATGATCTATGATCCCTAGGAGCTGACCTCCTTGCATTATCTTGGGGCCAGCTATATTTGTCTTTATCTTGGGTCTCTGTAATTCTCTAGAGCCAGGTAAAAATTAAAGCATTCAGACCCAAATTCATTTGTTTTGTCTGAATAATATCAAAATTCTTGTGTTGGGGAACAGAAGCACTTTGGACTAACAGTTCCAGTTTTCATCTGGAGACTTCATGTTGTATAGATAAAGCATGAAATGATGGAGGGGCTAGGGCCAGAGATGGCTCAGAAAGGAGCCAGGGGCATTGTTTGAAAGCAACTTTGACTTGGGATAGACTTTCCTTTCCTGAGCCTGAAGCAACCTGGGACGAAGGCTCATTGACCTTGAAGATGCTCAATACAACTGCTTCCTTTTCCGTCTCATTGCCCAAGAGGATCTATAGCAGGACAGTTAGCACTTCCTAGAATATGCTGGTTAGCTATTTCCTTTTCAGTAAGTATTTTACAGCATATGTTTAATGTGCTTATATTAAATACATTTTGTTAAGTGTAAAAAAGGAACTGGCAATCATATTATTACCTGCTCAAATCTGCCTTCCCTTCCTTCTTTCTTTTTTCTTTCTTTCCTTCCTTCTTGTTTTACTTGGGATGTCTAGTCTCCACCCTGCTATTCAGGGATGATTTCTCCTTTCTCCAAGCCATGATCCATCAACTAAGAGACGTGTGCTTTTTCTGTAAGACGGATTACCAGCTGAGTGCAGACAGCAGGTTGACATAACCAGATCAAAATGCTTTGAATTTTGAAAATGATTTCTCTCTTGGTTACTATGCCCAGTGATGAAAGCAAAGCTGTTGTCATCCTAAAAACAGCACCATATCCACAGCAGACCATTTCCAATTAGAAAACTTAAGATTTATGTAAGAAATGATATGAAGCACTGAGATGTTACATGGTGACACTCAGGTAATAGGGATTTCTGTTTTAAAGTTTGAAATCTTTTCCTTCTTTAGTTACAAGAAAATAATTGCACATTTTTTGGTAGCTTATAGGTTCATCTTAACAAGTTTTTCCCCACTTATAATAGCAGTGCCCAAAGCTATGGAAATGGTGGACACCGAGTTTATATGGTGTCCTCAGGGTAGCTTGTACCTTACAAAAGCTTCCAAAGAAAAGAGAGATTCATCCACTTTTCTTTTGAGTCTTTTCTCTTGAAAGCTAGATCTGCCAGTCATACTGGCAGGACCACCATGAGGTCAGTTGAGTTAAAAAAAATCCAAGTACCATCCTCACATCCCCTTCCCCCCCACCAAAGCCCACCAAACCCCAAGCAACCAAATTTTCAATTGAGTTTTTGATATTAGCCAAGAACAGCCTATAAGCTTAACTCCTCACTTATTCAGGAAGATGTAGTGAGAATCTGATATCAGAAGTCAGGGAGAGAGAGAGAGACAGAAATCTAATGCCCAGCAGTTATCAAGGGAATAATTCCAAGGCTAGGGCAGATTTTCTGAAAAGTAGGAATATATTGCTGTCTGTATGGTATGTTTGAGGTGGGGCTGCTAAGCAGAAGTTATCTGTTCTAGAATACAATTAATCATTGATCACCACACTATCGTAGCATTATTCTTTTGGATCCTAAACATAATATTAATAATAATGACTATGGGCAAATTGTGTCCTTTGAGTATCAGTTGTCTCATCTGGAAAACGGGAATAATAATACCCCCAATAGTTACTTACTGGGACTGTTGTAAGAATCAAACATATGACTGTAAAGAACTTTGTAAACTTTAAAAGCCTATTTAAAGCCAGTTATTATTATTTAACTCTTTCTTCTAATCATATTAGATGGAGGGTCAGTACCAGGACAAGTAGCTATCCTGCTATTATTCTTTATATTGAATGTTCTATGAGCTTTTACATAGGTAGATAAAATAATTGCTTTTCATAATTGAATAAAAATATTATAACAGAAGCTAATCTTCTGTAGGCTTCCTGATAGCATCCTCACAATAATTCTAGTAGCTGACATGATGATTGGAATAATATGAATTTCATCCTTTTGCAAAATGAATTTACTTTCTTCTGCTCTTCTCTATATTTTGAAAGCTTTTTCTTCCATATAGCTTAGAGATTATTAGTATTTAGAATGGTAATAAATTAAAAACATCCTTAACTTTTTATGGCTCAATGTTAAGTCTGGGCAATTGTGACAATAGTTTGGTCTGTGATTATGCTCTACGTCTGGCACAATTTACTGGTTGAGTTTTCAGGACTATTTAAGCATTGTTAATATTTAAAGGTTATTCATATAGGGATTTCTTAGCTTTCAGCCTGTGCAAGTTAGTGAGTTTCTTATGTGTAATTGTGACCTATCAGGCTATATTTTGGTAGGGATTTTTTAGGTGCTAGGTTTGATAGGCTGCAGCAATGTGTTGTTTAGTTTCTGAGTAACTTGCATAGTCTGCAATAATCACTTAGCTTAGACTTCTTAAAAATAATGCTTTTGTTGTTTCTGGGGTTGCTGGTCCTGCATTGACACAATAAATTTCTCTATCATCCTAATTAAATACGTATAACTCTGCCATTTGATCAATGTTTCTGTGGTGGCATATGGTTGCAAAGTTGCCCATGGAGGGCCTTTTGATTCTGTTATTTGATCTTAACAATTTCACAGGCTCCGTCTGGAGATTTACTTCAGTTTACATTTGACAAATCCAAAAGTGTGTATACCTACCGCTGTCAGAATTTATTATTGCTCAGCAAAGCGGTGTTTGCTTTTTTCAAAAGTTTTACTATTTTTTTTTAACCTATCTCTAACATGCTCTGGAAATGTCAATGAATCCTCTACATTCTTTTTGGCAAAACCAACTTAATGTTTCTATAGCTGCCTGAGGGTGACGTGCCCTGTGTTTCATTAATATTGCATGGACTTTTGTTAGGATACTTTCCAAATCAGTAATGGTCCATTTTACAGTTTTGAAATTGTTCATTAGGACTGATATTATGGAGGTATTAATTGCTTTAAATGTGTCTTTTCCATTAAGTTTTGATTTCAGAATGCCAGTAAGTCTCTTAACATATTCAACCATAGTTTCTTCTTGAGAGTTATATGCTTGATGTGTTTTGCTTGATGGAAGCTAAAGCATTTTTAAGTATCACCTTCATCCGTTGGCTCAATTCGACCTCTGGGCTCCACCTTGAGGCTTTCACTTTCTATCTTTCTTTGGCTTGCTTAAGAATTTTATACTTACAAAGCCCAAATGACATTTTGATATCCTTGGAACAAGATTCCAGAAGATGAAGGAGCTGTTTAAAGTGTGTGTATGTGTATGTTTGTGGAACCGTATTTACCTTGATGCCATCCACATCCACATCAAGTAATTAATTTGGAAGGCTTGCTTAGTTCTTTTTAGGAGAGATGACAGTGGATTAAAGGTAGATTCCTAGTGGGTTTAAGTTGTGTCCCTGAATTAATCAACAAAAATTATTTAAACATGTGCCACGAACTAGGCGTGGTACTAAGCATGGGGTTTACAAAGAACAAATAAAAACTGTTCCTCCCATCAAAGAGCTTCCATTTTCATGGGAAAAATCACCTGTATAGAAACATGTATATACAATAAGTAGAGAGAGTAGAGACAAGGTGACTTTGGGGAATCTCCCCAAGGTGACAAGGGGAAAGCACTAGCAGCTAGAGGCACAGGGGAAAAAAAAGTCCTGATACAGAGTGTGGTATTTGAGTGGAGTATTAAAAGAAGCCAGAAATTCTAAAAGGCAGAAATGAAGAGGGAGAGAATTCCAGGCATAGAGGACAACCAGTAGATCGAGTGTTATATGTGAGGAGGAGGAAGCAGATCTTACAGCTTGAGTGTAAAGAGAATGGAAAAGAGTAATGTATAAGAACACTGGCACAGTGGATGGACCTCTAATAAGTTATTGTTTTTATTATTATGTATAAGACTTGTAACTTCATTGGTATTAGGAATTCCCTATGCAGAAACTCCCTCCAGTGCAGACCAGCCCCTCCCCAATCAGCAAATTATAGCCCTTAAGTGTTACTTGGGGCTGTTTGAGGTTAAGTGACTTTCCCAGGCTCTAGTCAGTGGGTTTCAGAGCTCAAACCAGGTTTCCTTAATTCCCAGCCTCATTTTTCTCTCCTCTACATCGTGCCTTCCATATAGTAAATGCTCAATTAATGTAAATTTAATTGAGATGACAGCAAGGAAATGAGGGGGAGAGAGAGGTTTGGTTGGAATAGTGGGAGAAGCAAAGGAATGCTACACAGAAATGAGCACAGTGTTGTGGGTATACAGTACTTGGAGTCATGAGTTCTTCTTGGGTTGCACTAAAAGCCAAAGTTGACAAAGAAAGTTAGGGCCCTATTGTGGTGGGCCTTGGATGACAAGATAAGAAGTTCAGACTTAGTATCATAGAATCTTAGAGCTGAGAAGTAGCTTAAAGGTCACCAAATGCAACACACTTATTTTACAGGTGAGTAAACTGAGCCCCAGAGAGATGGAGTTACTTGCCAAAGGTTACGCCTCTAGATGGTAGCCCCCCCCCCAGATCTGGAGGCCCCATTGTACCTTATTGACAGAAAGGTGAGCTCTCCTGGTTTCCGTCTACAGTTCCTCCATGAGGAAATCTATTATGGCGGCTTGCCATTGGAACCAGTGAGCTCATGCAGCTGTTTCTGCTGGTTGTGTTGAAAGCCCTTACTTAATGACCAGGCTTCCCAAATGAGTGAAGCATGGGTCATATGAAAATGTTAGTTTGGCCTCCCTCGCTTCCTTCAGCCTCCGACCCCATGCCAGGTATTCCTTATTTCTATTTGCTAAATGTTAGTTGAAACAAAGGACTGTTTTGTTAGGATTGTGTTTCCCTGTGGAAAAGATTACTTTAGGCACATTTTGCGAAAATGCTTTTAGAAAGAATTTTGTGTGAGTTGAAAACAGAGTGAAGGAAAGCAAATGTCTTGATGGCTTTTTATTACAATAAAAACTGTAGCAAAAGCTCTCTCTTCCCTCCCCATCCCCGCCCCCCCCCCTCAGTCAGCTGAAACAAACCTCTGTCTGTGGGAGGACAGCAGGAGGAGAGATGGGGGAAATGGTGTATGTTTTAGGTCCAAGGTCCTGGAAAAGTAGCTGTCGCTGATATTTCCTAGAATCTGATGGGGGAATGGAGGGAGGTCATTACTAAGGATAGGCAGTGGCTATAGAAATGAAGATTTGTCAATGGGAGACTTTGCCTTTAGATACAAAGGAAATTATTAACAATCCCTAAAAATATAAATGTGTATTTGGGGAGAGGGCTATGGGGAGTAAGCAAAGATTCAAATGGTAAAATCTTTTCCTTTTTTTTAAATGGCTTTTAACATTCGAGTGCTTTTCTCAAATATCTTTAGATTTGCATGATCATTTTCTGACTAACAAAAAGGGTCTCTTATAAGAGATGTGCCAATTATGCAGAAACAACTCCTTCCTCCAAATTTGATCCTTAGAGTGAAGCTTTTTGACTATCACATAATTGTCTTGGCAGCTAGAAGTCTGTGGATGTACTGGATATGGCAAGGGCAGATGTGTGGCCTATAGGTTTTATCTCAGGGACCCCTTCTGAAAAACAAAAACAATCCTGAATTGTATGTTAAACCAATCAATCAACAAATATTTATTAAGTATGTATGTGCCAGGAGCTGTGCTAGGTGCTGGAAATCACTCTGATGGCTAAAGCTTCCAAGGGCCAGTGGAAAAGAGCGAGAGGCTTTAGAAGATTCTAGGCAGTAACAGAACTCAGATAGATAAACAGGGCAGTCACCTGGGGTGCAACATGCCAGGGGCATAACAAGAGACAATTGAATATTTTTGTAAGTTAATGCACATATCTCAGTGCCCCCAAATCCCACTCTTTGTGTTAGGCAGACAGGCATTTTATTTTATGGGCAATGAGGTTGTCTCTTTTCCAATAAACCCTAAAAGTCTCCAGTGGATAATAACCCAGAGATGTGTGTGGTGGGGTTACTGCCATTTTTAGACCTTGGCTGAGTGGCTGAATGCCTTCTCCTGGCTTTCCACTAGGACTTAGAAACCTTCTGTCTGAAGGCTGTGCATGGCATTTATCGGGCAATGGAAAATTTCCTAGTGGTAATATTAATTATATTAATAATCATAGTTTATTTAGCACTTTAAGGTATGCAGAACTCTTGATATACAAATAGTCAATAAACACTTATTAAGTGGCTGCTTTGTGCCTTGCTAGGTGGCACAGTGGATAAAGTGCCACGCCTAGATTCAAGAGGACCTGAGTTCATATCCAGCCTCAGACACTCACCAGTTGTATGACCCTGGGCAAGTCACTTCACCCTCTTTGCCTCAGTTTTCTCTTCTATAAAATGAGCTGGAAAAGGAAATGACAAACCTCTCCAGTGTCTTTGCCATGGAAACTCCAAATGGAGTCATAAAGAGTTGGAAATGACTGAAAATGACTAAACAATATATGTGCTCAGTAGTGTGCTGAGTGCTGGGGATACAAATAAGAAAGACAAGAACTTCTAATCTAATGGAGGAAGACAATACACAAGAGGAAGCCAAAAAGGGATGGGGGACCCCAGTGAGTACTCAGTGAGGGGCGGAAAGGAAATGAAGAGTTTAGCTAGAAAGCTTTGGGAGGACTTTATTGCTCTGCCTTCCACATCTCCAATCAGATGGGAGAAGCATGCAAGGGTGCTGAGAAGATGCTGAGTGTTAAAGCTGAATAAGTCTCCAGGATGATGAGATTTCAGGTGATGAACTCATCCTGGGGAAAGCCTGTGTTTGGAATATTCATCCATCCATCCATCCATCCATCCATCCATCCATCCATCCATCCATCCATCCATCCATCTGTTCATCCGCCTGTCCATCCGTCCTTCTGTCTGTCTATATCATAAGGTTCATTAATTTACCCAGGGTCCCACAGCTAGTAAATGTCTGAAGTAAGATTTGAACTCATATTTTCCTGATTCCTAGTCCAAAGCCCTATCCATTACACTATCTAATTGCCTTACTCTACCTAGTCTTTTTTTTTTTTTTGGGTTGGGCGGTGAGGGTTAAGTGAGTTGCCCAGGGTCACACAGCTAGTGAGTGTTATGTGTCTGAGGCCGCATTTGAACTCAGATCCTCTTGAATCCAGGGCTGGTCCTCTATCTACTGCACCACCTAGCTGCCCCATCTACCTAGTCTTTAGGATGCAATCTGGCCCTGAACTGAACAGATGGACATTGTTCTTCCTATTGACACATTTTCAGATTTTACTCTCCTGACCACTTGAAAAGCTCTACCTAGTACCCAGCTGTTCCCCCTAACTGTTCCCCCCAGTGCAGGAAGCAATGGGTAATCTGCCTGGGGCCCCCTGAGGCTTCTGGGCTGCCACCCTGACAGCTATAGCAGAGGCGTGAGTACCACTCCTAAAGCAGATGGAGATGGGAGAAGGAAAGAGTTCAGCAAATATCTATGTGCTTATTATTTATCAAGTACCCTGGCTAGATGAACTCACTTTCCCCTTTCTAGACTTTCCAGGGTCCTTCTGTAGAACCTAATTTTGCATATGATCTGAGGCTGGGGACCAATATTCCATGGCATCCTGCAAGGTTCCCCCCCCCCTTTTTTCCATTCTTTTAAAGCTGAAAATTTTGTTTGGCCTCTTAAATTTGGACACTGGATCCTAAATCAAAAGCATGGTGCCTTGGAAAGACCACTGATTATGAGTGAGAAGACCTGGGTTCAAATCCTGTCTTTCTAACTTACTACCTGTGTGATCTAAGGCAAGTCATTTGAACTTCCCTGGGACTCAGTTTCTCCATCTATAAAATGAGAAGGCATGGATGAGATTCAATAGAAGATTTCTTTTAATTCTCAATCCATCCAAGTTATCCTCTGTTTGGTTCCTTCTGGAGACAAAACAGTTTCCTCTTATACCCTGAAGTTGCTTTGGGGATCACGAATACCCCTCACCACAAATACCTACAAATCTCTACTAATCCCATTTCACACTATGGCCTCTAGAGTTTTGGTTCCTAGTGTCAGCATTGAGAAGTCACCTGTGAAGAAAGGGAAGGGCCACAGTCCATGACCCCTTGACAGTGGGGATTTGTGTAGTTTCCTGGTGGACCCCTGAGAAGGACCTTGTGAGTCTTCAGAGGATTAATGACTAAGTTGGACTCATGAGTGGGCAACTAGCTATGCCATTTGGGAGGGTGCCTGGAAGGGTGTTGGCTGAATGCCTGGTACCAACATAGTAACCATTCTGACTTGAATCATCTTGGGTGGCTCTTGGTGGTGGAGATTAAGGAGTCTGAGAGGAGAGAAGTTCTGGTATGACAGAAGGGTACCCAACCAGGCCATCTTTACAATTTTACTTCAGAGTAGCCTTGGCTAGAATGATGAAGGGTTTTCATGGTGGACAGCACTATAGTCCTAAATGGGAAATGGGATGCATTCAATGTGAAGCTGCTCAGGAATCCCCTCTGTCTCCTATATTGAAAAGATAGGGATGACTGATGCACTTCCTAGGAAGCAGCTGTGAATTTGAAATAAAATTTTAGGTGAATTCCAGTGGAATTAACACCATCCTGGGCCTGGGAAGAATGATTTTTGCAAAGAATGGAGTCATAGTATTCAGAATGAATTACAGGATGGGCAATATGTGATTTACCACCTATTGTAAATATAGCTTCACACATGGTGTATTTCTGCTGTGTGGGTTAGTTATTAACTGCAAAAAAGGGGGAATTCATTTACAAGACGTGCCCATTTTTTATGAGGTAAAGCTGCCTGGAGATACATGGCATTTTAAAGTAAACAAATTCCTGGGAGAGTCCGAGCTTACCACCCAAGAATGTGGCAAGGAATAAAAACATTTACACCAGTTTAATATGAATGGTTGAAAAAAATTTATATTGCACATTGAACATGATATATGAAACCATAACCTACTCTAGTGTAGTAAGCAACGGAACCATTCCCATAACAGATTACAATTCGAGTTGACATTATTCTGCATCTTTTCGATCTTCTCTTGCCAAGTGCTGGAGACTGTCAGGGAAACCCAGCCAGATACATACATACTCTTGGCCTGGGGGTTGGGAACACAGATGAATCCTGAAGGCAGAGGTTACCCAGTGATCCCCAGGGCTGAAAATGATGATGAAAACCAAACAATGACAGCAAATGTAAACAGTCAGGACGGCATGTACGATGTCAAGGTAGAGACAAATGGAGGAGGGAACTTCCCTGTCTCTTCCTCTCTCATGTTCTCTTTCTTGTCTTTGGGAAAGATGCCATATATGCTATTTCCTTGTGGAGAAGAAAGAGGACCACGTGGCGCTGGGCTGCTCCACCTTGTGTCTTCATCTACCTCAGATTTCTTGATTAGTTTTAAAAACAATGGTAGATCTTGACTTCTCCTTTAATGCCCTTGGGTTCCTATTGTTTATTTGGATGGAACCATTTTAAGATGTTGTAGAATGACAAGAAGTCTAGAACTGGAAATCACTGTAGTGATCGTCGAATCTAATACCCTCATTGTGTAGCTGAGACACAGGAAAGTCACATGATTTACCCCAAATCACAGAGGTTGAACAGCTGTGAATCAGAATGCCAGGATTTCTATTTATTGTTCTTTCTGCTCAACCATATATTATCTCTATATGTCTTCTATGTACTTGAACTTCAAAAGCAAAATATTTTTCTAGGGCAATTGAAAGTAATCTCTGCTCCTTTTATTTGTAATAAATCTGTGCTCTTCCTAGACACGATAAAGATTATAATATCTTACACATAATAAGAAATTAATAAGTTCGTGTTAGATTGAGTTGGACTGGATACCATGAGGTTAATATCTAGCCAGGTCCCCATTATGGGAGTGAAGACCTCTGTGAAGTGGTTGCACTATTCAAATTTACACTGGATTTTCCTGCATATTTCCACATTGGCTGGAACCAATGATCATATTTTATGCAAGTATTGCTTCAAATAATGTGATTTAGAATACATATACATACTTCACAAGATTCATTATTTGCGCTATTTGGGACCTTGCTCTGTATGTTAGAATGTAGGCAAGGTTATATTTTTCTTCGTATCCCTAATGTCTAGCATAGAGCCTTTCTCATAATAGGTCTTTAGTAAAAATCTATTGGATTAAATTGTGTTGGGCTGTACATTACCAGTATATTAAAATATGAACTCCTTGAGAGCAGGGATTATTTCATTTCTGTCTTTGTTCCCCTAGAACCCAGGAGAGTGCCTGGCACATAGTAGGTACTAATGAATGTTTGTTGAAATGAAATCAGTGCTAGAAATACACACATTCTAGGTGGAAAGGAAATTTTCAGTCTCCTTGCTGACCTTGTGAGACTGTTATTACTTTGGATCTTTTTCATATTTTTGTTAAAGTCTAAGCCATTATACTTTTCTTTAAAAATATATGTAATTCATCTTATTTACACAACTCTCTGTTCTACTCCTCCTTGACAAAGGCAATAATAATAAGTTAGACCTTAGATGGATTAATGTATTGGAGATTTTCGAGAATTAGCATTATTGTCCAATGAATTAAGACCTTACATAAATAAACTTGAGAGATTGAGACTCGGTTTGGCTACTGAGCAAAAGACATTCTTAATAGTGTGAAATATATGGGTTTTGACATTACCATAATTTAAAAATTACCAGAGTGTTTTTTCTGATGTTAGATTACGTGACCAAAACCCCTTCAGTTGAAGATTACCATGGATGTTTGGGGTTGCATTAATTGTATTTCATTTGTATAATTTATACGTTTAGTGGTCATATATTTAAAACCTCTTTGTGAATGTACAGTATAATTTTGGCTGAAAATTACTTTTTGTGTTTCTGTGATGATCCCATGAGATCATTTCTGCATAAATCCTGCGTTCTATTTTCAGATACAAATCTGTTGTACAGATGAGTCTCCTCCAAAGAAAAGATGTATTTGTAGCTGAAAAATGTAAATTACTTTTCAATGGAAAATACCTCTCTTGGCCCCCATTTCCAAGATGGGATGATTGTACCTTGGATGCTTCTGTGGGAAGCTTGTGAGGCTGTTTTCATTACAATTATAAATTCCTTGTTATGAGGCCAGTAGAAAGCAAGGATGCAGCTACATGTACCCAGCTAGCAAGTCTATGGAAGTGTGTCTGAAGAAAGTAATACACATGTGGGCAAGTAAGTCTGCCAGCAATTTCAGTGTGTCGGAGAGTGAGACACCTCTCACACAATAACATTAAGTGGGATTATGAGCAGAGAACCATTAGTGTGAGTTAGATGTCTTTGACTAATTCTGTGTTTCTCTTTGCACTCCATCTTGCCTTTAGCATTTTCTTCCAGGTTTCAGGTTGGGTTTTTTTTTTTGTTGTTTTATTGGAGAGTTCTTAGAATAAATGGCCGACATCAGGGTTTATGAAACAGGAAGCTGGAGGAAATGTCTTCCTATAAGAGCACTGTATCGTGCAGTATTGAGGTCTACAGTGTCCTGGGGGCACTCTTGTGACATTAAATGTAGAAACAATGCATGCAAATTTTTGCCAAAGAAAGACTCGAATTTGAGTACATTTACATCTGTTTTCAATAATTCCTTGCATATGTTGCAGAATGTAAGTTATCCATCTTGTTATCCAGGAAATAACATTTGTTACAAACAGTTTGCCAATTCGTAATTTGATTGAGTTTGTTTATCATGCTGTGGCTTAGGATGAGGTCTGAAAGATGGTGATCTTTGGTATTCCAGCTGTCGTAACATTCTGCAACAGAGCCATCCAGGATTCCAGGATTGGCTGTAATTCTTTGGAGGGTTTGGTCTTTCCTAGAACTACAGTCATCTAGCTGGCCTTGCTTATGATGGGTTCTTTTTGTGGAACACGGGAATTTATGTCTGCATCTTCCTCAAACCAGTTTTCAATTATGGCTTTTCAAACACATGTTTGGGATTGATTTGTCAAACACCACTCTTCATCAGCAACCTGCCTTCTTTCTTTGGAAACTTCCCACCAAGCCTTTCAGACATCATTCATATTTCCTGCCTTGGCTTTGTGAGAAGCCCACACTCCCTGCAAATATGCTTCACTCATTAGGAAGAGCTAAAACTGTCTCAACATTTCTGACAAAGAAATCCTCGGGTGCAGGAGAGCCATAAGGAACGACTTCTGAAGTAATGCTTAAGAACAATTCATATTATTGTTTCCTCAGGATGATCTTTGGTAAATGGAAAAGCAACATCTTCACCAGCTCTAATCCTCCTAATTTTCTTTAGGAAGGCTATTCTTGGCTTAAAATTAGATGGCCTTTATCAAAAATGGAAGGGGAAAAATAAAACATTAGCAGTTTTGAGGCTCCTTTCAATTAATTTCATAACATTTAAAAAGCTTTTGTTATAATCACACAAATATGATACTAGGGCCATTTGGAAGTTCTTGACAGTTTCCTTAGAAATGGAACTTGGTAATTTCCAAACCAGAGTTTGCTTTTGTGGGCTGGAAAGTTTTAAGGCCTATTTGGTGGTGGTGGTCAGGGGGGTGGGGGGGGCTGGGGAATAAAGATGATTTCTTTTTGTGTTTCTGTGAGGACATACAAGTTTTGTAGATCTGACCTTCTCTTCTCTTCTGGCATTGCATCCACAGTAGTAATCTTCAAAAAGGAGAGAAAATAAAGTGAAGAAATACTGCATGATGTATTATTTTTACATCCCAAAGTAAATTCTCCTGCATTACAGCTGACGGGAATTTTTCATCTTTGAGTTCTCATGAATGCTACTCCACTTGAGAGTTGCCCTCTTGAATCTCTCTTTTTTAATTGTAGGTCTTTGAGGGAGGTATTTCTTGTAGTAACTGACTCAGCCAGGCAGGTGAGTGAGATATAGATCTATTGAATCCTAGAGCTAGAGACAACCTTGGGTCATCATCTCATCTATCTCAATGCATCTGTAGGAACAAACCAAGATAGAAATAGAGTTCAAGTTTTAAATTTAATTTTTATTTTATTTTTCTCAATTACACGTAAACAAATTTTTTAACATTTTGTTTTTTTAAAATTTTGAGTTGAGTTTTAAACTCTCTCCCTCCCTCCTTCCTCTCCCAAATTAAGGTCATTTTCTTTAAAAAGAAGAAATAAATAGTGGTCCCCAGTGCTACAGCCAAAGGTTGTATATGGAGAAGAAACAATGTTATGTAATTTATTCATCATCAGATCTCTCCAGAGTTTCCCAAGTCTCCTTCCATTATATTACTTTGGGGAGACCATAGAGTCTTGGGATTAGAGATGACATTAAAAACTGTTTAGTCTAATCCCTTCCTAATAATGAAAGCGTCTTCATAATATCTCTGACTTTCATGCAGCCTCTGCATGGATGCCTTCGGTTATAGGGATCTCATTACACTTCATAAGGTAGCCCATTTGATTGTTGGACAGTCTCAGTTTTAACAATTTTAATACTAATCTAATAAAGTCCTTTATTAGTAATGATAATAACACTAACTGATGAGATCTTTGACATGTTTCATAATGTGTTAGCTTATTTGTTTCTCACGATAATAAGGTGAAGTAGGCACTGTTATTAACCCTATGCTCAGAAAACTGAAGCATAAAGAGGTTAAATGACTTGTGTGTGAAATGATGCTGGGGTCGCACTTGTAAGTGAGTGTATGAATTGGGATTCATTGGATTGGATGAGCCATGTCTTCTTTACCACTGCAGGTCTGGCACCCTGTGCCACGTAGCCAGGTTTGCTGTTCGAAAAAGCGAATGGTAGCAATAATTTGAATGGTGTGAGGATATCTTTGCTTTTTAGTTCTTCCCTCTCAAACCATTTGACCTTGTCATGGAAAAAGTGGACAGCTGTGGTTAACACCTGTGGTGTTTGTTTATCCTCAGTTCTCAGAAGAAAGAATCCTTTCCTTGGCTAAAGGCTATTGGTTAGAGCTTTTGCCCTGGCTAGATGCCTTAAATGTTCAGTTAGTTTGGTGATTCACATCGGCTTCTTTTTTATAATAATATTTTATTTTTCCTCCAATTACTTGTAAAGATGTTTTTAGCATTCTTTTTAGTTCCAATTTTTTTCTCTTCTTCCCTCACTTTACCCCCTCTGAGATGGTAAGCAATTTGATATAGGTTATATATGTGCAATCCTGCAAAACATATTTCCATATTAGTCACATTGTGAAAGATGACACAGACCCCCCCCCAATAAAAAAAATAAAGTGAAAAATAATATGCTTTGATCTGCATTCAGACTCCATCAGTTCTTTCTCTGGAGGTAGATAGCATTTTTCACCACAAGTCCTTTGGAATTGTCTTGGATCATTGTTACTGCTGAGAATAGCTAAGTCATTCATAATCAGTCATTGTATAATATTGCTATTACTGTGTACAATGTTCTACTGGTTCTGCTCACTTTGCTTTGCATCAGTTTGTGTAAGTCTTTCCAGGTTTTTCTGAAATCAGCCTGCTCATCATTTCTTATAGCATGAAATTATTCCATTGCAATCATATACTACAACTTGTTCAGCCCTTACCCAATTGATGAGCATCTCCTCAATTTCCAATTCTTTACCACTGTAAAAAAGCTGCTATAAATGTTTTTGTACAAATAGATCATTTGCCCCTTTCATTGGAGTCAGGCTTTTTTAGTCATCTGCTTAAACGGAGTGGTGGTGATCAAACCAGCCACTGGAGGGAACCTCGAATCTTCAGTGTTCTTGGGTGTTGTCCCTGGGTTAATGCATCTTGATGAGCAGTGCTGCTGAGAACCCTTTTGCTTATCCCATTCTCCCTGTTTTTCTGGCTAGGAGGTGTCATCAGATATTAGAATCATAGAGCAATCTAATCTTTTTTTTTAATCCTAAGAGATCAGGTCACATCCTGCCATCAGAGAGGGGTTCTGGTCAAGCCCTCCCTCCCCCCAGCTTTCTTATTACTATTGACAGCACCATCATCATCATAGTCATCCAGTTTCACAACTTAGGTGTTATCCTTGTCTCCTCAATCTCTCTAACCCAATCAATGACCAATTCTTGTTGATTCTACCTTTATAACATCTCTTTTAGATACTCCATTCTCTCTTCTGACATTATCACTACCCTTGTGCAGGCTTTTGTCATGTTATACCTGGACTATTGTGAAAGCCTCCTAGTTTGCCTGCCTTCCAGAAGCTGGTACGTCATGGTCATTTCTCTACCTTTTCCTCTTCCCCAAATCTCTGAGCAGCTAAAGAGGCTTGTTTGGCATAGTGGGGAAAAAAAAGAAGTGTTGGATTGGAGACCAAAGTTCTAGTCACTATTCTACCGGCAAATGACTGCGAGGCCTGGGTTCAAATCTCAACTCTTCCTTTTAAAAATTATGAGTAACCTTGGGCGAGCTACTTCATTTCTCTGGACACAATGTCCTCTTCTATAAAATGAGAGAGTTGTATTAGAAGATCTTCATCCTCCTTTGAGATCTATAAATACTTTGTATTCCTTTATGTGCAAAATAGTCTGGGATTGGGAGTGGGATGGTAGTTAAAATAAATGACCTTGAAGTTGTCTACTCTCTCTAGCATTCTATGATTCTGACCAACTGATTCAGCTGGTTGCTCCTTCTCTGCCTGGTGATGAGTCTTATGTCTCATGCAAATTGGCTCAACCATGCCAGTGAATCCAGAATCTTAGTAGAGATGTTTCTGGCACTTTTCCATGGAGAATTCTAAAGCTCAGATTTAAAGTTACTACCTAATTTTCTTGCTTAGGGAAGACACATGGATTGTATAAGGGAATAACTATCATTGGTTTCTGATATCAGGGTTCATTTAAGCTTAAAAGGTAAGGACCGATGTCATACTGAAGTATCTGTCTATCTCACTTTCTTCATCTTAAGCGATTGCTAAAAAAAAAAAAAGCTGGAAACATTTTTAATAATTTGAAGCCCTCAGAGTTTTCTTGTTTTTTTTTTTCAAAGACCTTTTCCTTTGAAAAGGAAAAAGAACAGTCATTGGAGTGGAGAATAGACTTATATTAGCTTCTCCTGGGTTGCTGTGGGAAATCTACTGAATCAGATAAAGGATACATGAAGCTTAATACTAAAGTCTCCCTAAAAGAAGTTCTGAAAATTAGTATGAATGTAAAGACTAAACAAAATCTGCTATTGATTTGTTTCAGTTGTGTCTGACTCTTTATGACCCCATTTGGGGTTTTTGTGGCAAAGATGCTAAGTTTGCATTTTGTTCTCTAGCTCATTTTACAGATAAAGAAACAGAGGAAAATAGGGTTGAGTGGGGCCAGATTTGAACTTATGAATATATAATGTATATGTTTTATATATGTATATATATATATGTATGTCTGTCTGTATGTATGTATACACACACATATATATTTATGTGTGTGTGTGTATAATATATACATATGTATGTATGTATGTATGTATGTGTGTATGTATATAGCTTTTTAAAAAAAGTATATACCAAATTTAAACTGTGGAATCATCTGGGTTTGAATCATACTTCTGCTCTTTATTATCTCTGAGACCTTCAGCAAGTCATTTAATGTCCTTGGGCCTCAGTTTCCTCATCTGTAAAATGAGGGAGTTGGATTAGATCTCCTCTGAGATGCTGTCCAGTCCTAGAACTATGATCTTATAATCTATTCCTTGAGACAAATTTTCATAGTTAAGCAAGACAAATCCACACGTTGACCATTTACAAAAATGCACCTCATTCTGTGTACCTCTGTCACTTTTCTGTGAAGAAGTAGGAAGCGTGCTTCATCCTTGGTCCTTTGGTCCTTACGACTTTAAATTCTCTTAATATAATGTCTTAATGATTATATAAATTGTTTTCTGGGTTTTAATAGCTTCACCGTTCATCAGTTCATGCAAGTCTTCCTGTGTTTCTGTGAATTGGTTCCTTTGATAATTTCTTACATTGCAATAATATACAATTACATTTATATACCATCATTTGTTCAGTCATTTCCCAATAGATGTATATCGCTTTACTTTTTGGTTCTTTTATACAGTAAAAAAAAAAGAGTACCACTATGAATATTTTTGAGCCTTTTCCTTCTTTCTTTAATCTTTAGTAGTATAGCAGTCATATTGCTGGGTAAGCAATATATACATACATACATATATATATATATAATTTAGTAACTTTGGGTGTAGGGTTGGGTCAATTCACATCACCTTTGCCAATCTGATAATTGTGAAGTAGAACCTCAAAGTTGTTTTAATTTGTACTTTTCATATTATTAGTGATTTGGAACATTTTTATGCAGTTGTTGATAGCTTGCTTTTCTTTTCAGCATTGCCTGTTCAATCTTTTGACCATTTCTATATAGAGGAATGACTCTTGTTCTTATATATTTCAGTCAGTTCCCTATATAACTTGGGATATCAAATCTATATCAGAGCAAAGATTTTCCCCTGGTAATCATTTTCCTTGTAATATAAACTGTATTGATTTTGTTTGTGACAAAATGTTTCAATTTTATATTTTCCATTTTTATCTCCTGAGACCATGTTTATCCTTTGTGCAGTCAAGAACTGTTCCTCCATTCATTGTTGTGAAAGGTATCTTTTGCCCTGTTCCTCTAATTTATTTTTGATGTAAGCATTTATATCTAATTCATATATCTATTCAAAACTTGTTAAAGTATGTAATGTTAAAAAGTAGTCTAAATATAATTTCTGCCAGACTGCTTGCCAGTTTTACAAGCAGTATTTTTGTTGAATAGCGAGTCCTTACTGCAGTAGTTGGGATGTTTGGGTTTAATTGGACACTATGCTATGCTGTTAATTTGCTTCTGTATCTTACGTATTCTGTCTCACTGATCTACTTTTCAATTTTTTAGCTGGTGTCAAATAGTTTTAATGATTCTCTCTCTCTATCATAGTTTGAGATCTGCTACTGCTAGACTCCTTTCATTCCTTCTTTTTTTCTGATATACTCAGAAAATTTTGACCTTTTAATTTTCCGGATGAATTTATTATTTTTCTTGCTCCGTGAAATTACTATTTGGTAGTTCAATTAGTATGGCACTGGATAAGTAAATCAATTTTAGGTCCTCTAATCATATATTTTACTAGAACAGTGCAACAATGAACAATTACTTTTTCTCCAGTTAAGTCTTCTTTTCCTTCTGTAAAGAATGTTTTACAGTTGAATTCATATAGTTCCTGTATTTATCTTGTTAGGTATACTCCCAAAATAGTCTATATATTCTGCAATTATTTTTAATGTAATTTAACTTCCTATGTGCTTATTCTGGGATTTGTTAAAAATATGCAGGAAGACTGAATGATATATTCAAATTTATTTCAGGTTATTTATTTATTGGTCTATCGTTTTATTTTTCTACTTTGTCTCTCCCTGGTTTAGGTATCAAGGTTGTATTTGTTCATGGAAGGAATTTGGTAAGATCCTTCCTTTTTCAATTTTTCTCATCTTGGAATTGCTTTTTCTTTTAATATTTAACAAAATTCTTTTGTAAATCCATCAGGCCCTGGGTTTCTTTTTCCGATAGGTATTCATTTTTGGCTTGCTCAGTTTCTTTTCATGAGATGCAATTTAAAAAATTTTTGTAAATATTCACCTATTTCATTTCTCATTTTTTTTTTTGGCTAGGCAATGGGATTAAGTGACTTGCCCAGGGTCACACAGCTAGTAAGTGTCAAGTGTCTGGTTTGAGACTGAATTTGACTCAGGTCTTCCTGACTCCAGGGCCGGTGCTCTATCCAGCGTGCCACTTAGCTGCCCCTCATTTCTCAATTTTGATGGTATATAATTGGGCAAATAGTTTCTAATAATTTCTTTTTTCATGATTTTTGTTAATTTTTTAATTTTATTCATTTCCCTCCAGCCCCTCCCCCCTCAAATTCCTAGATTTACATATCAATTCATTTGATTTTTTTTCCCTTTCACTTTTGTTAACCTTGTCTTTGCATTTAAATTTCTGTTTGGAGGTTTATTTTTTTTTTATTTCTCACTTTTCTAATTTTTAAGGTTTCATGTCCAATTCATGGATTTGTCCATTTCTCTCTTGTATTTATGGAAGTCTTTAAAGACATAAATATTCCATAAAGACTGCTTTGGATACATTCTCAAAGTTTTGGTTTGCTATGTCATTACTGTTTTCTTCTTTGATGAGTTTACCTAGTATTTTTATAATTTGATGTTAATAATTTCCTTAAATTATTTAACTCCATTTATGTTTGACTCCTTCTTTTAAAGTCCTGTTATTGCTTATAATATCTCTACTTTCCTGCACTTGTTTATGAGGCTTTCATATCCTAACACATGTTCAAATTTTGTAAAGGTGCCATAAAAACACACACACACACACACACACACACACACACACACACACAGACACACACATACATATTATATGCACACACACATATATGTATATGTATGCATGTATATATATTCCTTTGTATTCCTATTCATTAATCTTCATTGATTTTTCATATCTTCTTATTTATCATAGCTACTATTCTAGTCTTTTTCTCTTGTTCATATTTCCTTTAGATTTCTCTAGGTTTGAGAGGGAGTGCATTGAGGTCTCTATTATAATTTTACTGTTTATTTTTCCCTCCAAATTAAATTAACTTTTCCTGTAAGTACTTAGGTGTTATAACATGTACTACATAAATATTAAGTTTTAATATTTCATTGTCTGTGGTGCTTTTAAGCATACCATAGTTTTCCTCTCTATCTCTTTTAACCACGTCCACTTTTATACTTGCTTAGCTTGAGATCATAATTGTTACCCTTCCTTTTTGCCTTTTTTGAAGTTACTTCAGATATAATAAATTCTACTTTAGTCCCTCATTTTAACTCAGTATTAATCTTTATTTTAAGTATATTTCATATACAAAATATTGTTGGATTCTGTTTTCTAATCTTTTCTACTTTCTTTTTCTATTTTATGAGTGAATTCATCCCATTTACATTAATGGTTATGATCATTAATCGTATATTTTCTGATATCATATCCTCTAATAATTTTTCCTCTCTTTACAAAGAAGAAAAGTAGTTTTAAAAAGAAGAAATGTAATCAATGTTAGTGAACTCTAATTTAATTTAAATTATAACTTCTACTCCACTCCTTCTACCTTCTTCCCTTCCCTCAGACCCTGATCAGTAGGTCATATTCTTACATTCTTTTAAATTCTCCTCTTACTATACACTTTAGGAAGCTGACATTTGTTTTGCTTATGAGATTCACTTCTTTACTCTACTTTCCCTCTGAAGTCATCTTCTCCCCTTTACCTATCCCCACCTGTTTCTCCGGTCAGTTTACTGTATTAGCACACCAAATACTTTTTATATATACATGTGTGTCTGCATATGCTTGTGTCCCTTTACATACATATTCAACCTCTTTTGTCAGATAAGAATGAGGTTCTTATGACTCTCCAGCCATTTACTCATCAGCTGCCATGATCCTTTCCTAAGAATAGAGCCTTGGATCACTTAACTTTTCTTGCCAATTGCCTCCCTTGCACCTGACTGTCTTAACGGGTGCTATCTCAGTTGTCCACTTCATCTGCATCCAGGCTCCAGCCATGCTGTTCCTTGTTCCCTATTCATTTACTTACCAGATCCCATGCTGCCACATCTACCCTGCCTCCACCTTCCCCCCTCTCCCCCAGTGCTCCCTTTCTAATTCTGGAGTGATAATTAAATCAATCTTGATATTGTTTCTGGAAAGGATGTATCCTTCTGGTCATCACTCCGTTATATATGTTGTTTCTCCCGTTAGGATGTAAGCTTCTTGAAGACAGGAGTTGTTTTTGACTTTATATTTGTACCCTCAGTGCTTTGTTCTTGGCCCCTTTGAAGCTCTGAGGATATAGAGTGGAGTGGATTTGTATCCCCTGTCCTTAGTACCTAGGAAGGGCTTAGTGCTTTTTCATTCTTCATTTATGAGAGGACAGCTCAGATAACCAATAACGTGAAATGTTGACATGGAACATAGCTCCTTGAACCTCTCTTTTTAAAAAAATTTTATTTTTTATTTTACTTTTAGTTTTCAACATTCACTTCCACAAGATTTTGAGTTCCAAATTTTCTCCCCATCTCATCCCTCCCCCCACCCCAAGACAGCATGCATTCTGTATACCCCTTCCCCTAATCTGCCCTCCCTTCTATCTCACCCCCTTCTTATCCCCTTCTTCTCTTATCCCCTTCCCCTTCTATTTTTCTGTAGGGCAGGGTAGATTTCTATACCCCATTTCCTGTATTTCTTATTTCCCAGTTGCATGTGAAAACAATTTTTTTTAACATGTGTTTTTAAAACTTTGGATTCCAAATTTTCTCCCTTCCTCTCTCCCTACCCACCCTCACTGAAATGGCAAGCAACTTGATACAGGTTATACCTGTGTAGTCATACAAAACACTTCCATAGTAGTCATGTTGTGAAAAACTAAGTATATTTCCCTTCATTCTATCCCGCCCCCCATTTATTTTATTCTCTCTTTTGACCCTTTCCCTCCTCAGAGGTGTTTGCTTCTGATTACCCCCTCCCCCAATCTGCCCTTCCCTCTATCATTTCCCTGCTCTCTTGTCCCCCCCCCCCTTTTCCTGTAGGGTAAGATAGATTCCTTGAACCTCTCTTGAAACCTCACATTGGTTCGTCTGAGGCCTTGATAATCTTATGAGGTCAAAATAGCAAATACTCCCTCTACTCAGACTGCTCTTATCCCTCTTGCCAAATGAGTGTGGGAATTTTTGGAGAAATAGGGAATACACAGAATACATAGAACTGCCCGAGTCTAGACTTCCTTCCTCACCTCTTTCATAGCTCTGTTTTGATCAACTTTCTACCCATATTCCCCAGACTCCTACACAGTTTATTCCTCTTTTCCTGCTTCTACCTGGTTAAATTCTTACTTTGACCACTGTCGCTGAGTTAGGTTTTTATCCTAGTTCATTAGTTGCCACTTCATGGGGCTTTGCAAAAGCCCACTAGTGTAAATGATAAATTATGTGGTACAGACTATATGTGCAGTTAGGATTTTAAAGAGGAATGTGAAGGTTAGGGTAGTGAAGGGTGAGGAGGTGAGATTTGATTTAGGCCTTGATTCATGTGGAGGATTGGAATGTAACATAATTTATCACAGTGCTTCAAATAAGAAGGGATTTTGTGGCTCCTTGTAGTGAGGCTAGTGACTTTTTGGTAGGAATGATTTGAGTCTGAATCATCCAATCATTCCCAAATAATGTCTGCTGGGTTCTAGTTAATGCTGCACTGAAAAGTGGTATGTCCAGAAGGTTTTCTTTCCTCTTCTCGCTTTGGTTGAAGATTATTTTTGATGTCAACTGGAATATATTAAATTGTGTTAAATAAATCTGGGGGAGGGGAACACAATGGCAGAAGGGATATTTTAAAGAAGAGTAAAAACAACTTAATTTGATAAATGAAACCACCAACTTTTCAAACATTCATAACATTAGCTGCAATTTGGGGGATCCTGGAAGCAGGCAGAGAAACAGATACCATTTTGGTTAAAATGGCGATACAATAAAATGGCTTTCTTGAATATATAATGTGATTATTTCATTTGTAAAGTGCTTTGCAATGCATGCTGAGTCAAATGCAATACAAATACTAATACAATATTCAGCTTTGCAAATATGGAGAAAAATGTATTATCTTGTGAAATATAATTTAAACTGATTTCCAATGACTCTGAATATTTAATAAAGAGGAAATATCATTTATTTTTGCTTTTCATGCCCATAATTAAATGAGCAGCATAATGAACGATCACTTGAAAATAAATTCAGAAAGATTATTTCTTAAAATATTATAATATTTTTGCCATTTTGAACTCTCTTATTTCTATCTGCTTACCCTGGCATCTGTGCTCAGAGAGGGTGTACATATAGGTCATTCAAATGTTATTTGGGGGGGCTTCTTGGACACACAAATCTAGTTTCTTACTATACACAAGGTTCCTAAATTTGCATTAGCATATGTATTTCCCCTTTAGACAAATCATTAGGAGTACAAGAAGGTCCCTATTAGTGCAATTAATGAGTCCTGTGAAGTGGTCACATTGTTGGAATTTTCAATGTATTGGGCTGAAATCAATGACCATATTTTACATACAATGATAACTTCAAATAGTGCAAATTTAAATAATAGGGCCACTTCATGGGATTTATGGGAACTAGCTGTCATTTTAATTGACTTGAGTACAGGACACCTGTAATCAACACCTGGCACATATCATGTGCCTAATAAATACTTGTTTAATTGAATTCCTGATTCCAAGTCCCAAGCTCTGTCAGCCTTATTATTTAAATCTCTGTGCCTCAGACCAGGGCTTCTTAAACTTTTTCCACTTGAGACCCCTTTTCCTGTTTCAGCAGCATTTGTTAGTGTTGCATGGCCTGAAGGCATGCACTGTGCAAAGTGCACATGCTTTGTGTTCAGAACCAAGGCTGCAGTGAAGTTGAGGGATACGACACAGCAAGTGCTGCCAGAAACACCTCAGATTCATTACGTGTGTGATTTTTAATTAATTTTTAGTTGTTGCACATTCAGAAACCTTTTGCTGTTGCCAGTTTTTTCATGACCCCATATGAGATTGAGACCCACAGTTTAAGAAGTGCTGCCTCAGCTCCCTATAACTTATGTACAAAGTAATGGACTTGATATAAGGCAAAAACTTTCCAACAATTATTCAGTCATTCAATCGTGTCTAACTCTTTGTGACCCCATGGACCATGGCACACCAATACTGTCAGTGGGGTTTTCATGCAAGGATACTAGAGTGGTTTATCATTTTCTTCTCTAGTGGATTAAAGCAAACAGAAGTTAAGTGACTTACCCAGGGTCACACAGTTAGTAATTATCTGAGGCTGGATTTGAACTCAGGTTTTCCAGATCCCAAGCCCAGTACTCAATCCACTGAGTCACTTGATTATCAAAAAATGGAATAGGCTATCTCTGGTGATGATGAGTTTCCACTTATTGGTCTTTAAGCAAAGAATGGATGGCCTCTTTTTTTGGTACGTTGTAGAAGTGATTCTTCTTTTTTTTTTTTGTAGGGGGAAGGGAAGTATGGGTTGTACTAAATGACTGAAGAAGTCCCTTCCAATTCTGAAATGTCACGCTTCTCTGATGCTCTGTTTGCATCTTGCCTCAAGTGGAAGGAGTTTCCACTTGAGAATATACTGTTTGCTGGTAAAATCACAAAATCTGAAATATTCATGAGTAAGGTGCCCATATCATCTTATACATTCAGGCACTATTGGCTTTTGTGTGTACAGCGCAGAATGTTAGTGAGGATGAAACCACTTCCTTGTGGTACCTGTGGCATAGTGGAAATGAATATTCCTTCACCAACATGGTGTCCATTGGATAGGTGTAAGAGAGAAGTCATGTAGTTCTGTTTCTCCCACAAAAGTTTCTGGAGAAATCAGAGGGAAAGGGGGGGTATCCTCCTAGATCTATCCTTCACTTAGCTTTTTATTTTTAACAAATGAAAAATACAGGGAGCAGTTGTCATTTGTTAAAGTGTAGCAGAAAGAGCGAAACAGGCCAGTGGAGGTTTCATCAAGAACGCTCATTCAGAATGATGAATGTGGCTAAACACACATTTGTTCGTAAAACTTGCAGAGTGGCTGAGCATCATTAAGCATGAGAAATAGGAGCAGCATGCTGAGAAGAGAGTGGAGCAAACAGATGTGAATTTTTGCGGGCATCCTTCATCCACTAGTCCATCATTAATATAGTTGAAGGTGATCCTTTCTTTTTATTTAATAAGCACAAACAAAGTGCATTGCTGTAATTCTGCTGAACATGAGCCTTTTTCTGTGAGAGTAAGGACATATAAGGATGTCGGGGCACATAGACAAATCAGCTTTCCTCTATGACCATAACGGGGTGTCACATATGTAGGATGAGGACTATAGTTATAGCAAGTTTCCTTCTTCCTTCCTTTTGGTCATTCTCCATCCTTATCTTCCCTTCTGACTCCAGGTACATTTTCACTAGAAGAACGTGTGCTGAAAAATTGCTCTTAAGAAAAAGACCCAGGCAGTTCCTTTTTGCCCGGCATCCAGTTTGTAATGGCCATGATCATTGATTGCTTATGCATTTAACCAAACACAGGAAGCATTCTTCTCCAAGTATAATCTAGTTAAAGATGCCCTCCCACAATGGGATTGACTTGGCTTGGCTGTCTTAGTTTGCCTCTTAGGATTGAATGAGTTTTTAAGTATAGCACAACGTGTTCATTCTCTCAAACCACACTCTCATTGGCAAGTTGGATTCCCAGAGTAAGGCTACTACTTTTCCTTCTATCACTCCCACTCATGAGCCGCCATCTATTGTATTTTCCCCGATATCACATGATCAGTTACCACCTCTCCAATATCAATTGACTAGTTAAAATCAATTAGATTTTACAAATTTTATTCTCCATTACCTCCTCAGTCCTTGGGTTGAATGGACTCAGACTTCGAGTGGTTGTTGCTATAAAATACTCCTCCCACTAAGTTTACATCTGGTTGTGGCACAGCCAACGGCCAAGTTAATTCTTTGATTATAGGTCATTGTGTCCTGGTTTCTGGGCCAATTCAGTGAAACAGTTCATTCACTCCTCAGGGCTGGCTCTTCACTGGGCACTCTGCTGTGGACTATAGTTGCTGGTCCTCTTGAGTTTCTTCTGACTTTGTGAAACTCCTAACCTGTTCTCTTTCACCAAAACTTATTCGCTTATGATCAGGAACAAAAACACAAGAGCTGAAAGAAACAGCAATGAAGTGGGTTCATGGCCATTTGGTAGCTTGAGAGGGAGATAAGGAAGCCGCGCTTGATCGGCTACTTCCACTTCATCTTGCTTGGAGGCTTCCAGAATTTATAACGCAGAAGCCAGCAGGGAAGAAAGACAGGTTTCACCTGCTGGAATCTTTTGTATGCATCACCAATTCTACCTTTAGGAGCCAATTAACAAACTTTTCTTCACCAGGAAGTAAGTAGTAGAGGATACTTGTGCGTATTCGGTTGCCCTTCAGGCTACTGCTGAGGGGAAGAAGGAGAGCAATGCATTCAGGAGGGGTTGTTCCCCTGGACTCCACAGCCCTTGATCATGTTAGTTCTTCTGGCCCTTCCTGGGTTAGTGTGGAAATGCCTTGGTTCTGTCCCTCTTATGAAAGAGACTAGATATTCATCTAGATCAGCTCTTATTGGTTTAATTATCTATGCAGATGTCCCATACACATCTCAAACTCAAAAATGATAGGAAAATAAACTTGTTTTTTCCCTCAAAACTCTGACTTCTTCTAAATGTCCCTACTACTTTCAAGGGTATAGCTCCCCTCCCCATCACCCAAACTTACAACCTCAGTGTCATCTTTAATTTCCCCCTTCCCCCTTAGACACCTTTCCATTTAGATAGAACCTAGCCATCTAGATGAAACCTAGAAGCTTTACAGAGATGAATGGAATCTCTAATTGTCATTTCTGATTGGTTAACCACTTCTGGTGTCACAGGCAGGGAGTGGCCAGAGAATTCCATCCCTTAACCCCCGACCTTGACGGTGATGTCAGCCATTACTCATACAAAATTTCCAGCATGGAAGGTTCCATATATGTAGAATTTGAGAAAAGAAGCACAAAGTAAGAGAGAAAGACAGATGGAGAGGACATGTCTTGAGCAGATGGTATATGATCCTTAGAAATGAGAAACATTTTAGATCCACTTCAGAAACTCATCAGTTCCCCCTCCCCCAAAGCTAGTATAGGTGACAATCTCTGTTTTTCTTGTCCTTAGGATTGAGTTTATGTGATTGTGCAGGAGCCAGCCTCATACTATAGCTTTCTTTGCTCAACTCCATGTCACTTTGGTCACCAGATATCTTTACCATGTGAATCACTCTTGACCTTCCCTCCACTGCTTTGATGAGCACATTTCTTTGTACTCTTCTCAGCTATGTGTGTGTGTGTATAACACTTCTTTAAGCCTCAAAATAGTATATAAATATTAGCTATTATTAGTCAGTCAACAAGCATTTATGAAGCAGAGACTATATGCCTGGCACTCTCTTAATCGCTGGGTTTGCAAAGAAAGGCAAAATCAGTCCTTGCCTTCAAGGAGCTCAATCCAATTGGAGAGATGGTATTTAAAAAAAAAAAAGTTAAGTACATAAAACATATATCTAGGAGGAAAAATTTTTCTTGGAGGGGAAGGCATAGGCAACTGGGGGTTAGGGGAAAGGTGGGATTTGGCCTGAGTCTTGAAGGAAGCCAGGAAACTAAGACGACAGCCAATGCAGGTGCTTAGAGATGAGAGATGGAGAGTCATGTTTGAGCAAGGAGGCTAATGTAGCTGGATCATAGAGTACATGAAAGAGAATAAAGTATAAGGAGGCTGGAAAGGCAGAAAGGAGTCAGGCTGTAATGATCTTTAAGTCTTAAAAAAAAACCATAAAGGGGACTTTATATTTGATCCCAGGAATAATAGGGAGCCACTTAAATTTATTGAGTGTGAGTGTGTGTATGTGTGGGGGAGGACATGGTCAGACTTGTAATTTAAGAACTTAACTTTGGCAGTGGGAGATGGATTAGAGTGGAGAGAGACTTGATGCAAGGAGATGAATCATAAGACTATTGATGTCAGCCAGGTGAGAGATGATGAGGATCTGAAGTAGAGTATTAGCCATTTGAGTGGAGGGAAGGGAATGTATACAAAGGATGATGTGAAGGCAGAAATGACAAGATCTGGCAGGGATTGGAAATGTGGTCTAAGGGGGAGGGGGAAAATTAAAGATGACACTGAAGTTGTAAGTTTGGGTGATGGGGAGGAAAGTTGTACTCTTGACAGTAGTAGAGATTTTCAGAAGAAGGGAGAATTTTGAGGGAAAAAAAATGAGTTTATTTTCCTATCATTATTGTGTTAGAGATGTCTATGGGAAATCTGCATAGCTAATTAAACCAATGAGAGCTGAGGAATACTCCAAATAAGATGGTATAGAGTGAAAAAAGAAATGGGCCCAGAAGAGAGGCTTGGAAGACAACCACAGTTATTGATTTTGACATGGATGAAGGTCCCTCAAAGGAGAATGAGAAGGAGTAATCGGACAGGAAGGAGGAGAACTGAGAAAGGTTGCCAAACCCTAAAGAAGAGACAGGATCTAGGAGAGGAAAGGTGATCAGCAGTGCCAAATGCTGTAAAGAGGCCAAGGAGGTTTAGGATTAAGAACAGACGGATAGATTTGGCAAATGGGGGATTATTTACAGTTTTGGAAAGAGTAGTTTTGATTAAATGATGCAGTCAAAATACTGATTGCAGAAGGTTTCTAGCCAGACCAAGGGGTAGGTTTTTGAAGATTTGTAGAAGACCGATCCGTGTTTCCAAACACCAAATATTAAAGGGAAGATCTAAGATTAATAGCCACACATTGACTGCTATGTATCCACCACATAAAGTTTAGCTACATCTACTTGTTACATATCTCAGTGTGTGTAGATTCTGGAGTCAGGACATTTGGACATATGGGAGGTGGACAGGAGAAAGAATGATACTCTTGTTACATGTGTGGGGACATGAGTCCAAATGGAAAGAATCCAAAATGGCTTCTGTTGTGAAAAGTTGCCTTTGAAGGGGATCCCAAATACAGTGGTAAGGTCCTTTAGACTAGAGCAAGACCTATTTGTTTTTGCTTTTGTATCTCAGTGCCCGACATAGTGCTTTGCACATAGCAGGCAGCTAGGTGACACAGTGGATAGAAGGTTGGGCCTGAAGTCCAGAAAACCTGAGTTCAAATCCATCCTCCGACACTTATTATCTGTGTGTCTCTGGGCAATTTCATTAACTGCTGTTTACCTCAGTTTCCTTATTGCTAAAATGAGCTGGAGAAGGAAATAGCAAACCACTCTAGTATCTTTGCCAAGAGAATCCCAAATGAGGTCATGGAGAGTCAGATATGATAGAAATACAAAGACTGAACAACAAGTCAGTTAATAAATGTTTATTGAATTGAATTGAATGTCTCCAATAGAGTGTAAACTTCGTGAGGGCAGAGACTATTTAACATTTGTCTTTGTATCAGAAGCAAGTAGCACAATGACTGGCCTGTCTTAGTTGCTTAAGAAATGTTTGTTTATTGATTAACTGGGGAGATAAGCCATAAAGCGATGAAGAGTTGAATAATTGCACTGTTTGCATGGACCTGTAATTTCACAGTAGGTCCCTAATAATTTTTTTGTGATTGATGTACTGATTGATTGGTTAAGAGGGTAGGTTTCC
Source organism: Phascolarctos cinereus (assembly GCF_003287225.1). Classification (NCBI taxonomy): domain Eukaryota; kingdom Metazoa; phylum Chordata; class Mammalia; order Diprotodontia; family Phascolarctidae; genus Phascolarctos; species Phascolarctos cinereus. The sequence goes on from NW_027555736.1 coordinate 54,793,306, forward strand.
AGGGTGGAAACTCCTTCCCACGAGTGCAGATGGGTGATTCATCTGTAACTTACAGTCTTAGAGGGTTTCTTGAAACAATGAGAGGCTAAGTGACCACATATCCTCAATAAGGATTGGACAAAAGCAAAATTGGAATAGAGGTCTTCCTGACTCCAAGGCCAGTCCATTATCCACTACAGTAAACTACCTTACAGTGGTTATTAAAGAAAAACAACAAAAAATTAAATAGTTCAGAATGATAAAAGAATAACTACCGGGATATTATTGTCAGGAGACATTTAATTACACATGTGGTATAGTAGAGAGCTACATTTGGAGTCCAGAAGACCTGAGTTCAAGTCCTGAGACACTTGGTATCTATGTGACCTTGATCAAGTCACTTAACGTGTGTCCGCCTCAGTTTCCTAATTTGGAAAATGGGAATAAAAATAGCACCCACCTCATTTATGTGGCTATTTTGAGAATCAAATGAGATAATGATAATATATGTGACATACTTTATAGACCTGAAAACACTCTATAAGGGATAGCTATTACTGTGATTAAGCTTATGGGCATAATTATCATTAAGACCATATAGGAAGAGGGATATTGTCTGTGCAAAAGTTATTGAAGACAGTTATAGTCTTGGAGGTAAAAGAACTGGCGGTAGGAAGATGGGCATGGTCTGGAGCCTGGCAATAGTCATGGCAACAGGGGGAGGGGGGAGGAAACCATTGTGGGTTGGGGGAAAAGAAGTCCCCTGTGAGTGAGTGACTCCCCTGGCCTAATTGGTACATTACTCTCTGTGATGGGCCTGATGGTGCCGAGATAACAAAATGAAAAACCCGATGAGATATGGAACCTAGGAGTCTAAAAAGTTAGTAAATTTTGACATTAGAAATGTAATCAAATTGCTCCAATGCTTTCTGTAGTGACAGCCGTATCCATCCATGTCAAGGGAACAGCCTACGGTTGGTGGTTTTTGTGTGGCTTCTCTCTCCTTTTCCTCTCTCTCCCTTTTGCAAAATCAGCATCAGGCTATTTGGAGGACAGGCTGCAACTATTATGTTAAATTGTGCTCCCTACAACTTAAGCTTCTGTCTTTGCTAAAGCTGCCAGTTTTTATAAACAACAGAAGACAGAAAGGGTTTACTAAGAATAATGTTGAAGCCCAAAAGAATCCTACAGCCTATAAATCTTAATAGAGGTTCTGAGATTCCAGCGGGGTGGATGTGTCTCTCTTGCCCAGACTCACTCCATCTTGCCTCCCCCGTGATGACTGCAATTTTCTTGAAACACAGGCCTGGGTGACTTGAATTTACTTGTGGCACTATTTGCCTACAAACAGGAATACATGCATATAGGCTATGCAAATCAATACAAAACATGTCAAGACCCCTTAGATCGCACCACTCTCCTAAAATGCAATTTATCATGGCTGCAAATGAGAGTAAGAGACTAGGTAACAAATGGCCCCTGATCAGTTAACTAGCACCTGTTGTCATGCATTTGAAAACTGCATTTTTCATTTGACATCTAGTAAATTGCATTTTCATATATATGGAATGGAAAAGAGGGAAGTTGGGATGCGCATATGCAGCCCTTTTATGAATTTTATGAACAATGGAAGTTTTAGAGCCTCGTGTGTTCAAAGGGGTCACGTCAAATTTTGAAAATCTATTTGCTTCTTTCCTGGATTGGTTCCAGATGCACCGGGCTTTCTTTATGGCTGGGTGTGAAAGCATGGTAACGCTGAAAGTATAATTATAACATTCACATCAGGTGAAGGACAATTGCTATAATTTTTGTATAAAATTGAATATAACTTAAATGCATAAATGTGAAATATTATTTTGGGAATTTTTTTTATAAATTGTGTTTTTTTATGCGTTCCCTTTGTCGGCTTAAATTATGAGCTGCAGGGTTTTTTTTTAATGCAATATTTTGTTTGCAGATGGGTGACTGTTGCACAAATTCAACAACACTTAGCTTATCAGCAACAATGGTTTTCCCATTAGCGAGCATGGTTTGGCAATATTATTTGACATCTGGAACAAGCTATATTATGCCAGACATATCAAGTCTAACTGAATGGATCATTTAACTGGCACTCATTTCAAAAACTCCCACTCTTTAGCTTCTATGAGGCTGTCATGACACGCCAGAGCTGAGACCAGCATTTCACCTACCCTTCCATGTCTTGCTTCCTTTTCTGACATTCAGTCTCATGCCCGCTCCTGACTCTAAGTTGGACAGTTCATAATGGTGGAGATGGAGTGTCTGCACAGTCTCCTTTTTGTGGGCTCTGTTGCTTGGCAACATCCCAGGGCAGTGGTCTCATGAAACAATCAAGGGGTCAGGCCATTGAATGAGTGGTGCTTAGAGCTTTTTTTTCTTCTTTCTTTTTAGTCAAGAGTTCTAGATGATGAGTCTTCTGGAATCTTTAGATTTTATGCCTTTTACTTCTTCAGGTCTCTTATGTCTTGAGCTGTGAATATCAGAATGCAAGAAATATCAGACTACAAAGAAATATCAGAATACAAAGGGCTCTTTCCATCTGCCTTTGCATGGCTTCCAAAATATCTCATGTGTTGAGGTGCAAGGGAAGAAGCTACAGATTAGGAATGTTATTAACATTTTCCCCATCACTTTGTCAAGTCCAGACAATCAATAAAACAATAAATTCAACTTTAATTTGTAGCGTTCACTCATTTCCAAAGTGTAAATGGTAACAGTCAAGCCCAATTGAGCTGGCTGCAGCACACCTCTAGTGTCACTGAGAGGCATAATGCATGTCTACTTGGTCTTGAAGTCAGGATGGCCTGGGTTCAATCTCCACCTCTGATAAATACTGTCTGTGGGACTTTAGGCTAGTCACTTAACTTTTCTAGGTCCTGGGAAACTCTCAGACTCTGAGTTTCAGATCAGGTTCCTAGTTAATGCCATTATATTTCTTTCCATCGGAGGTGGGGAGGAGGTTGGTAGAAACCTATGATTTCATCAAGGTAGGGGACTTCCTTTATGGAAACTCCTTCCATGGATGCAGATTGGCAGCAGTTTAGAGAGAATTCCTCATAGATCTGCTCCCCTTCCTCCCTGCTTGTATAAGGCAAGTCACTAAGCCTCTCTGCTCTCAGTTTCCTTATTTGTAAAATGAAAAGCTGGACTAGATCATCTTTGAGATCCTTCCTAGTTCTAAATCTATGTGATCTCTTAAAGAAAAGTAGGTAATAACCCGAATGAGAGTACTCATGAGAATGTTATAGACCTTCAGAGAAGGGGGAGATTGCTGTGGACTGGGGTAGATAGGGACGGAATCAGTGGGTGGGCCTTAGCCCTGGAAGGATGGGCAGCTTTCCTGGCTTTTCTTCTCATGAGGGTGGGCAGTTTGTGGCCCTTAACTTGCCCAGGGTTCAGATTACTAGGTTGTTGCATGGATGAATTATTGGAAGCGTGGGTGTTCCCTTCATCAGGGTATGGAGTGGCTGCTCATTGCTTCACAGGCTGAGATTTTAGCCCCACAGCTCACTTTTGTCACATAGAAACTTCTTCTCCAAGGCCACTATTTATTAAATAGGCCCATTAATATGCCTGCTCTGGCTCATTTGCTCAGCCCAATGATGGGCAATCATGCACCAGAAATTCTGCTTCTCTTTTTTTTCCCTCCCTCAGCTTTCACGTGCATCTGCCCATTTACTTCAGAAAGTCAAAAAAGAGAATTAGGGTCATAAATCTTCAGGAAGTCCCAAACAAATTAAAAATTTGCCCATTAGAGTTGTTATCCTAATGTCTCTCTAATTAGCCTGTGTATTCAGACTTTAAATGCTCATTGGTGAGGAAAAGTGAAAGAAGAGTCCGGATTCTGCCTGAAATTCTCTCCCATTTAAATCCCATGTAGCTCTAAATCCTCCCTCTTTCCTTCCTTCCTTCCTTCCTTCCTTCCTTCCTTCCTTCCTTCCTTCCTTCCTTCCTTCCTTCCTTCCTTCCTTCCCACCTGTATAAAAGGAATTACTGCAGACACTTTAATGGGCAGAAGATACCGAACACTTCTCTTAAACAATAGAACACAAATCTATTTGCTAGGTAGGAAATACTGGAAACTTATGTCAGTGTCCATTTTGGTATGCTCACAGCCCTCAGTTTCATTTAGGAGGCGAGGTGTTTTTGATGGGGCCTGAGGCAGTTAGGGGGCAATAAAAGGAAAACAGTTTGGAGATGTGAGTTTGTGGTGTTTGTTAAACCTTGTAGTAGTAGAATACAAATTGTGGATACTGTGCAGAATTGAATACCAAAGTCTCAGACTTTATTTCAGATCATTAATATGATAAATACCGTGTGTTTATATGTAGGAAACTCCTGTAAAAATAAATCAGCATGGCTGCTTAATCTGTTTAGTATAACCATAATTATTATATGAGCATTGCAAAAGTCTGGAGTTAAATACTTTGGAAAGCCAGAGTGGAACAAGGAGTCCCATCTGGGCTGTGAGATAGGTCAGTCTAGTTCTTTTTTAAATTAAGTTTTATTGGTGTCTTTTACTTTGACATCAGTCATTTCTACATATACCCCTTCCCCCTCAAACCCTCCCTTATAACAAAGGAAAATAGATGAAAACCAAAATGACAGCCAGCATACAAGGCATGCAACAAATTGCCCCTACCTGTTTTCTGGAGCCAGTTATTAGGTGGTTTTTTTTTCCCTCCAGTCACTCATAGTTCTGTATTTCTGTTAGAAAAGTTTTTAAAAAGTGTCCAGTAGCATTTTTATTAATGTTTTCACTTTAAGCATCCTAAATATTTGCAAGTTTTTTGCATGCTTGAGAAAAACCTTTAAGAAGCACAGTCGTGATAGGCCTGTGGAAGAAGGAACTCTCCAGTGAAAAGACCTAAGTCTTCTGCTCTGACCTTCAAGAATTGGGGGGTCAAGGGGACAACTCCCTTGGCCAATTAAAAAGTGTTTGATGGGAGAGTTTTTTCTTATTTCTTTTTCATCCCTCCTGTTGCCTGCACTAATTTATAAAGATATAAATGCAATAAGTGATTAAGTATTTAGTATTTTTATCTTTCCTCTTAAGTAACATAACTGATTTTACACTTGCTCCTTCCTCGTGAAAGATTCTGAGCTCAGAGAATGCCCTGAGCAATGGTATTGGAAATACCATGAGTTGGTCTGGCAGAGGGTAAAGTGCCTATGAATTGAATTCTTTCCCATGAACACAGAACCAATCTTTTTTTTTTTTTACCCTGCCTAGCAAAGGATAATTCTGGTGGAGGTGGTTGTTCAACATGATTGAATATAATTGGGTATTATTTCTTGCTGAGAAGGTTGTTTTCTCTAGTCTAAACGTGAGCCATTTTCTCACATTGAACACATTGAAATGACTTGAAAATTAGACAGAAGCACCTCTGGTTGTTTTGGTGCCAAAGCATCATTTTGGTTTGTCTGAAAGGTAACAGAATTGGTGAAGCTAAAACCATTTGGATCCTTTTACCCTACTAGATTGTAAACTCCCTGAGGTCAGGCACTAGCCTTATTTACTTCCCCTTTCACCTTCAAGCTCTAGGAGACCTTGTACATAGGAAGCACTTGGTAATTATTCATTGAATTAAAACGACTGCTCTCAATTACTCTGATGGGAAGATGCTAGTTCTCTGTCTGATTCTCAGGATACAATAAGTCAGCAGTGATGGTCACCTCACTGTTTTTCCTTCTGTGCTTCCTTTATTTGGTTGGGCCTCCCCTTTCTTCTTCCCTCCCTTCTTTTTTTTCTGCCCTCTTCTTCTCTCTTTGATTTTTCTTCCCTCCATTCCCTTCTCTTCATTCCTTTCTTCCCTCTTCTTCCTCCCTCCCTCTCCTTCCTTCCTTCCCGTCATCCTGCTATCCTCCCCAACAGTCATTTATAATACTGACCAAATTCTCTGGCTTCAGCCAGCTGTTCAGCTTTCTCTCTGGAAGGCCCCAAACTCTTTTAGCTACTTGTTCGGAAGATAAATTAGTGACTTCTAAATAATGCAGTGAACCCTAATTCTCTTTGATTAGTACCGAGTTAGATGATAGCGACCCATTGAAATTGGTCATCAGCATAAATAATGAGTGAATGAACTGATAAAATGCAAAGTCACTGGCCATCATAAATCAAATGAAATCCACTCTCTCTGGAAGTCACTGAAATTAGAAGTCCATGCTCCTATTAATTATTTTGCCTTCTGAAGACGACAGTGTTATAAATCAGCCTTGAAAGGCACTTCACTTAGAAAGCTGAAGGAGTATGGCTGCCTGCAAATTGCTTTGTGTACGCACCTAATTGTTTCTTAAGTAATCTACCTCCATAGTGTGGCTTCAGAAAAATCAAAAGGTGCCCTGTGGCACAGGTTAATGAAGGTAGCAGATTTGGGGAGCAGGTAGAATTAGCACCACCCCAACCTCACCCTGGCATCAATTATCTGCAGTTGAGACTCTGGCCTTTGGATTAGATATGAAAGTCTGTCCATTCCAGGGGTGATAGAAGCTGGAATGAATTGGGAAGAAATCCTTTGCCCTTTCATGGTCTCTTGAGGTGGGGGGCAGCTCTAGGATAAGGCAGATCTAAGAAACCTTAATGATTAACTCCTACTGGTTCCAACAAAAGTCAGACAAAAAGACTGATTCAAAAGCCAGAAAAGATGGGGATGAAAAACTCTTGACTTTGTGTATTCATCTGTGGAATCATCATCATTTGCATTCATCAAGTGTAAATGATACATAATTTTTCCAAGAGGTGGGTGGAAAATTGTGTTCATTTGGGAGTGTCTTTTGCAAACATTTATAGGGAAAGAGGCAAATTTCATAGGAAATAATGCATCCTGGTTTTTTTTGTGTGTGAGCCTGCCTGCTTTGTCTTTATCTCTGAGCCAAAGTTTGACAATAAATAGGACAGAAAATAGTTTTCTCCTCAGTCGCAGATTTGTACAAAACTTCCTTGGTTTGACTTTGGGAGCCTGAATTACTTTGACAAGGAAGTCGCCTGTTTCCAGTGGTTTTTGTTTAAAAAATAATTATAGATGACTTCTGTTTTTATGTGGCATTTATTTCCCAATATTCCCTCTTTTTCTCCCTTATGCAATAAGATTTTTGGATTAAGATTTTTTAAAAAGAGAAAAAATACGTTTCAGTGAAATCAACGAATACATCTATCATGTCTGTTAGGGTATGCAATATTCTGCTTCCATAGTCGTCCACCTCTCCAGGGAAGGGAGGAAGCTGGATTTTTTCCATTTCTTTTCAGGTGCTAATATAATTGAATTTAGCATACAGTTTTGTTTTATCCTTTCCATTTACATTGTTGGAGCTGGGCTCTCTCTCTCTCTCTCTCTCTCTCTCTCTCTCTCTCTCTCTCTCTCTCTCATTCTGTACATCTATATCTATCTATCTATCTGTCTATCTAGTCTGATCTATGTGTATATGTGTACATATGTGGTTTTATCTCTGTCTTTCTATCTATAATTTTCTTGGTTCTGCTTACTTTATTCTTTAATCACTATAAAAAGTCTTTCCATGTTTTTCTGAATTCCTTATATTCATTGTTCTAACTTAGAGCACAGTCATATTTCTTTTCATTCATGTACAGTGGTTCCTTTAGTCATTTCCCAATTGACAGACCCCTACTTTCTTTGCAAAGTGGGTTTATTTTGAAGGGAGTGGGTTTAACAGCAATACTGGGGGTTGGGGCTAGGGGTGGTCAGTGGCCAGTAATGAAGGAGGGACCCTAGAGCTGGAAATGTCCATGAGAAGATACTGAATTGAAATTAAAGGCATATGAATAGGGGTCCCAGAGGTCAAGGAGAAAATATAGTTGGGAGGAAAATCACTTTCAGCCATTTAGAAAGGAGAAAAAAAGAAAGACTTTTTTTTTTTCTGACTTCCTTACCATCTGGTATAGGCCTGTCAGATTCCCCTAGTGGCCAGTACCATAAAATGTAAATCCTGAGCTTGGAAAATGAAAATTCTTCCCCGGTTGTAAGCAGCCACAGTTAAAACAACAACAACACTTTCCCGTTATTCTTTGCTGTGTGATTGTGTGAATTCAGAGGCATGGTCTGAATCATCTGCTTTCTTCCTCTTATCTTCCCACCTCCCTTTTATACCTGTGTGAAAGGCCAATCCATGCCGTGGAAATGTGTCCATCCCTGTATCAGGATTCATCTTCAGAGGGCGTCTGCATAACATGTCCTGAAAGTAATTTTTAAAAATACATTATTGACCACAACCAGTGAAAGAGGATGTGGCCTGTTCTCAGCATCCAGAACGTGGAAACATCCTCTTGGTAGAGTCATGTGTGCTTTGTCCTTGAAGCTGGTGAGGTCAACAACATTGCCTTGATTCTGTGAGCCTTTGCTGGGCCAGGTGGGTCCCCTGTTAGTAGGCTGTAGACTGACAGAGCTTGCTAATCCTGAACTTTAACATCCTGCACTCCTTAGCCTGCTGTAGACGTTGTTGACTCTGCTCTGGGCCCCTCCTCTCCCTCTCAGAATTGCGTATTGCAGCCACTGGGACCAGCTTACTTTTGGAGGCTGTTGGTGGTCCCTGATGTTTCTGTTTTCTCTGCTCATGGAAGAAATAGGTCTGTCACGTAAGACATGACATTTTTAGGTGTGTGTTTTCTTGTGGTTTTGCCCTGTTGAGTTTTATAGCCTTCTGTGTGTAGTGGATGGAGCAGCTAGGTGGTGTGGTGGATAGAGTGTTGGGCTTGGAGTCAGGAAGACTCATCTTCATAAGTTCAAATCTGGCCTCAGATACTTACTAGTTGTGTGATCCTGGGAAAGTTGCTTAATCCTGTTTGCCTCGGTTTCCTTGTCTGTAAAATGAGCTGAAGAAGGAAATGGCAAACCACTCCATTATCTTTGCCAAGAAAACCCCAAATGGGGTCAGGAAGAGTCAGACACGACTGAAACAACTGTACAACAGCAGCAATGTGCATAGTGGGTATCCAATGAAATGTGTATTTGTTATTGATTGAGATGGGTAGGTTTAAAAAAAAAAGAGCTTCTCTGAGACCATAGCTGTAATCAATCAATCAATAAACATTTATTAAGCATGTGATATGTGCCAGCCACCATGGTAGGTGCCAGAGATGCAAAGCAAACATAAAAGTGGGTAAGACTCCTCATGTTTTAATTGATTGATTTCAGCAAATTTGCATTGGCTGAGCAAGAACCCCCAATTCTGAAGGTTCCCTGGTGCTGCTTTCTGGCCATTCCATTTCGCCAACATTTATTATTACTCTGTGAATCATTGTGCTAGGTTCTAAAGAGGATAAGACATAGCTTCTGCCCTCAGGGGTTCTAGAACAAGAGCTTGAGTGAAATATATTTTTCAAATTTTAATATGGCCATTCAGGTCTAACCTACATAGCTACTCTCCATGGGGTCCTTCAGGTCTGTTTTTTGGGTGATCTGGAGTAGGACGAGTGTGCTTGCATTTTACATAGTGCTTTTAAAATGTTTCACATGTTTTCTCCTTTTGTTGTCAGAATTATGTTGCTGGCCCTTCATTCCTGAAGAGGACCAGTGACATGACGGAGTGATGTCTTGACTCGCATTAGGCAGGGCTCTTCAAGGTCGTCAGCCTCACTCTCTTTTCTGGAATTGTCATCGAAATTCAGTGGAAATACGAAAGTCAGGATGACTGGTGATGGCCCAGGATTCATAATGGCAAGAGCTTTAAATGCTGAGCTAAGGAATGGGTGCTGATTATACCAAGCCTTAGGACCTGTCAGTGAGATCTTTGGATATTTGTAAGAGATTGGCCATATATGAAGAAACAGGATAGGGATTGAATCTGTGATTTCATTGGCATAAGTAACTCTCTGGTGCACTGAGAGGTTGGTTGGACAGTTTGCCCAGGGCCCCATAGGCGGTATGTGTCAGATACTGAATTCAAGACCTCCTGTCTTTAAAGCTAGTTCTCTATCTACTAGACCATGCTTTCTCTTGAAAAACTAAGTGCATGAAAAATGCCTATCCTGTTTTAGATTATTGCAAGCATCGGGTGGCCAGCGTCCTGACTCGGCATATCAGCATCTGCATCTGGGACAGGCGTTGTAGAGGAATAGGGTGTTGGGTCCAGGACTGAATAGGAGAAAGAGAAAGGTTATATTTGGGACATTGTGCAATGCTTTGAACAAACCCAAGCCGTTTCCAGGGACAAATGGAAAATAACAACAACAACAAGCACACATGTTTAGAATACGGTTTTCTGTTTTGGAGTGCCCTAAGCTTCAAGGAATCAAAGCAGGAAAAGGAAGAGGGCTGGTCTTGTGATGAGAGGGAGGAGCAAGAAAGGGGCAATCAGTCCTCAAGTACTTATAAGCACCTACTGTATGCCAGATACTCCTAGGCCTTGAGGATGCAATCCTTACTCACAAGGAGCTGATATTGTAATGGTAGAGACAGAGCAAGTTTTTTCTTCCAGGATCTCTGTGAAATGGAAAAGACTTAGGAAAAGGCCTCTAGGATGTGGCTTCCACCATTTGTGGAATTATGCAAGAATATGGACAAGAAACACACAGGATGAGAAGTCAGGGGGAGGATATGAGTTTTCCTTTGGAAGCAATGATCCGTATCTGTGAGATTATTGACTTTATTGAGACAGTGTGGTGCATTGAGTCCCACTCTGGATCCCACATAGCCTGAATTTGAATTTTGGCATAATAACTGTGTTTGAAGTAGATGGTTCAGTGGATAGAGTGCTGGGCCTGGAGTTAGGAAGATCTGAGTTCGACTCTGGCCTCAGACACTTACTAACTGTGTGACCTTGTGTGGGTCATCTGTTTGCCTCAGTTTCCCCATCTGTAAAATGAGCTGGAAAAGGAAATGGCAAACCATTCCAGTATCTCTGCCAAGAAGACCCCAAATGGGGTCGTGAAGAATCAGATACAACTGAAACAACTGAGCAACAACACCACCACCAACAACAATATAATAGCTTTGTTACTTTGGGCAAGTTAATTTACCTCCCTGGGCCTCAGTTTCCTTATCTGTAAAATGGTAGGCATAGACTAGATGATATCTAAGGTCCTTTCCAGCATCATGACCCATTGAAGTATAAAGACAGTATGAACTAAGTAAGACAGTGAATATTTGATGGAAGGTTTATTTGAGGCCTCCAGAGGGTCAGTGAATTTCTCATAGGCATGGGGAGTCAGTGGCAGAGCTGTAACCAGAGGCTGGTTCGCTTGCAGCTAAGCCCAAGGCTCCTCCCTCCCCTCATTCCCTAGTTCTTTGGCGACCTTGTTCCCATAAGTCTCTTAATTCTTTAGTACCTTCAAAGCCTTCTTCTCCAGTGGCCTTTTCCCTGAAATATTCCAGCATGCACAGCTTCCTTCTACACTGAAAAGCCCATGGCTTCCTGCTACTACTTCCTCGGATTTCTCCCCTTTCTTTGAAAGCCAATGGTATAGAGTACTAAACTTGAAGACATGAGTTCAAATTGTTCTTCAGACACTTAATAGCAAGTCATTTGTCATCTCTGAGCCTCAGTCCCCTGCTCCCTCCCCCCAAAGGAGGATAATATTACCACCTACCTCACAGGATTGTTCAGAAGATGAGGTAATGAATATAATGTTTTCCTGCAATGAGCATCAGATAAATGGGACCTCTTGTTTGTTTATTATCAACTTTCAAGAATCTAGAAGTAGGTTACACCTACCAGCTTGGCTCCATTTTTTCCTTACCCCTCATACTTTAAAAAAAAAAAGTCTTGCCTGTGTGCACTATGACAAAAATAAATCTTAAAGCCAAAATGGAACTGAGATAAAAGTTGCATTTCCTCTCTATTCAGATGAGTAAAGGATTCAGCTGTCCCCTCACTCAGTGACCTTCTCCTGCTTTCCTCCCTTTGTAGTCAAATGAGCAGGAGGTTAGTAGCCCTACTATGAAATGTGTTTTCAGACCAAACAATGTAAAAGAAAACACAACTCTCAAGTCAGTGATGCACCCAAACACCCGAGCCCCCATCGGCGCCCTAGCTAGTTGATACCATATACAGTAGGTAACCAAACACCAGTCAAAGGGACCGTAAGCCTGTTAAGAAAATAGCTTTTGGTGTAATAAGATTAGCAGGTTTTTACTGTACCTGTTAATACGCTTCCCCCCTCCTTATCGGCTTTGCCTGAATGCACTCCCAACTCCCATTTAAACTGGCCCAACGGGGGCCTAAAGTTCTTTAAGGAACTTGCACAGCTTTGTGGAGATTACGGTTCCCTTCCCCGTTTTTAATTAGAGGGAGAAGAGGAGGATTTATTCTCCTTAGGGCTTCCAGCCCAGATGGCTCAAAAACTTTAGAAAAAGGTTACCGAGTTCCAGTGGTCCAAGGGTTCCGCTCTCTGCAATGACTCGGGCTTGGTGCTTAATCCCCCATAGCCCCTGTGTGGTGCAGCTGCCGGGAGTTCATTGTGCCTGCTTTTTCTTAACATCCCTGACCTCTTCATCCATTAAACCAAGTCATGCGGGGCAGGGCAGAGGGATGGTTCTGCAGGTCTGCTGGCTGGTCAGAGACAACTCTGCAAAGTATGGCTCCCCCAATACGTGGGGAGCCAGTGCCATAATGGAAGAGTATAGGGAAGACAGGCCAGAAAATACCAATGGAGTATCCTCAAACCCTTGCTTCATGGATGCAGTCCAAAGGGGATTATTGAAAAAAGAAGCCTGATTCTCATATGGTACCACTCATGTAATGCATCAGGGATGCCCTACTATGCACTCTACTGGCCCAGTGTCAATATTGGTGCCATTTAGAAAACAAAAGAAATCAATAAAATAGCCTATTTAGCTTTTCCTTTGTGAAGGCCATGAAATCTAGACTTAAGAGGATCCTTGGATATCATTTAGTTCAACACTCTTATTTTATGGATGTAGAAATAGAAGCCTAGAGAGTTATGGGGCTTACTCAGAGTAACGTAACTAGTGAGTTGTAGAGATAGGATTCAGATCCAAGTTCTCTGCTTCCAACTTTTTCCATCATAGCACACTACTAACAGACAGAAAAGTAGGTACATTTGTGAAGGTATATACATGTGTGCATGTGTGTTTATATGCATATATATATATAAATACATACATACACATATGGATATGCTCACGTACATATTACATATAATTTATAACATGTATATATCTGCCCTTGTGCACATATATATTTGGGCATGCAGGTATGCATCTATATGTGTATCTGTATGCAGACATGTATGGATGTGTATGTTTTTTGTATTATGTGTATATGTATATATATTTCTATGTGTAGTGGTACAGTATGTGTGTAAGTTACATGAGATTAGTAGGTGATATAGTGGATAAGATGGTGGACATGGAATCAGGAAGACCCGAGTTTGAATCCTGCTATTATGACATTTAAAGAATATCCTATTTTCTCTTCTTCTCTTGAAAGCCAGTAAGGTGGAGAGTCTGAAGAACCAGACTTAGAGTCAGGAATACCTGGATTCAAATGAGCTCTGAAACACCAACCAGCTCAGTGACCCTGGAGCAGTCATAGCTTCCCTCAGCCTCAGTGTCTTCATCTGTATATAGGAATAAACCTAGCCCCAACTCCATGGGGCTGCTGTGAAGATCCAGTGAGATAATGTATGTCAGGCTCTTTGCAAACCTCAAAGCCCTATATATACATACTATTTAATATTATTTGGAGAACGTACGGATATGTGTATATTAGGGTTTAAGCTGACAACAAAGAATGTATTAGCTTTCCCCCAAATCAGAAGGGCTCCTGAAGAGGTCACATTGGGATAGTGACATGGCATACAGTATCTCATTACATCATGGTTAGTCTCTGCTACAATGTGGGTGAATGGCATGGGACCCAAGGACCTTGAAGTCCCAGTTCTTTAAATGTCAGTCTCAGCTAAACTCTCCAATTATATGCCAATCTGCTGTGAAGGTAGGATCTCAAATAGCTTTACCTAAGTCTGCAGTCTGGGATTCAAGTGTAGTCTGTGGATGGGGCTGCTGACCTGAACTAGAGCACTCTGGGAATACAAGCCTACCTTCTAAGGACCTCTCAGCCTCTCTTCCACACCGCCCCCCCCCCAGCAGCAATACAGATCAAAAGAACTTCATAATAGTTGTGTGCTTTCAAGGGCAGACAGGCAATATCAGTTTGTCCTAAAACTCTGGAGAAGGCACATGCAGAGAGAAGGGCATTTGTTGACCCACAACTGCTAGAGTAGTGTCATTTGGGTGGTCTTGGCCCAAATATGCTCAGCAGTTCAACCTCAGGGCTCTGATACTTTGATATAATACTTCCCATCTTACCTTCCTGAGGGAGCTCCCCAGAGAGAAGCCACCCTTTTCAGTACATTTATAGCTCATGTCATGTAGGTGGGTTGCCCTTTCCATGACCGACTCATCAGTGGTGTGCCCTCAGGAGAGGATTGTGGGCGTAGCCTTTGACCACATCCGCAGGGCTCTGCTATTCTCAGAGTGGATATTGTCTAGTACAGTAGCACCCTGCTTCATTGAAAGACGCCAAAGTGTTGACCTGATCCTTTCAATATGTAAGGTTACAAAGAAACTAAAAACAAGGTAATGGAGTGGGACTCCTTAAAAGAAGCAACCATGTAGTATACCCCAGTGATTACTACAACATGCCAAAATAGTAAACCAATGATATACTGTGTTGCTGGGGATACAAAAAAAAGACAAAAAACACGGTGGAAAATGCTATCCATACCCAGAGAAAGAAAGATGGAGTCTGAATGCAGATGGAAACATACTATTTGCTTTCCTTTTCCTTTGTTGTTTTGTTTTATTGCTTCATTCCCATGGTTCCTCCCATTAGTTCTTTACATCACGACTAATGGGAAAATATGCTTAATATGAATGTGTACGTGGAGCCCATATCAGATTGTATTCTATCTTTCTTGGGGGCAGGGGAAGAAGTGGGAGGGGAAGAAAATTTAAAACTCAAAATCTTATGGAAGTGAATGTTTTAATTCATTATCCAAAAAAAAAAAAAAAAGGAAAAGAAAGGCAAAAACAGCCCTTGTCCTTAGGAGCTTGAATTCTACCTTGGGAGACAATGCATAAATGCAAACACACACACACACACATACATATATAAATAAAACAGAAAAAAAAACCTAAGTAAGAGGTGAATTTCTGGAATCAAGATAAACTTCATGTAGAAGGTGTTGCATGAGTGGAGTCCTGAAGGAGACACGGGATTTGCGAAAGTGAGGTGATAGCCAGTGTGTGTGTGTGGGGAGGTGACACAATGGTGTGTCATGTATGAGAAACAGCAAGTTGAGTAGGACTGGGCCATAGGTTGTAGTAAGGCGATAATGGATGGTAAGGTTGGAAACAGTTTGTAAGTCTGGCCAACAAGCGTTTATGAAGCCCCTACTCTGTGCTAGGCAGGGGGCTAGATGCTCGATTCAGAGGAAACAGTCTCTCTTCTCTAAAGCTCTCAGTCTAATGTGGAAGTATAATTGTAAAGGACTTTAAAAACTCTAATGATAGCTGTGTTTTTCAGTTGTGTCCTATTCTCTGTAATCCCGTTTGGGGTTTTCTTGGCAAAGGTACTGGAGCGGTTTACCATTTCCTTCTCCAGCTCATTTTACAGATGAGAAAATTGAGACAACAGGATTGAGTGACTTGCCCAGGGTCACACAAGCTAGTAAATGTCTGAAGCCGGATTTGAACTCAGGAAGATCAGTCTTCCAGATTCCAAACCCAGCACTCTATCCACTGCACCCATGTTTATCTAGCCCTTTAAGATTTTCAAAGGACTTTCTCTGTTATCTCATTTGATCTTAATAACAACCCCGGGAGGTAAGCCTTATTATTATCCCCATTTTACAGATGAGGGAACTAAGGCAGACAGAGGTTTAAGTGACTCATCTATGGCTAGGATTCAAACTGAAGTGCCCCTGATTCCAAGACCATCACAGTGTCCACTATGGCATAGCTCCCTCTGGATTCCTATTCCAGAAGTGCAGCTTCCCTGGGGATATGAGTATGGTTAGATGTGATGAATTACTGTAAATAAGTAAGAATTTTGATCTCTACCCTTCTCTTTCCTCTCCCACTAGCTTACCCCTTCTGGGGCCTCAGGCCATTCTCAGAAATGTGTTTCTCCTCATAGAGAAGGGGCTAGGTGAAGCTTCAGTTTCCTTTGCATTTAGGGTGAAGCAGTCCCCAGAATCACAGGGCTCAGGAATCCTTGGGGAGGAGGCAGCGACGTTTGATTGTTGATTTTTGTTGACAGTGTGCACAAGGGAGCTTGCGGCCCTTCTGGAAGAATTTATAAATCCATCATTTAAAGTCATTAGGCCACATGTTGGTCAGTCTAGGAGTCTCTCCTCTCATTAATTCAGGGGAGATTTACTCATGTCACCCTCATTAGTATTTATGGGATTTATCCACATCAATCGCTAGTGCATTAATGGGGAAATAACTAAACCTCCTAGGGTCTGTTGGTGCTAATAAAAAAAAAAAGGGAAGAGAAAGAGAGCTTGAAGTTCCAGAAATCACTGTGTTCAAAAGTGTTTTCAACTCTGGGCCAGAGTAGATAGAGCCTTCCCAATCAGCCTCCAGTTGTTTTTCTGGTTGTTTCTCTTTCCAGGAGCATTTGCATAGTAACTGTGTCCAACCTCTGCCCATCTGATGAAAAGTGGTAGTGATGTCTGCTGCCAGAAATGATGGGAGAAAGGAGGGGGAGACGAACCCCTCTTGAGCTCTGCAGTCGATTGCTACTCACTTAGGTGAACAATGAGTTAAGTTTCTTATAAATCTTTTTGTTTGGTCCTGGCCAAAAAGAGAGGGAGAGAGAAAGAGGGAGAGGGAGAAGGAGAGAGAGAGAGAGAGAGAGAGAGAGAGAGAGAGAGAGAGAGAGCCCTGCATGTAAATATATTTTTTTATGTATTCTGAACATAAAGATAGTTCTGTCCTACCATATTGATTTATTAGATTCTCTGACATTTTAGTTGTGGTCGTTATGTTATATTTATGAGATGAATGTTGGATTCCCTCATTATGTTATCCTCATTTATTTTACATACTTTTATAGCTGGTTGTGCTCAGCTTTACATTTAAAGCTTTATTGCAGCTGTTAGTGTGGGGGGGAGGGGAAGGCAAGTAGTTATTGATCGGAATTTACATGTTTACTGTTGTAATCATGATTTATTTAATCTGTTTCCACATATAAATATAAGCTCTTTCTCTGAAGTAAAATATATAGACTGCATCTATATTTGAGAACCACCGATGTCCCCCCTTTTTCCTCCCCCACCCCAAAAAGGGAATTTTTGGTCTTTCCATTTTCGTTGGTGGAAAATTCGACTGCCTTTTATTAACGCTAAATGGGGTGAGGGTAGGAGTAAGGAGAAGCCTTGTTTATTAAGTAGACGTCCCCTTTAAAGAAAGGGGAGGTAGAATAATGGGATGGCAGGCCTGGAAGCCCTGATAAGGTCAGAGGGCAATCAAAGGAAGGGCTAACTTGGTGGGGATTTCCTCCCCCCCCACCCCTATCTTAGTACTAGCTCCCACCTCAAATTACAATTAGTTTACTGATCTGTGTACACATTGTAAATCCCCTTCCTCTTAGTAGAATGGAAGCTTCTTGAGGGAAGGGAATATTTCTTTTTGATTTTGTATCCCCTAGGAGGATGACCTTCAGAATCATAAAGGGTTGGCATTTCTCTTAATGGAGGGAGTTGCTTAACTGAGGAAATCAGATCCTTCTTGTGTCCTTGTATCCCTGTGGCCCACCATCGTGGTACCTCACATATAGTAATGATAATAGCTTGAATTTGTATACTACTTTAAGGTCAGCAAACCACTTCAAATATTATCTCATTTTATTCTCACAGCGACTCTGGGAGGTAGGTGCTATTATTATCCCCATTTTACAGATGAGGAAACTGATAGATTGAGTTTGTTGCCTTTTCACCTGAAGTACCAGAAGGATGGAACCTCATTCCATTTGGGGTAGGCGTGAAGACCTGATCTTCAGTTCAAGAATGTCTGTCCCTGACAAGGTCACTTAGTCTTCTTTAACTCTGTTTTCTCACATGGGTAAAGTGGGGATAATAATACAGACTAGCTCTTTCACATTGACTGTACATGTGAAGGTTCTAATGAAAAAATAGATTGCAAAACACTTCAGAATAGTGGTGGTGGAAACATACATTTATTTGCTACCTTAAGATTTGTAAAATGCTTCATAGAATTAAGTCAAACATTTATTAAACACCTGCTGAATACCAGGCATTGTGCTAAGGACTGGGGATACAAAGAAAGACAAGTTCCTGCCCTCATGGAGCTCACCTACTAATGGAGGAGACAACGTGCCAACAACTAGGTATTAATCAATCAATCAGTGAACATTTAGGAGGCACCTACTATATGTCAGGCACTTTGCTAAGCACTGAGGATACGAAAAGAGGCAGAAGATAGTTCTTGCCCTCAGGGAGCTTATAGTCTAATGGGGGTGACACTGTACTAACAACTATATATTATATGATGTGAATAATTAAACATGATATCAGTATGGGCAAGTTTAGATTTCTACCTCTTTTAAAGGAGGAAAGACTGAGGCAATGTGGGAGAGTCTAGGAGGAGTATCTCCGATCTTGCCTGCCTGCCTTCGAGCTTACCTGCTCGGTGTCTTTGGCTTGTAGTATTTAAACCTATCTACTGTCCTTGGTGGTTCCCCTCTAAGAAAGACTTGGCCTGAAGCTGTGCCTGAACCACTATCTTTATGGAAACCACATTTATTGCCATAGGAATGTAAATTCTGCATTGCATGACATATTTTATAATTTGGTAATGATTCTTAGAAAATAATTTGTATCTATTTATAATCTATACTTTGATTTGCAAGGAATAATTCACCTAGCATAACAAATCTCTCTCTCCTCTTTCTCTCTCTCTCTCTCCTCTCTTTCTCTTTCCCTCTTTCCCTCTTTTTCTATATACATATGTGTGTGTATAACTATTCATCATTGCCTTGGTGACTCCTTAACCGAACCAATGATTTTTAATCAAGATTTCTAGGTCACTCTTCATAATTAAGTTTAGTATTGTGTATTATATCACACTTTCCTATGACAGGCACATAAATTAGATATCAGCACACAATTTCCAGAACCTTTCAGGACGATTTACTTCATTATAAACACACACACACACACACACACACACACACACACACACACACACACACACACTCATTCACTCACTCACTCACTCTCACACTAAATACCCTGACTCCCTCCCTGCTGGTTACAAAACAAAATATCCCTAGTACTATGAACCTGTGCTGTTTGCTCTCCTCAAGTTCCTCCCCCGCTTGATAGGTAACTGCTGTCTAGCTTTGACCGCCTATTAATAGGCTGAGCACTGGATGTAGAATCAGGATAACCTGGGTTCAAATCCTGCCTCAGACATTTGTTTACTAGCTGTGTGAACTTGGGCAAATCATTTAATCACTTGGTGCCTCAGTTTCCCCATCTGTAAAATGATAGGCTGGACTCTAATGGTTACTAAGGTGCCTTCTGCACTTCTGAACTCTATGAACCTATGATTATTTGATTATTTAGCCAGTCCATATTCAAGTGGATGTGTTTTTAAAACATCCTTACCCATTCCAGGCCCATCCCAGAGGCCGCCCTGATGGTAATAATAAGCTGTGGATAGACCATGGGATATCTAACTCTCCATTTTCCCTCATCTCAGTTCCTATACTGCCTGCCATCCTCCAGGTCAGATATGGTGCCCCATATCGTCAGTGCCACTGGGTGCTTCTGCTTGGGGAGATGTAGGTAGGAGTTGCATTTTGGACCCAAGGAAGCCCCGCCTCCTGCCTGAGGTAGTTTGTATGGGGATTGATGATGATTCATCCTCAAAAAGGCCCCTCCTCCCTGACATTTGACTTCTCCAGTTGGAAGAATTTCTAGGCTAATCTCTCCCCACAACTTTCTGAAATACAAATTCACTTTTTCTAATGAATCATTATCATGTGCTACCATCAAAGGTTATTCAGTGAAAGCTCAAAAAAAAAGCAATGAAAACTAATTTTGATTGTTAATGGAAATGTATTTTTAGTCTTAAACAGCTTCCCTCAGCAATAATTATAGTTATGCCTCTTGGGTGTTTTTGGACTTTTAAATTTACATCGAATAGCTCTTTTTCATTTAGCAATTAATCTTTTAACAGAGCCCCCAAAATTTGCTCTGCTGTCTGTTAGGGAAGGGATCGACAGATTTTATTTCTGCTCTTTCCCTGCTTAGCTTCCCAGCCCTCTTCTCCCAGTGTCTCTAGGAAGCATATAGAGGATGTTTGCTCTTTGTAATAAGCAAGGCCCTGGGGTGGGAGTTTAGTGACACCAGGCAGTGAGGAGACAGCTGGGAAGGGTTAGGGGGGTGGGGATACCATTACCCTCTGGCCCCAAATGCCACAGCTCTGTGTGCTCCTGGAGAAGTAAAGCAGACAAAGTGTATTGTTGGGAAATGGGAGAATGTCTCCAAGATAACTCAGCCCTTGGAGTGGGGGTGGGGAGGAGGAGTCAGCCTCCTTAACCTTTCCTCTAGGTCCTAACACTGAGCTAGGTATCCAGAGAGATAAGCTTAAGGAGATTAGAAAATAAGGAGAAACTGAGCCAGACATGGGTGTGTGTGTGTGTGTGTGTGTGTGTGTGTGTGTGTGTGTGTAGGGAAGAACAGAAAAATCCTTCCTTAACAACTAAGCTTCCTCATTGTCTTAGGTGAGTTTTTGCTTTGGGGGGAAATAAAAAGAGGAAGCCAGGAGGGCATCTGGGTGGCTCAGTGGGCTCAGGAACTTTGCCTGGGCCCCATGCATGTATTGAAAACAGAAGGCCTCCAATTAGCCTGGGTAAGTCTGATTAAAGCCCCTGCTTCCCCATCAGGAAACCTGCTCCAAGAGAAAATACCTAATTGACCTCACCTCTGCTATCATGGTGTGGCATGACATCTGGGTCCTTGCAGACTCTTGCGGAACATTAAGGGGCTGTTAAAATTAATCCTGTGTGCTGCAGCTCCCAAGAAAGCCAGCCATCCCCCCAACATCAATAAATCTAGATCTGTTTGAAGAGAACGTCACTAAATCTTAGTCTTGACTGTTTGCTGGTAGTGTCAAGAGCAGGCTCGGCAAGATGAATTTGAGGGGAGGATGAAAAAGGTACCATATTAAACCCCAGCACTGCTAAGTTTAGTTAAGAGTCAGGAGATGTGTCCTTGCCATGACATTCGGTGGCCGGTATTTGTTTCCCTTTAAATAATATGCTGTACATCTGTGAGAATGATGGTTCGGCGCTTGTGACATTGCATCTCTACCAAGGTTACTGGCTCCAGGACAGGCAGTCTCTCTCCTTTCTCTTTCTCTCTCTCACACCCTGTCAATAAATATCCACTTGTCTGAGGAAGTGAGATACAGCTTTTACAGCTGACACCAGAGCCGTCTTCATTTCCAGAAGCAACGAGTTTCAACACATGTGAGCGTGGAGCAAAGGGCGGGTGAGGGGTGAGCAGTAGGGGGTGGGGTATGGGGCAGGGGAGCGCTGTAGAAATTAAAGGGATATATCTTTCAAGTGCTGGACATCGAAAAGCCGTTATCTCTTTCCTATAGGGGAGACTGCTGCTGAAATAAATAAATGATAGGATTGGATACTAAAAATAATCATGGTGGCAAATAATCAAGTGGGTTCAGTAATTTGAGGATTTGCCACTCAAAATCTCATTTGAGAAAAAGCAGCATTCAAAACCCTGGGATCTAGGGCATTTGGGCATCCATTGGCCTCCATCCATTGAGCATCCATTGTTTTCTTGCCTTGGCCTCTATTGAGAGCACCTCCTCTCATCACCCTTCCCTCCAAAAAAAAAAAATCCCTCCAACTGAGAGTTTACAAATCAACCCTACCCTAATTGTGGGAACCGGTCTTGCAGAATGTTCTTCCTTCTGTTAATGAGGGAAAACAGAGATGAAATCCGCCAAAGGTGTTGATGGCGCCTCCTGGGGAGGCCGTCTGCCAACATGCCACAATCCACCTAATCTGTAGTCCTTCTAAGTGAGCTGTTGTCTGAATTATTGGCAGTTTTATGTATTTATTTATTTGTCAGAGTGCCCTGGAGAGTAGCTACTTTAAAAGGAGAGAAGTGATGAACCCAGAGTACAGAATGAAACATAATTTTGGGCACGACAAATGCAGAAATTTGTTTTGCTTGATTATGCATGTTTGTTACGAGGGCCTTTTTTTCTCTCCCAAGATAGAAGAGAGAGAAAATAATATTTTATTAATTGAAAAAAAAAAGGAAATGTAATTAAAAAAAAAACAGTGAAGCCTAACATACAGTGCTATTATTGAAATAAGAGAGAAAAGGCAATGAGAATAGTTCATTTTCTTTTAGGATCATAAATGGGTGGTAACTTTTAAGTGTAACCCCTCCTCCCTATATGCATATAATAGAAAAAGAGAGAAAGTCCCAAGGAAGTGACATGTTCAAGGTCACACAGGTGTAGACAATAGAGCCAAAACATGAATTTAACTCTGAATTCAGTACTATTTCCATCACCCAATTTGCCTCTCTTCCTTGCCTTAAAAAGGAAATTCAAAAACTATTATAAACTTACTCTACTAAAAAAAGCACACTGCAAAAAAACTAAATAATTCATATAATCAGGAATATTTGTATGTAGTCATAGTATCTTTAGATTAATAGTATCTATACTATAGATAGTATCTATAGATAATAAAATATCCTTTTTTGGTTTACTTCTGATTTTTTTCCATTGCTTTACACATGAAGTTTGGTTTATTCAGTTTTTCTTAAGTTCCTACTATGTGCCAAGTGCTTTGCTGGGCCCTTGGAATACTAAAACCAAAATGAAATCATGGAACCCTCACCCTAAGCATGAAGTTGTCCATCTTGTTTCCCTATCTTTGAGTTTCATGAATACCTCAAGGCTCTGGGATTGTCATCAAGGACTCTTCCATAACTTGGTCAAGTTTTAGGGAATTGCCTGAGGCTTAGATTAAGTGACTTGCCCAACATCCCACAGCTAGTGTCAGAGATGGGATTTGAACCCTGGTCTTTGGCTCCAAGCACCTTATTCAGTACTGCTTATCCACACAGCCTCTGAGTAATTGCATTGCATTACTCCCTACAATTCATTCCACATTCTTTTCTAGTCATCACATTTGTTATTTTTAATAGCATAATAATAGTCTATTACACTGATATGCCACAGTTTTCTTAGCCCTTCCCTAACTGCTGAACATAAGAGATTATTTTCAATTTTTATGTTATTATAACTGAAGTAGCTGTGAATGACTTTATCCAGGTAGGGCTTTTCCCTTTAGAATACATCCTCTGTAAGGACATAACTAAGTTGGGACCACCAGAGCATTGTCTCATGGTCTTGATTTGAGCTGATGCCATATTTACAGAGCATGGGACAGCCTTTGCAATCCTACAAACAGAGCACTTAGTACCTATTTAGGAAGGATAGATGGTGAGGTGGGATGAGCACATTCCTCCTCTATCCCACTTCCCTCATCCAGCAGCAACCTTGAACTAGTGTTCCAGAATCTGTGTCCTCCCTATTATGCTTTCATATGGAAGGTCTAGTTGATGATATAGTAATAACAATAATACTAACATTTCTGTAACACTTTAAAGCTTACATATATTAACTCATTTGATCCTCACAACAGCTCTGTGAGATAAGTGTTCTTATTATCACCCCCATTTTACAGGTAAGGAAACTGAGTCATGGGAGGGTGAAGTGGCTTGTCCAGAGTTATACTACTAGTAAGAGGCAGAATTCAAACTTAGATCTTCATGGCTCCAAGTCTCGTGTTATATACACTGAGCCACTTGGATGCCCTGGGAACAAAAATTCTGATGTCCAAAGGTGTCATCTTAGTAGTGGGATTACCATGTTAAAGGGTATCATTGACTTTATTATGTACTGGGATGGCTTGTTTTTCATTGAACTGGGAGAATGGAGTTGTGGGATGTAATAATGCCAGAGGTGTAAACCTTAGGTCTGCCATTTAGGTCCCCTTATCTTCTGGCCCCACCCTATCCATCCAACTTTGGCTGCCTCTGTTTCCCACATGCAGCCTTATGGCCAACGTGCTCTCAGCATTATTCTGTGAACTTGACCTTTCATTGTTTTTCCTAAGTTTTTATTAATATTATTTCCCTCTCTTGGAATGCCCTTCCCTTTCCTCTCTTTCAGTCCAAATGAAACCAGTCTTATATGGCCTAGCTCAAATCTTCCTCTACAGAGTTTTTCTTAATGGCTTCAGCCTACCCTTATCTCTTTCCTCAGAATTTCTGTACCATTTCATATTGTCCTTATTCTTCTGTCATCTATATATTGTTTCATGTATGTTTGTCTTAGAAATAAGATTGTATTTAGTAGATATTCAATAAATGCATATCGATTGAGAGAACAGATTGTTAACAATTTAGCATGACAGTTTCAGGTCCCACTGAAATCATAATAACAACTCTCATTAACATCGTGCCTTGTGGTTTACTAGAGGCAGTTAGATGGCTCAATGGATAGAGCAATGGGCCTGGAGTCAGGGAGACCTGAGCTCAAATTTGACCTCAGACAACTAGCTGTATGATCCTGGGAGAGTCACTTAACCCTGTTTGCTACAATTTCCTCATCTGTAAAATGAGTTGGAGAAGGAAATGGAAAACCAGTCCAGTATCTTTGCCAAGAAAACCCTAAATGGGGTCACAAAGAGTCGGGCACAACTAAACAACAACAACATTGTGGTTTACAAAGCACTTTCCTTGTGAGAATCCTGTAATACAAATATTAACCTCAGAGGTGAGATTCACATCCATTATACCACACTCTTCCATTATACTGCACTGGTTTTCTAAGAAGCAGGCTTCATTCACTTCCATGACATCTACCCCACTTAAAGTATAGCCTAGGACAGATGCTTCTCTTTGACTTCGTGGGAATCTGTGGCTCAAGTCACTTAGAGTGTTTGCCTTCCTGAAAGTCCATTATGTCTTCTTTCCAAAGGACAATTTGGCTGACAAACGTAGCCCTATCATTGACTCAGTTAGCAGATTGTAAGTTTCTTTAGGACTGGGTCTGTGTTATATTTTTATCTTACTTATATATTTATCTTTACTGCACACACCCTAAAGCCTAGAGTTATAGACCTTCCCATTCACTCCCCCCCTCACTTGATCAGTAACTTTATCTCACTTGCTCACTGATCTTTCATCAATAGTTATTGCAGATACTGTTGATAACTTAGTAGATGTCTTCTATAGTTGCCTGAGGTTCAGTGACTTGCCTATTGTCACTCCTCAGATGGTGGACATCAGATGCAGGATCTGAAGCAAGATTTTCTGATTAGCATAGCAATCTCCCTACTATTCTATGGTAAATCTCTACACTGCACATAGAAAGCTATTAAACATTTGTTGAATGTTTAATGAATGGTGGCTTATTAAAGCCTTGAGGGCTATACCACACTCTCACATATTTGCTTATTAATTGCCCAAGTCTGTCCCTTCTTTTAGATTAAAAACTGCTTGAGGGGAGGAACTATGTCTGTACTTCCTTTAAAACAGGCCTGCACAACCTGCAGCTTGCGGGCTGTTTGCG
Source organism: Phascolarctos cinereus (assembly GCF_003287225.1). Taxonomy (NCBI): domain Eukaryota; kingdom Metazoa; phylum Chordata; class Mammalia; order Diprotodontia; family Phascolarctidae; genus Phascolarctos; species Phascolarctos cinereus. The sequence continues at coordinate 54,818,943 of NW_027555736.1, forward strand.
GTGCACCAAAGGATTTCAGGCAGCCCTCGAAAAATGTAGAGGAACATCCTGTACACTTTTCACGGGTTGCCCAAAATTCTTTGGCACGCCTGTAGGCTACAGGTTGTTCAGGCCTGCTTTAGAAGGAAATTTAGATAGAATGTTAGCTCCTTGAGAGCATGGGTTGTTTGTTTTTCTTTGTAATCCAGGGCCAACTCAGTCCCTGGTACATAGTAGGTGCTTAATAAATATCTATTCTTTGATTTCTTTTCCTCTCCTCTGGGCTCTCAGCATTCCCCATTATTTTGTAGGCACTCAATAAATGTTCAGTTTCCTTGATCTCTAGTGGCATGTCCATGCTTTACCGTTATAACATAATGCCTGCTAACCTATGGTGTCTGACAAAAGGAGCCAGGAGAAGGAATCCCAGCCTAACAGGTGGTAAAGGGCAGAGGTTTTAATGAAGGCTGGAGACAGTTCTCTGGATTCAGCCCTTTTGACTAGAGGAGTCTCTCAGCAGAGAGCCTGATCAAAAGCCTGCCACTGGCTTGGAGTTTTCTACTTCAAGGACTCATCCAACTGCTTTGCAAACTGGATGGACGGGGCCCAGACTGGCAGACCTAATTCTCGGCTCCTGCTGGTGTAAAAAGAGATGAAACTGGCATCCTTCTTCACAGGGAATTTCAGAAAGAACAGTCATTCACTTTTAGTGCCCTAACAAAGCAGCCTCATTTAAACTAAACTAAACCTAATTTACAAAACTGTGATCAGATCTGTCTAATTCAGAATCAGTATGGTGAAAGCTGAGCTGAATAATGGGAAGGCTTAAATTGTAGAATATATTGCATGGAAATACAGTTTTACTATAGAAAAGTATGGTGACAACATAATGATGTCCCCAAAGTGCTTTCCAGCTCTATGTTCCAAGACCAGGACCGCGTCCCTGACAGCCAGAAAAAACATGGCCTGGCCTGCCTGTCATTGAGAGATATTACCCTTCTGCATGTTTATAATTGTTCACCTGTTAGAGGTGACCAGTTCCGAAAAATGATGGAAAAACATTCAAAATGTATTTCCCTCCAAAATTTTACACAATTCAAACTTTTCCATTATTTAGCTTGTCTTTCAGCATAATGATTCTGAATTAAACTAGTTTGATTACCTGTAAATTTGGGGGGAAGGGCCTGAGTCATGTTCAAAGCTGAGCTCAGACTCTTACTAGCTGTGTGACCCTAGACAAGTTACTTAATCTCCATCTGACTCATTTTCCTCATCTTCGAAATGGGGATAATAATGGCACCTCCCTCCTAGAGTTTTTGTGAGAGTCAAATGAAATAATATTTACAAAGCTCTTTGCAAACCTCTATAAACACTATTACTATTATCCTTGAACTCTTCTTTATCCTAGGAATTTGTTTTAGAACCTTTTCCTTCGTAAACAGAGCACATGTATTTGTTAACCTACCTGCTACTGAATCATTGAATGGTGGTTTCTGAATTAATAAGTTTTTTTGTGATTGGTTACATTTAATAATATGGAATTTGTATCTCTTAGTCACATGCCCAGTTTCCCTCTCTCTGTCTCTGTTTCTCTGTCTCTCTGCCTCTATCATCCGTGTGTATCATTTGCACTTTGTATATGAAACAGGCAATGGACTCATTTGAAGGACCTGTGCTTGGATCCCTGTCTTTGCTGCTCCTTGGGTGAACTGGAATGATGAAATTATTAAGATGCCAATCCAAAAGCTAGGAGGACTGAAGACAGGCAGTGTGATTAAGTGGAAAGGGCCACAAGGCTGAATAGCAGCTCACTTCTTACTGTGTGACCTTGGACAGATCACTTCACTTCCCTGGGTCCCACTTTCCTCATCTTTAAAAGGAAGGTATTAGGCTGGCTGGCCTTTGAGGCCTCCCCCTCTGAAGCAATGACCTGTCTTCTAATATTGAAGCGGTGAAATATCAGGGCTAGTGCAGGTGTCTGAAGACTCATTGATAGATAGGGAGAAGAGAGAAAGTAAAGGCCTTAGAGGCTTTTGGAAGTAGGATTTCTATGTAAGACCTCTCAGACTACAGCTGAGGATAGCTTCTGTTTGCATTAGAGCTTTGGCAGGAATTCACCAATTACGGATCAAAGGAAGCTGACCAAGCCAGTGTCCTAAGGCAGTGAAGCCTCACTGGCCACAAAACCTCCCTCAGAAGCCCCTGGTGAAATATAAGTTTGACCCTAGGAGTGCCTGTGAGGGAGTGATGGCTGTGTTTCCGAGGCCACATTGGAATGGGGCTCAAAGCAGCCTCTTACCACCTTAGCCTTGGAAGTATAGCTGGCACTCCCAGGGTCAAACTCAACTTTCAGAAGGCAGCTATTCTCCAGGGAATATTTAAGAGCATTTGGCCATGGTGATGGAGGGAAAGTGTGATTATAGACTAACCCTGTGTCTTTGAAGTCAGGTGGTGATCAGAATGAGGGGGAGAGGCAGTGTAACTGTGACAGAGTCTTGATGTCAGTGTGTGTGTGTCTGTGTGTGTGTGTGTGTGTGTATGTGTGTGTGCCAGAGAGAAAGAGAGACACAGAGAGAGATAGAGAGAGACAAAGAGAGAAACAGAGACAGTCAGAGACAGAGAGAGAATGAATGAGAATGTGAGTGTGACTAAGAGACAGTAAGGGAATGTCCTGGCATGTGGAAGTCCCCTGGCGATTCTCTATACAGGAGAGAGGGAAGAAATACCAGCAGCCCCAGATGCTGTAATATTGGCTAACATTTACAAACATTAATGTTCATGAAAACACTTTACATATATTATCTCATTGATCTTCTCAATAACCACGTGAGGTAAGAGCTGTTAGCATCTCCGTTGTAAAGGTGAGGATTCTGAGGATGGGATGCAGCTAGTAAGTGTCTGAGGCAAGATTTGAACTCAGATCTTCCAGTGTTCTACCCCACTATGCCATCTAGCTGCCCAGAGAGAGTAGATATTGTGCAGGAAGAAGAAAAGCAGCAAAAACACAGAGACATTTGCAAAAAAACAACATCCAAGAAAAGAACTGGTAACCAAACCCCTTGTGTCAGATATTTATACACAGATGCACAAACTGTGAATAGCAAGCGAAATGTATCAGAGATCTTTACACAAAGAGACAAGTTTGGCATCATAGCACTAGCTGGATGAGACTTGATGGGGTGAGACATAAGATAAGAATACGTCTCTGGAAAGGCACGCCATATTAAAAGGGAATCACTTCATTTTTATTATGTATAGCTTGCTGTTACTTTTAAATATATAAAAAGTTGTAGTTATTTTATAATAAATTATAATTTTTTTTACCCTTTTTTTCTTCTCTGCCCCTGATAATCCCCCTCCCCACCTCCCAAGATATGAGGTAGCCTTATGTATTAAGAAGCAATTCTCATCTTTCCTCATCTGTGAATTGAGGTGATTGGACTAGGTCTCATCTGACTTCCCTTCTAGCTCCAAATCTGTGGTCTCGTGAGCCCATATGAGGAAGTATATTAACAGGAGGAAGGGAGAAGCCTGATGGAGGGCTTTTGGATAAAGATCACCTAAGAAAGAAACAGAATTGATATTGTTGTGGTAATATACTGTAGACCACCCAGGTGGAAGGAGGTAATATATGAGCTTGGGAGTCAGATCACAAACCTGACACAGATGCACGATACAGATGATGACACTGATGGGGGAAGTTCAACTCTCCTTATGTTCTCCTAAAGTTCTCTCTTTGCCAAAAAGCAGAGTGTCTGACAAACTCTTTGCTTCACTAAATGATCATTTTATTTGTAGAATTCTCTTCTGGGGCCACTTCTCTAGCTGAGCACTAACATTCAGAGATTGGGATCCCCAGAAGGTAGCTGCTGCTGCTGCTGCTGCTGCTGCTATTACTACTTTTCTGTCTCCTTCTCTGTCTCCATTTCTCTCTCTCTCTCTCTCTCTCTCTCTCTCTCTCTCTCTCTCTCTCTCTCTCTCTCTCTCTCTCTCTCTCTCTCTCTCTCTCTCTCTCTCTCTCTCTCTCTCTCTCTCTCTCCCCCTGTCTCCCTCTTTCTCTTTCTGTCTCTCTCTGTCTTTTGTAAGGGTAACCCTGATGCACTGGGTTTCCAATATTGTCACTCATGATCCTTAACCAGGGTGATTTCAGTAATTATCAGCCAGTAGCCTCAGTTAATTTTTTAATAAAAGGCATTTACTGAGAAAATGTAGTAAGAACATTAGTACAAAAACATTCCCCCTAAAACTGGAGAGGAAGTGTTCTCATGAACACACAAGGTCACTGAGGACCATGACAGAGTCTTGATGTCAGTGTGTGTGTGTGTGTGTGTGTGTGTGTGTGTGTGTGTGTGTGCGCGTGCGCGCCAGAGAGAAAGAGAGACACAGAGAGAGATAGAGAGAGACAGAGAGAGAGAATGAATGAGAATGTGAGTGTGACTAAAAGACAGTAAGGGAGTGTCCTGGCATGTGGAAGTCCCCTGGTGATTCTCTATACAGGAGAGAGGGAAGAAATACCTTAGATTATGATGGTAAGGGGACAGGCCAATAATGGTGGAGGGATGGATGATTTTAGACAACATGTATGACCAAAGAGCAAACTCAAAAGTCTTTTACTCCCTTTTGTGGAGTCTGCCTAAAGCTGCCTTTGAGGGTATCTCTCTGCTAGGTTCTCAAGGATCCAAACCTTATCAGGTCTATCTCAAGGATGCTCCTAATGCCTACAGCTACTTCTGCCATCTCTAATGGACTCTACTATTTACTGTAACCACGGGTAGGATATCTAATATGATGTCAAAATCTCCTAAACTCAGTTGGTCACCTGCAGGTGTGCAGAATGAGGACAGAGAAACAAAAAAACAATTTAACCTCCTCTCAAATATTCTCTCAGGAACTTTGTGGGAGTTCCTTCACCACTGCGTTAACCTGCCCATGGGACTGCACAGTCTCCTAACTGGCTTCTTTCTTTACCTATAGACCCTGAAATGTGACTTAAATGCCTCATTCAATCCTATATGGCATCATACGGCTTTGGTTCAAGTGCTAAAAGTTCCATGGTTCTGTCAAATTGATGACTTGTCCACACATTTGAAATGATAGGAAAAGTCCTTCATGGTTTACTGTGCTGATTGATTGATTCAGTGAAGGTGTCTTGCTTTCTGAGATTGGCGTGTCTACTAAAAATTTCATTTTAATTTTGTTATTCTTGGTTGACACATATCATCAAACATGAGCATTTCCATAAACACAAAAGTACAGAGAAGGGAGATTTTACATGATAGCATGAATCTCTATTACATATAAGTTCCATTTTAAAAGAAATTTTTGTTGTTTTTCAGTTGTTTCAATCATGTCCAACTCTTTGTGATCCCCTTTGGGGGTTTTCTTGGTCAAGATACTGGAGTGGTTTGTCATTTCCTTCTCCATCTCATTTTACAGATGAGGAAATTGAGGCAAACAGGGTTAAGTGACTTGCCCAGGGCCACACAGCTCGTAGGTGTCTGAGGCTGGATTTGAACTCAGGTCTTCCTAACCCCAGGCCTGGCTCTCCACCCACTGCCCCTTTTTTAAAGAATACAGTTAATTAAAGGCATATTTAAAAACAGCCCTGCTTGTCTTTCTTTCCTTCTGAATTTCCTTTTCTATGCATTAAAAAATGCTACAATGATTCTTTTTTCCTTCTTTTTTCAGATACAGCTTTGTTTTATTTTGGCAACTTAATTTTCCTTTCTTTTTAGAACATGCTAGCTTATCAATTAAATTAAAAGTTTATCAATTTTGCTAGTATTTTGAAAGGATTAGCTTTTATTTTTGTTCATTATTTTTAGAATTTCTTTGTTGTTCATTTCATCTATTTCTTCTCTAATTTTTAAGACATTAATTTCTAACATTTTCACATTTTTACTTATTTCTATAACATGTTCTCTGACCCATTCTTTATTTAAAGTATATGTCTTTTGCATCCTGTATTAATTACTATTTTTATTACATTTTGGTATATAAAGAGTACTTTTAGGATTTCTGCTCTTTTATTTCCCTGTGCCCTTGAATGTAATGTCTTTTTATAAAAGGACCCCGTAATGCTGAGAAATTTTTATTTTTTATATTGCCATTAAAAAGAAGCCCTGCATCTTTAATATCCAACTTCTCTATTTGTTCAGTTCTGTATTTTCCTTTTTCTCTTTCTGTTAGTTATCTAGCTCTGAGAAGGCAACATTAAAGTCTCCTACAATTTTGTTTTTTTACTATGTCCAAGGGAATGCTTTTAAAAATTCAGTTATTTCTGTCTTATGAATTTAGATGCTATGCCATTTGGGACATAAACATTTATTAATGATATAATTTCATTTTTGGTGGTAACTTTAAGAGTAATGTAGTTTTCCTATTTATCTGACTTGGCATTTTTTAATTTTAATTTTTGCTTTGATAGAATGATTACAGTTCTTACTTTTTTGGATTCACCTGATATGTCGTAATTTTTATGTCAGCCTTTCATTTATATTTCTGTGTGTGTCTTTATTTTTTAAATTTGTGCCTATTGTGTGCAGGAAATTGCTTATTAATGCATTCTGCTACTGTTTTTCATTTAGTTGGATTATGTAATCCATTCATACTTAAGGTTATGATTGTCAGACTTACATTTACTCCATTTATTTCTTTTGCATTGATTTTTACACTCTTCCTTTTTGAAGTCAGCACTTTTCCCTTGTGATTAGTTTTGCTTGCTGTCATGTTAGGCTATTCCCATAGATTCCCTTCCCTACTACCTGCCCTTACCCTCATTCCAATCCTCATTTACTCACCCTATCTCAAGTTCCTTTAATTTATTTAAATTGTTCATGTATCTTTCTTTTATTCTATTTAGATATCACTCATGGCCCAGGGGAGACCTTTCCCAGAAAAAAAGAAAAGGCTTCTGGCTCTAGGCTCATGCTGGCTAAGTTAAGTCCTGGGGGAGCCTATACCCAAAAAGAGGAGATACAGGCTTTTCTTGCCCCCACCTCACAGTTTCAGGCAAAATCTCTTAAAGCTTAGGTATGGCTTGTGTCTATAGTGTTCCATATGAAGTGTTAACAGAAGAAGCTCTAGAAAAGAGTGTGCAGTTTACAGAATAGCCACCAGGAATAACATAGCTATTTATTTCCTCCATCCCAAAAGAAGTACTTAAAACACAAGACTTACAAACATTCATTGACACACACTTAAAATATAAGCCTTTTGTCTCTGTTATACTCTTCAGAGAGGTAAAGATTCCTGGAAAACTTATGGGGCTGCTGGACAGATCTTTCACATTTGTTTTAGATCAGAGCAATCTGAGTAACAACTCAAGGTCCATAGCTATTGGCTAACCAGGCACACTGGCTTATCTTCCTGGTGGTGGTCACCTCCTCCAAGAAGAGATAATTATCCTCCTGCTGAGCAGCTACCACCTGATTCAATGACTCTGGCTCTCACAAACTCACACAAACCCTCACAAACATGCTAGCCTCTAAGCATGAAGAGGTACATATGTTAGGACTGCTGTTCTTGAGATCCAGTCTCAGGCTTACCTAGACAAGCATGTATTCTCACTAGCATGTGTGGACAGCCATAATAGCTGCTTCTGGGAAGGAGAGAAGGCAGAGAAACCCTCTTTATTCCCATTGCTGGAAGTCCAAGGGAATGCTGTTAAGTGTGCCAAGTCACATTCTCAAAAGAAAAAAAAAACACAAAACATGATAGTGCAATGGAGACTTTGCCCTTTTTTCTTTTTTTAAGCCCACTGAGTGAGTAATTCTTCCTGTATCTGTAGCCAATCTCATTTGACCCAGCCCTCGGTCACAGGGACCTCCATAAGAGATTGCTCTATCATCCCACTGAGCTTACTAGTAATGGGACAGAAAGGGAGCTTTTTTGTCATGTGTGTTCCACCAGGAGAATCGAGGAACTGGCTCATTCTTATGCATTCTCCAAGTATGAGATGGAGAAGAGATGGAGATGCAGTCACATCTCGTCCATAGGTGGGAAGGAAAGAGATAGAAATTTCTTCTTATCTTATTAAGAGTGTTGGTTATGGGAGAATAAGAGAAAAGCAATGGAGGGAAGAAGACCCTCTGCTATGTATATGTGTGTGTGTGTGTGTGTGTGTGTGTGTGTGAATATGTCTATGTCTCTGCATATATGTGTGTATACTATACTATGTATTACATATATTAGATGTATATACAATACACATACATATATTTCCTCCTCTTTTTAATATTTCCCTCTCCTCACATGGCTAAGTGTGCAGTTCAAAATCTTTCTTCCCCCAACTCCCAACTTCCTAGTTTAAGTAATATTTTTCTGAAGCACCCTTATCCAGGAAGTTTTCCTTTCTTTTGTCCTCATGTCTTTTCTCTTGTAGTTATTCTAAATTTTCTTTTCTATTTACTTATTATGTCTTCATTCTCTCTGTGTCCTTCATGATGGTAAAACTTCTGGAGTATCCAACTTGAACTCTCTGTTTTGTTTTTTTGTTATTACATTTGTGAATCTTACCACATCCTTCCTTTTATCTGTTGTTCTTTACTCTTAAAAATGTTGGTTCATGAAGGGAGCAAAGTTGAATGGAAGTAGTCTTGTGTGGTGGTGAGAGTTATTTTTCCCAGGGTCTTAAATTCTATTCCTACCCTGCCCTAAATATAATCTCTTAGTACTCTTAAGGCCAAGTTATTCCATTTTTGGTATTATGTTCCTCCTACCTCCCTGGTGTCTGTGGAGACATTCATTTCTTTTACAAGGTAAGAGAACAATCTGGGGAGGTGCAAACTTTCCTCTGGGAAAGTGGCATCCTAATGTGCAAATCCCCTGCTTTTCCCTCCTCCACACATACACATACAACTAAACCTGTAAGATTTCTGTCTCTTGCCACAATCACTGACACTCCCATCTCCAACTGGCTCTCCTCCGTCCCTCATCCCATCCTTGTTTGCCCAAATCCATCACTCTTATTGTTCTCTTTTTTTGTTTTTGTTTTTTTGCTAGGCAATGGGGTTAAATGACTTGCCCAGTGTCACCATCACTCTTATCAAGACATAAATATATTACTGTCTCTTTTCTACTCAGGGAGGTGGGAATACATCTCTCTCTTTTCCATCTCTTACTTTTCCCAATCATAATTTCAAAACAACAAAATTCTGGACAATTTTATTGTATCATTTCCCATAATATGGTTTTCTAGTTGTTTTTTTTTTAATTTATCATATTTTTTCTAGGGAATCTATGATGTATAAATGACCTATCACATCCTGGTGTCAAGGTTAGTTGTTTTGGTTTGTCTAGAATTTGCATATTCTTTTAAGGTTACTTACTTTTGCTTCTTTTCTGCCAAATTTTCTTCTACTTCTGTGTTTTTATGTCCCATTTCTGTTATTTTTTCCTTCAGAATTTTTTTCCTTTGTAGAGAGTTTCAATAATGCACTCCATTTTTCTATTATTTATCTTTAATTCTGCACTGAGAACTCTGATTTCCAAACTAATCTCATTCCTGATAAATTCTTTTAAAACTTTTATTGCTTTTTTGAACCATTCTTAAGTTTCTGACTTTTATTTCACAGTCTCTTGGTAGTCCATAGAATAGTCTTTTTTTTTTAATTAATTTTTTTTAATCACTGAAAATGTCTTTTCTCTCTCCGATTTCACCACCAACTGAGATAGAATGGAAAATAAAACCCTTCTTACAACGTCTATGTTTGCCATGTTTTAAAAAAAAGTCTCAGTTTGCATTTTGAGTCTATTGCCTCTCAATCAGGCAGTGGGTAGCTGGTTCCATCACAAGTCCTCTAGCATTACAGTTAGTCATTATGTTGATCAGATTTCCTAAGTTTCTCAAACTTATTTATCATTACAATATTGTTGTTATTGTATAATTTGTTTTCCTGGTTCTGTTCATTTCACTATATCAATTCATGCAAGTCTTCCCAAATTTCTTTGAAACCACTCCTTTCATCATTTCTTTTCTTTTTTCTTTTTTCTTTTCTTTTTTTTTCTTTTCTTTTTTGCAAGGCAATGTGGTAAAGTGACTTGCCCAGGGTCACACAGCTAGTAAATATTGAATGTCTGAGGCCAGATTTGAACTCAGGTCTTCCTGAATCCAGGGCCCATGCTCTATCCATTGTACCATCTAGCTGCCCCCATCATTTCTTATAGAACAATAGTAGAATTCTCTTTTTGAAAAAAAATGTTTCATAGCATAATAGTTATTTACTGTGTCCTGGCTTCTCTTTGAATTTTTGCTCATTTTTCCACTAGTTCACATTAGATTCTCTGTTGGTTTATCTGCTTTTGAGCTACATTTGTACTCACACTTTCTCCTATTTTCTTTTGGTCTTTCAGCCTTTTTCTTATATTCCCTATAGCCTATTTCTAGTTTCTCTCCTTACTCTTTGGGTCTTTCCCTCTTCTGAAGCTTGACAGGCCCCAGCTCTACCCTTAATTTCTGGGCTGGTCATTTTTGACTTCCTCTCATGGCAGGGGTGGGAAGAGGGAAAAGCAGAGACCCAGCTGAATCCCTTCCCAGAATAAACTTTGAGGGAGAAGACTTAACCTAGCTAGGTTTCTAGAATGCTTCCCACTGGGCATAGAAGACCTTTCTTTTCTAGCCGACTTTGTGCTATTGTAACCTTTGCCCAGTCTCTATCTTCCAGTTACCTCCCTTTCTTTATCAGTATCTTTTGTCCCTGAAGGACTATAGTAACAGTCAGATCTAGTCACTGTGGTGAGAGGACTGAAAAAAAGATTTTTTTTTGCACTGTTTAGGTGTGGTTGGAAATTTGGATTTAAACTCTGTAATGTTATTTCATGAAATTTTGACCTTGTGTTGGTTTCTGTCTTCTTGTGGAGTTAGCTTTAATTAACTTGTCTGGTGTAGAATTCTTTTTTTCCCCTTAAGGTTCAGGGAAAACACCTTCTCTTTCATCTTCAACTCTTTTAAAGTGAAGTATATAGAAGGTGAAAGCAAGAACAACTAATAGTGAATTAATACAAAAGATTGTAGGGTTGTAGCCCTCTAAGAATAACATTAAGAATGCTTGTGCTCACTATGAACTGAAGTTGACCATGAGAGCTAAGAACAACAAAAATGAGATTTTTAATTTATGTTGGGGACAAGAGGGTGACCAAAGAAAGAATACTGTTCACATGGAGAGGGAAGATAATAAGGGAAAGAAGACATGGATAAGCAACTCTTAATTTGCTTCTGTTTTATCTGTCAAGGAGAATGATCTTAAGACTAGTTAGAATAGAAATCATCTTTTTTGTTTTGTTTTTGTTTTTAAAACCTAGGTGTTCTATTTATTATCTATCTCATATGTTAATGTAATAAAAATGCTTTTTAATTATATAGCTGCTTACTATTAACAAAACAATTTCTTTTTTGCATATTTTATTAATTTATTTTGATTTATCAACAATCACTTCCATATGCTTTTGAGTTTAAAATTTTTCTCCCTCTTCCTCCCCACCTCCCTCCCCAAAACAGTGCACAATCTGATATAGGCTATACATTTACATTCCTATTAAACATATTTTCACATTAGTGAGGTTGTAAGTAAAAATTAAACCAATAGGAAGAACCATCAGAAAGAGGAAATGAAACTCAAGAGGAAAAAAAAAGATAGCGATTCAACTTTCACAGTTATGATTACCATCTGTCTTTTTCTCCATCCTTTTTTTCCCCATTTATGCTTTTCTTTCTCCTCTCTCTCTTCCCCCCCACCAGTACTTTGCTTTTGACCACCTCCTCCTTCAGTCTCTCCTCCCTTCTATTTTCCCCCTCCCCCTTCTTTACCTTTGCCCCCACTGCTTCTTCCCTCCGTTCCATCTCTGCCCCTTTTCTTTCCCCTTTTCCCTCCTACTGCCCATAGGGCAAGTTAGATTTCCATACCTAAGTGATTGTTATTCCCTTCTTGAGCCAAATCTGATGAGAAGAAGGTTCAAACAAGGCTCACCCCCCTCCCTTCTTTCCCTCTGCTATAATAGGATTTTCTGTCTTTTCCGGTAATATAACTTACCCTTGTCTGCCTCCTCCTTTCTCAGTACATTTTCTAAGATCAGACTAATCCACACACTTGGATCCATTTAACCCACTTGATTAGATTTTTTTTTAATCATACATCAAAGTCAACTGATATCCACCCCCTTTATGTATACTCCTTCCAACATGGTGTAATAACAATACAGTTCTCAAGAGTTGCAAGTGTCATCTTCCCTTGTAGGGATATAAACAGTCCACCCTTATTAACAACATTTTGTATCTTTCTGTCCCATTTACCTTTTTGTGTCTTTCTTGAATCTTAGACTTTAAGATCAAATTTTTTGTTGAGCTCTGGTCTTTTTATGAGGAAGGTTTGGAAGTCCCCTATTTCATTGAATATCCATCTTCTCCCTTGAAAAATCATGCCTGCTTTTCCTTTCCTTTAGCTTTCTTCAGCTCCTTTTAGATGGGTGCTGCAGAGTGTGTATCTGCCTGGGGCTCCTTGCAATGCTGCCTCTCTCCTTTCTGCTAATGCACTGGGAGATTCCTTTGCGGTAGAGTGTCCACACACCTGGTGTTTTTCTGAGCTGGTTTCCACCTGTTCCCAGCCCTCACTGAGGCAGTTGGAGGTCCAGGTGTTGGTGTTTGCCTGCTCTAGTGCCTGGGCTTCAGGATCTCTTCCTGGTTGACAGTTGGAGGTGTTGGGTTGGAATCAGCAAGGCTGGGACTTTAAGAAGACTCTAGGTTGTTTTCTTCAGCTCCTTTCAGATGAATGCTGCAGGGTGCTTATCTGCCCGGGGCCCTTTGTAGTGGTGCTTCCCTTATTTTTGCTGAGGCACTGGGAGACCAGTTTGCTGGGTTGCTGCACTACTGTTCCCCATCTTTTTTCTAGTTCAGCTGTTCCAGGGTTTTTTTTTCCCCTAGGGTGATATTTTCTGAGTTTTCAGAGGTTGATAGGGGAGGGTGAGAGTGACTACCTTTTCACTCCGCCATCTTGGCTCCCACCAACAAAACCATCTTTTTTTTTTTATTTTGCTTGTTGTCAAGGATTTTGTAGAGAGTCTTCTCATTCAGGTAGAGGTTGAAATAAATTGCTTTTGAGCTTCCTTCCAATTTGAGATTCTGGGAAGTCACCTCCACATAACTTCAAGTTTCTTCATTCTCAGAAGTGCAAAAGATACATCACAACTGTGGCTTTTTCACAAAATACTTCATTGTTTTGTTTTTTACCTTTTTGCATCTTTATTATGACTAGTGGCACCTTGCAACAGCTTAGGATCTTCTTATCTTGGCTAATGGATAAATTGCATATACCCATTCTGCTTCCCTTTACATCAGACTTGAAGTATGTTTCTTTTTTTTCACACTTATTTGTTTTATTTTCAATTTATGAACTAAAACAAGCATTTCCATAACATAGTATAATAAAAAGAAGATTGCACATGACACTGCAAATCTATTATGTACTACTTGCTATTCCTCTTAAATATATAATATAGTTATCATGTAAATTTCTTTTTTTGTTCCTATTTTTTCTGTTCCTCCTTCCCTCTCCCCCTACTGCCCGTGGTTACCATCAGACACAAATAGGTACTTCATTGTTTCTAAAGCAGTTTCTAAACAACCCTTTGAGTTAAGTTTTCACTTTGTTTTTTTTTTTTGGTATAGACCTGTGATTTTACTCCACTGATATGTGTCAGAATCTGTCTTTGAGAGTTGTCCTGGCCACTGAGAGGTTAAATGAATTGACCAGGGTTATAAACCAGCATGTTTAAGAGGTGAGATTTGAACTCAGGTCTTCCCGACCCTGTGGCCAGTTGGCCATAGTCTCCCCATTAGGCCAGGCTATCTCTCATGCTTAGGTAGAACATTTTATTCTACCTAAATATTAGTAGAATATTTATTATTCTTATTTTACAAATGAGGAAAGTTGTAGTCCACAGAGAGTATGTAACTTTGTGGCTTTGTCCAGGGCTATTTAGGTAGGAAGAATTAGAACTCTATTAAGGACTATTGAATGAATGCTGTATCCCTAGGCAACAGAGTTCTAAGTTTATTGTCTTAACTCTATTTTTATTTTAAAAGTCTTGGGATGGGACTTTCTATCTAGATTACACTTTTAAGAAGGTTAACTTTCTGTTTTATTCAGTCTTATAAATTTAGAGGCATCTAGATGGTGCAGTAGAGATAGTGGTGGGCCTGGAGTCGGGAAGACCTGAGTTCAAATATGGCCTTAGACACTTACAGAGTACAGGCTCTGGAGTCAGGAAGGCTCTTCTTCCTGAATTCAGATTTGGCCTCAGACACTTACTGGCTGTGTGACCCTGGGTAAGTCACTTAACCTCTGTTTGCCTCAGTTCTCTCATCTGTAAAATGGAGATGATAATAGCATCTATCTCCCAACGTTATGAGAATCAAATGAGGTAATAATTGTAAAGGGCTTAGCACAGTGCCTGGCACATAGCTATATAAATGCTAGTTATTATTAACTTCTTCTTCTTCTTCTTCTTCTTCTTCTTCTTCTTCTTCTTCTTCTTCTTCTTCTTCTTGTTATTGTTGGAGTGCCCTAGTTGAATAATTATTCACCAAGGGCTGGTCTTAGAGTTAAAAAGACCTAGGTTCAAGTCCTATTTCTGACTCATATTTGTGCATTGTTAGGCAAGTTACTTGACCTCTCAAGGTTCCTTCTTCTCTTTCCCCAAAGCAGTAATCTAAGACTATAAATTAGGGAAGAGTTGTCGGTCTGCATTGGTGGAGACAGCACCAATGAAATCATGGATCTGGATGGATTACCAATGACCATTGCTTCCTTGAAGGCCTTTCAGAATTGACATTATAAGCATTCGAATTCTTCAGGACATGAGATGTATGTGTATGATCAAGGATGGGAAAACAAAACACACGATGAGTATAATGATGTAAATGGAAGAATACCAACCACCAAACCATCAAAAATGAATGTTGTGAAATTACTAAGACCCCAAAAAATAGCTGTGGGAAGACACTTCTCCCAATTCCTTTACAGAGGGTGGGGGTTCATAGATGTAGAACACTACATATGATGTCAGTTATTTGAGTTTTCCATTTATTTGGATACCAGATACACAGGAACTGCCTAGGCCAAATTCTGTGTTGTAAATTTCTTGGTGGAATTAATTTTCACCTCACAACTGCAATTGTGGAAACGAGGCACCATCAAGACGTTATAGGGAGAAAATATGCCTCTTAGAAAACTTACCTCAGAGGGCCAAGGTGAGAATCGAATTGGCTGATGTTATATAAAACTCTTTCATGCCTAACGTGGTCTATGGATATAAACTAGCCTAACCCTTCTCAGGCCTTCTGATTTGTCTCCTACAGGATACTAATTATTTGAAGGTGTTCTTATTAAAGGTTTCCTAGATATTCAATCCATTTCATTATTTTCATTAACGCCTTTTATTCCTTCTCCCTGTTGTCTTAATAGGTTATACCTGGGGATCACAGCCAGGTCGCAAGGGGGTGGTCACACTTTGTGGCCTAGTGTGATCCTTGGTTGTAGTGCATATCACATTTGATGGACTCAGTGACCAAGCGCATGGCACCATTTCTCTTTCTCTTCCCTCCACCCATCACTCCTCTTAACCTTTCTCCTGATCCTCCTTCCCTTCTCCAAAAAGCAAGTTAGGAATTTCATAGAATTGCAGAATTTCAGAAATAAAGGGGACCTCAGTGGCCATCTAGTCTGCTTCCTCAGATCCTCCCTACAGCTGTTGTTCGTCCTTACTTCTCAAACAGGACCGTGACCTCAGGAAGGTGATGCCATGACTTGCAAGTGAATTGGATTCAAGTGAGGCAGGACTGTACAAAGTCACCAGCCTCACGTTCTCCTCCGGAGCCATCTGGGTCTAGCGGCAAGATACAGATCAGGATGGCTATAGAATATATATATGTATACAACCTCCCAAGGCATCCCATTCCATTACTAGAGCATTCTAATTGTTAGGAAGTTTTTCCTGGCCTCAAACAGATATTTGCCTCTTGGCAGTTTCTACTCATTGTTCTTAGCTCTGTCCTCTAAGGCCAAACAAGAAGTGTCTACATTTTCTGAAGGACAGCCCTTCAGATACTTGGAGGCAGTTTTGCCCTCCCTTCTCCTTCCAGTCTTTTCTTCTGCATTCCAAGCATCTCCAGTCCTTGTACTGATCCTCTTGAGGAATGAGCTCCAGGGGTCATTCTGGTTTCCCTCAACTTATCCATGAGGCTGTTGTCAAGTGAGATGTAACACTGGATTTAATGGGGGTTCCAAGAGCTAAGAGGACTACCATCATGACAATGAGGCAAGATCTTCTACACATTTCTACAGTCTCCATCGTCCATATTGTTCACTGGGTCCACAGAATATACCCTTTTGTATTATTAGTTATCTTAGCCATAGAAGTCGATAAATTTCTGGTATTTTAGACACCTTTGGAATCATTTAATCCAAATATGTCATTCCAAAAATACAGAAATTAAAACCAAGGGAGATGAAATGCGTTTTCAGTGTGTAACCTATTTTTCTATCTGTATTGTAAGCTCCCCAAAAGTAGACTTTGAGTTTTCTATACCTTTTGTCTACCATGAACTTGTTAAACAGCATATACCTGGTAAGAATTCAGTACCTATTTCCTGATCTTGATTTCTGGATGGGCCCATTAGGATCATGAGACAATTAAAGTTCCCAGCATTTTTTCTGGTTTTATTATTTCTCTTTCCTTAGTTGACTCAACCCTTGCCATCCCTTCCTATTTACCAAGGTGATATCTGGCCCAATAGAACAGCTTGGTTCCACCATGGAAGGGATTGTGTTTTTTTTCCACCTCCAGATAGAAGTGATATATTCCTTGCCAGGCTCTCAGGGTGGTTGCCCTGCTGCCTCTGGGCTTGTCTTAGCGTTGGACAGCTGTGAGCATAGCTAAGTGATTATTCTTTCTAAGATTGCATCCTAGCAAGTCACCTTGGATTCTTCCAGGTTTGGTCTACTTTCTACAGTTGAAGAATATAGGGATATAGCATGTCCTTCTGACCCCTGCAGAACTGAACTTGCTTACTTGGTGGTAGAGAGAAATTCTCAGGGCTCTGGAGTAATCTAGTTTCAATTTTTTTCTCCCCAGACTATGAGAAAAATCTCTGAAGATTTGCTGTAGAATTGTTAAGTTTTGTATTTTACCCTTATTTTGAATTTTCCTTAAAACTAAAACTTTTTTCACCCTTATATAAAATGATGCCAACAGTCAGGCTCTCCCATAGTGTTAACTCTTATTTGAAGGTAAATTAGCCACCAAAATAGTGACTGAGCCAAAGAGCTACATTTATTTCTGGACAGTAGTTTAGGTTCTAGGAGAACCTGACTTAATACACTGAAGCATTGTTTGCATGGTGTGGGTACTAGAGACATAAGTAGGACAGAGAAGCCAAGGCTTTGTTCCAAGGTACAGGAATTTGGAGGGTGCTGATGGAGCTTGCTGGCCTTGGGCAGTTTAGAAACAATTGAGTTTATCACATAATGAACAAGAATAATTAGTCAAAATAGAAAACAATTAGAAACATTTTCCTTGTCTCTTCTCCTCGCCCCTCTTTCTGCCCTGAGCAGTGGTCTTGCTGAACAGAGTCTGCAGTGTTCCAAGTTATCTGTCCTTTCTCCTGTGGAGTGCAGTCCCCAGATCTTTGTCCCACTTCTCAAAATGAATTGGTCCTTAAAAGTTGATTTGAGGGTGTGATTTATGTTGATTATTCCTGGACCAAATTTGCTAGCTTTCGCACGGGTGGTTCCCAGGTTTTTTGCTGTATGAAGATCCCATTCCCTCCCCCCATGATGGTTGTCATGGCTGTTGATTGAGAAAATCCATGATGACAAAAAGCTCCTATTCAGTCAGCAGTGCTTTCATAAATCTCATCTTGTTAATCAGAATAGCATTTACATACATTGGTAAAATAATCATACATCTACCTATTAGGCATATAGTTTCTTCACTCTACTTACATTGTATTTGTTTATTTAGTATATGGAGTCATTTAAGGAGATGGATCTGTTGTTATGACTCCAGGGGTCCACAGGCCACAGGTTCAGCACTACTCTTTTAGGAAAATCCCATACATCTCCATTTGTGACCCGGTTGGTCTAGTAAACAGCTCTGGGTTCTTTACCCCATATCTTAGCTGTCCTTTCCTATGCTACCCTGAGGACTGTATTATATCAAGGTCTCCGTGTGAATTCACAGAGCAAAAGGGAAAAGACATTATGCACCCATGGATATGTATCTGCCTATTCTTTTATTTTTTGGGATGTATTTAAACAACTCATGCTTTGAAGCAAGAGGCTCTTATTGCTGACTATTCCCAGCCTTCTCTGTTCTGTTCATAACTGGCCAAGGTCCAGAATATGTTGGGTTGTTTACAGTATTTCATTCAGAGTTAGTTAGAACCAACACAACAGAAGATGTGTTTGTGTTGACACCACACTGCCAGGTATACCTAGTAACATGCTGCTGCTGGGAATTCCTCCAAGTCTTATTTTTGTGGAAGAAACATGAAGAAGAAGGAGGAAGAGGAAGGGAGGGAGGGAGAGAGGGAGAAGGAGAAGGGGAGAGAGAGAGAGAGAGACAGAGACAGAGAGACAGAGAAAATCTTATAAGCAGTCATTATGATCTAGTGTGCTTAAACAGGACCATTGATATATAACTTACAGGAATGCCATTTCAATTATTTGTAAAATATTTAAGTAGCACAATCCAATTTACATTCTATCATTTTCAACAGCTGTAAAATTTACTTTACACCAAAGTGAGCTCAATCACTTCGATTTAGTCTAGCAAAAACACAGTGCAAGCTTAATTTGTATTTAATCTCCCCCTTTGTTTCTACTTTATTGCCCTGAATCACTCTTCTTACTGACTATAATTTAAAGGAGGAAGGAAAGAGAACTTTCGGGAATTTTTGAGGACATTATTATAAATAAATTTAGGATACCTTCTGGCTTTTTAGCCAGATTTGTTACTTGGGATATCAATTTGTGATAATATCTTCATTATAAATCTGGGATAGAAGAAATATCTAGGACTTTGATTACAAAAGAGTAAGGTCTACAAATGTTTAAAACAAAGTGATTAATTTAGAACAAGTTGTATTTATACTTTGAATAGGAACATTGGCTGGTAACCCATATGTGACTAATTATTATTTCAGACTGAGGTCAGATTCATGTACTTTTTTTTCCTGTAAATGTTTTGTTTGACTTTATTTGTTAGGTTTTCTTTTTTTTTAATATAAATTTATTTATTTTTGGTTTTCAACATTTACTTCCACAAGATTTTGAATTCCAAATTTTCACCCTATCTCACCCCTCCCCCCACCCAAGATGGCATGCATTCTGAATACCCCTTCCCCATGACTGCCCTCTCTTCTATCTCTCCCCTCCCTTCTCTTATCCTCTTCCCCTTCTATTTTCCTATAGGGCAGGATAGATTTCTGTACCCCATTTCCTGCATTTCTTATTTCCCATTTGCATGTGAAAACATTTTTTTAAAGCATGTGTTTTTAAAACTTTGGGTTCCAAATTTTCTCCCTTCCTCCCTCCCTACCCACCCTCATTGAAAAGGCAAGCAACTCAATACAGGCCATACATGTGAAGTTATGGAAAACACTTCCATAGTAGACATGTGAAAAACTAACTCTATTTCCCTTAATCATATCCTGCCTCCCCATTTATCCTATTCTTTCTTTTGACCCTGTCCCTCCTCAGAAGATTTGCTTCTGATTACCCCTTTCCCAATCTGCCCTGCTCTCTATCATCCCCCTGCTCTTCCCTTCCCCCCCCCTCTTTTTTTCTGAAGGGTAAGACAGATTTCCATTCCCAATTGAGTGTGTATGTTATTCTCTCCTTAAGCCAAATCCTATGAGAATAAGATTCCCTCATTCCCTCTCACCTTCCCCCTTTTCCCCTCCACTGTAAGAGCCTTTTCTCGTCTGTTTTGGGTGAGATAATTTACCCCATTCTACCTTTCCCTTTCTCTTCTCCTAGTATAATCCTCCTCATCCCTTAATTTTATTCTCCAGATATGACCCCTTCCTCTTCAACTCACCTTGTGCCCTCTATCTATTTATCTATCTATCTAAATATGTATATATGTACATATAATTTTTCCCCTCCAACTACCCTAATACTCACAAAGGTCTCATGAGTTATAAATATCATCTTTCCATGCAGGAATGTAAACAGTTCAACCTTAATAAGTCTCTTATGATTTCTCTTTCCTGTTTACCTCTTCATGTTCCACTGAGTCTTGTATTTGAAAGTCAAATTTTCTATTCAGCTCTGGTCTTTTCATCAAGAATGCTTGAAAGTCCTCTATTTCACTGAATGACCATTTTTTCCCCTGAAGGATTATACTCAGTTTTGCTGGGTAGGTGATTCTTGGTTGTAATCCTATCTCCTTTGCCCTCTGGAATATTATATTCCATGCCCTGGGTCCTTTAATGTAGAAGCTGCTAAATCTTGTGTTATCTTGATTGTGTTTCCACAGTACTTGAATTGTTTCTTTCTGGCTGCTTGTAATATTTTCTCCTTGACCTGGGAACTCTGGAATTTGGCTACAATATTCCTAGGAGTTTTCCTTTGGGGATCTCTTTCTGGAGGAGATAGGTGGATTCTTTCAATTTCTATTTTGCCCTCTGGTCCTAAAATATCAGGGCAGTTTTCCTTGATAATTTCTTGAAAGATGATGTCTAGGCTCTTTTTTTGATCATGGCTTTCAGATAGTCCAATAATTTTTAAATTCTCTCTCCTGGATCTATTTTCCAGGTCAGTTGTTTTTCCAATGAGATATTTCACATTGTTTTCTAATTTTTCATTCTTTTGGATTTGTTTTACAGTGTCTTGATTTCTCATAAAGTCACTATCTTCCAATTGCTCTATTCTAATTTTTAAGGAAGTATTTTCTTCAGTAATCTTTTGGACTTCCTTTTCCATTTGGCCAATTTTTCTTTTTAGGGCATTTTCTCCTCATTGGCTTTTTGGACCTCTTTTGCCATTTGGGTTAGGCTATTTTTTAAGGTGTTATTTTCTTCAGTATTTTTTTGGGTCTCCTTTAGCAAGCTGTTGACTTGTTTTTTTTTTTTGATTTTCTTGCATCACTCTCATTTCTCTTCCCAGTTTTTCTTCTACTTCTCTTACTTGCTTCTCAAAATCCCTTTTGAGCTCTTCCAAGGCCTGGGACTGATTCATATTTTTCTTGGAGGCTTTGGATGTAGGAGTCTTGACTTTGCTGTCTTCTTCTGGTTGTATATTTTAATCTTCTTTTTCACCAAAGTAAGATAATATAGTCTGACTGTTTTTGAGCTGCTTGCTCATGATCCCAGCTAACTACTTGAGTTTTAAACTCTTTGTTAAGGTAAGAGTCTGCTTCCAATGTGGAGAATGTATTGTCCCAAGCTTTGGGGGTTTGTACCGCTATTTTCAGAGATACTTGTAGGGTCCTGTAAATTTTCAGTTCTTCAAGGTGGTATGATAAGGGGCAAGGTGTTTACTCTTTTCCTGGCCTGTGCTCTGGTCTATGAGTGACCACAAGCACTGTTTTGGGAACTGTGAGGAGAATTTCCTCTCCTCAGCTATTACCAGCCCCACCACTCCAGTGCTCCTTCTCACCCAGGGCTGCCACCCAGAACTGTGACCCAGATCCCAGCAGGGGCAAAGCAAGAGATTCCTGGCTCAGTACTGGCAAAGAGATCCCTGCAATCCCCCTCTGATAAGCCATTCAGTACCCCCTCAGTCTGTGGGCTGGAAGCTCAGGAAGCAGCCACTGCTCTGGGCCAAGCTCTTTGGGGAATCGGGCTGAGACCCCGAGCTTCTCTTACCTCAGAAACAGACTTTTCCCACTGACCTTCTAAGTTGTCTTTGGCATTCGTGGGTTGAGAAGTCTGGAAACCACCGCAGCTGCCTGCAATTCAATTCTCTGAGGCCTGCTCCAGGTTCCCTGAGGCCTGTGCGGCCACGCTGAACTGCGCTTCTCTCCCAGCCCGGCTAGATATACCTTTCTGATCCACCATCCAGGCTGGGCTGGAAATTTGTTTCACTCTGTCTTTTTGTGAGTTCTGCTGCTTTATAGAGTCATTTTTTTTTACAGGTATTTGGAGGGGTTTGGGGGAGAGCCCAAACAAATCACAGTTTTCAC
Organism: Phascolarctos cinereus; assembly: GCF_003287225.1. Lineage (NCBI taxonomy): Eukaryota > Metazoa > Chordata > Mammalia > Diprotodontia > Phascolarctidae > Phascolarctos > Phascolarctos cinereus. The sequence continues at coordinate 54,841,104 of NW_027555736.1, forward strand.
TCCACCATCTTGGCTCCACCCCAGATTCGTATACTTCTGAACTGACATCTGATCTTTTGGTCAAGTTGTTCCTTCCCAAGCTGAGATGTAGACTGGAAATCCCATTACAAGGCTATTAAGATAGAAAGAAGAAGCAGATAGAGGATGCATTTTCTAACTGGGCATTTTTTTTTCTTCAGGGCAGTGTCTGTTTTGGAGTTGGGACTTGGGCAGGAGGCACAGCTGGGTGCTTTTGTAAGTCAGCCTCTCTTGTATGGAATGTATGTCCTCACCTCTGCCTCCTTTTTTGAATCAATCTCTAGTTTCCCTCAAAGCACAACAACAGATGCTACATCCTACATGACAACTTTCTGGATTCCCCTCTACTGGTTTCTCTCTTGAAATAACTTCATATATACTTCCTATTTACTTATCTTTATACACATATCTCCCCAGCGGAATGTAAACCCCTTGAAGGTGTGGTGACTGTTATATTAGCGTGTGTGTGTGTGTGTGTGTGTGTGTGTGTGTGTGTGTGTGTGTATCCCTAGAGCCTAGTACAATATTTGGCATATGGTAGGTCAAGTCAAATCAAGTCAACAAATATTTATTAAATGCTTACTAAGTGCCAAGCAAAAAAAGGCAAATGGCAGTACCTGTCCTCAGTCTAATGGGAGAGATAATATATAAGTTATATTATGTAAGTAAGTAAGATATATATGTGTGTGTGTGTGTGTGTGCGTGTGTGTGTGTGTTATATTAGAGACAGTCCACCGAGGGAAGTCATTAGCATTAAGGGGGATCAGAAAAGATTTTTTGTAGAAAATGGAATGTTATCCAGTACTTTGGTCCTTGAAGGAAGCCAGAGAAAGGAGAAGGCAGAGAAGAGGGAGAACACTCTCAACATGAGAGACAGTCAGGGAAAAATTCCTGGAGCCTGGAGTTGGAGGGTCTTGTGCAAGGAACAGCAAGCCAGTGTTACTGGGTCATAGAGTGCATGAAGTGAGTAAGATGTAAGACCAGAAAGGTAGGAGAGGGCCAGGTTGGGAAGGATTTTGAATGCCAAATAGAGGATTTTTTAATTTGATCTTGGATGTGATAGGGATCCACTGGAGTATTCTGAGTAGGAAGGAGACATGATCACCTCTGCACTTTAGAGAGATCAGTTTGATAGTTGAGTAGAGGATTGAGTGGACTGCGGAGAAACCTGAGGCAGGGAGAACAGAAATCAGAATATTGCAATAGTCCAGGCATGAGGCCGTGGGGGCCTGTACTAGGGGAGTGGGAATATCAGGTTGGGAGAGGAAGGGGCATATGTGAGAGGTGTCATGAAGGTAAAATAGAACTTGGGCACAGATTTGACATGGGAGAATGAGGGAGAGTGAGGTACCCCGTAGGTGCTTAATTAATGCCACTTGAGTTGAAGTTGATGGGAAAGCCAAATACCTGAAGTTATAAGAACTAGGAAGTGATGCATATGGTCATGTGACATTGGTATGACTTACTGCTTCTGTTCCTTGCTGGGTAGAATGTATTGAGGTTAGGCTTGCATGGGAGCTCATGACATGTCATTTGTCAACAATCATGGAACTCAGGAGTGCCCTATGTCATGGTGAGAAGGTACCATTTGAATATCAGATTGATTCACTGGTTTCTCCTGTACAAGGGAAATAGAGGCTCACAAAAGGCCCCCCTTATTCATAGCTGGAGGAGGCTGTTATCTATATGATATGATATTAGGGCATCCAAAAGACCTCTGTGACCCAGAATATTTCTCCATCCCCATGACTCACATGGTAACTAAAATTTTCCCTAATAGGGCTATCCTTTTGAATCAAGACATTGTTTCTAGAAGATAAAATACAAATACATTCCCTAGAAGGTGTCCTAACTTGTCTTAGTTTATGGGATTAGCTAACCCTGAAAGTCAAGGCCTTTAAGGAAATGGGATTATAGGATTTCAAGCTAGGAGGACCTTAGAAGCCAACAATTCCCATTGTTTTATATTATAGACAAGGAGACTGAGACCTATAAAATTATATAACTTGCCCAAGTTCTTACAAATAGTAAACATGAATGCTGGGATTTGAATATAAAACCACTGTCTCCAAAGTGGGTGTGGTGAGAAAGGACTGGAGGGAGTGAGAAAACTGCCCAACCTGAGGAACTGCTCAGGAAGGAAGAGAAGACCACAGAAGATATCCTTTGCTACTTGACCATTTGGTCTTGGGATTGCCCTGTCTGCATATGCTTTTATCTTTCATATCGCTTATTTAACTTGGCATCCCTTGACTCCACCAGTCCAGATTAATGCAGTAACCCTTTAATTACCAGCACTGACTGTAGAGATCTATGTCAACAGTCGAACATTTAAAATGGACATTATTGCTTGAGAAAGTAAATAATAGGGTTGTGATGATGAGAAATACCTGAGGATTCTCCAAAGATGCCATCAGTTGTCTGGGCTCAGATATTCACTTGCTTGTTTCTAGGAGAAAATAAAACTCAGGAGAGAAGGGCTGAGGGGTAGGGCAAGTATTGTTTATTTGTTGGCTAGATGAAGTCAATTTCTCAAGTAGTGTATGGGATTTGTGTGCACTGATGCCCTTAAGAGCCATTGGGCTTGGGGCTTTTTTTGTTTTTATTTATCATCTCCCTGTTCAGTGCTTCTCAGCACTGAATGGACTTCTGCTGGATCCAGGTGCCATGTTGATTTACTTTTTCCATTTCTTGGTATGATGCTAAATTTCAGGGTCACTAAGAACCTGGGACTATACTTTCTATGTTTCTGGGACTGAGTTCCAAAAAGTTACTTGAGTAAGTAGCTCAGTTGCCATCCATCCTTGTAATATGATATTATTACTCAGTTTGACAACGAGTATGATTCTGGAAACAAATCCAAAGTTGCCATGAAAACCAGCAATATTGCCCTCAATTGAAAGAGGAGCTATATTAGTAAAACTAATTAGCCCATATATTTCTCTGCTTATTGCTGGCATATTGGCCTCCAAAATTCAGTATTTATGATCTGACTGGGTTTTCTTTGTTTGGATGTCATTGGTGTGTGTGGAATGGCATCACATTTTCACGAGCTGTTATTAGAAAGCCTAATGTATGGAAACACAATATTTATGCCAGCAACTGTTAAAAATCAAAGGCTGTGGATTAATGTCAGCTCCTGAATGTACAGTGCTTTGGTTAATTCCATCCAAGGACAGATGATATCATCCAGCAAGAAGGAATATATTAGAAACTGTCAGCCAGAAGGTAGTAAAAGGAGGTGATATGTTATAAGGAGGACTCAAAGGTCATTCAAAGAAGAGATATTGCTAATAACTCAATTAAAATTTTCACGCTGACATTTTATAAATTTCTGTGTAAGCCCTAAAACATTTTCAAAGCTAGCAAAATTCATGCACTAGATTGCAAAAACAGGGGTCAAATATAATCTGTACAATTCTTCAGTGAGATGAACAAATTGCATTAAGTCACTTGTTAGGGAGTTCTAACTAACTAAATTCATTGAAATTTGGGTAGTGACTAGGTAGAGGGGCCTTTTTGATGTTCTGTGGTTGGGTTCTGCAATAAGACAGGTTGCTTCCCTTTGTTTGTGTAGTTGGGTTGTTTTATTTGCCATTGGTAATTTTTTTTCCCCCCCCGAGGGTCAGGGTGAGGGTGTCTTCAGTCGTGATTTCATACTAGCTTCTACTGCCTAAAAAGAAAGTAATCTTCAGGCTGGGGAGGATAGAACAAACATAGTTAATGGAGAATTGAAACTGAAGATAAGTGAGAAGGTTAGACATTGTTGAATGACATGTCTTCGGCAAGTTCAAATCACTAGGGTGATATGAACAGATACCAGTAAAACTTGTGATATGATGCTTGAGCTACTGATAACAATCTTCAGAAAACAAGACAAAACAAAGAACAAAAGATGTATTGTAAGCCTTGAGATGATGGCCAGATGTTGCCCCATTTTCAGAAAGGGAAAGAAAATAGATTCTTCAACTTACGGGTCTATGAGCTTGACTTTATTGCTTGGAAAAATTATAGAATTATTAAAATAGAAATCAAAGGGGTGATCACTATAAACCAAGGTGGGTTGATCTTTAACAAGTTTTGGCAAACAAAACCCATTGAGCATTTGATAACATTGTGGCATTCAGTCAGTCAATTAAAAAATATTTATTAAACATTTGCCATGTGCTTGGTGCTAGAGATAGAAATACAATGAATAAAACAATAAATACTCACAATTGGTTTATATTATCATGGAAGGGACAACAAGTATATATGTATATATGTGCAGAATAAATTTAAAGAGTGTAAATACAAATAAGTACTTAACGACAAGGAATTTTGGGAGAACACTAGAATAAGGTGGGCAGGGGACAGAAACTAGGAAAGACTTAATGTACTTGTATTTCAGTGAGGCGTTTGATAGACTGTTGCCATGTCCCTATGGACAAGTTAGGTGAATTTGAAACTAATGGATACATCCTGGGGGAAGGTTTCTTTCCAGTGCAGTATGACAGGAATCCACCCTTACTTGCATTGTGTCCAACATTTTCATCAATGATTTTGATTAAAAGATTGATGGCATCTTTTCAGAATTTGCTGATGGCATGATTTTGGGAGGAACAGCTAAAATATGGGATGATAGAATCAAGATTCAAAAAAATAACCTTGACAAACTACAACAATGGGCTGAATATTATAAGATGAAATTCGGAAGGGATAAATGTCAAACCCTACAGTTGGGTTTAAAAAGGCAGCTGTAAAAATACAAGAAGAAGGAAACATGGCTAAAGCACAGTTCATATAAAAATGATCTCGGGGTTTTAGTGGGTTGCAAATTAAATTTGTTAGTCATGTGACATGGCAGCCAAAAAAAGGTAATGTAAGCTTAGGCTGAATTAATAGAAGCATTGTGTCCAAAATGGTGGGTCAAGAAAAAGTGTCGCTACTGGGCGTGATGGCTGTCCATGCAGTAGATAGCATTCAGTTAGTGCTTATTGAGTAAATGAGTGATGACAGCAAGCTCCCAGAGATGCAAAATAAAGTTGTGATCTTTTCTTTTGACCTGAGTTTTGTGGAAGGAAATGTTTGGAAGGAGAAGATGGGAGGCCATCTGGCCTCCAGAGAGAATCACGTGGCCCAGATGCACACATACGCTTTACCATCTTTCTCCTGTGCTTGGTCTAGTTCACTCACATAACTTGCTTACCTGGAAACGTGGAACATTTCCATTGTCAAATGTGTTTGTCTTGTTGAACACAAGCCTGTTTCCCCCTCCCTCCCTGCCTTCCCACATACTCTTTATTGTGGGTTTGGAGGATGGGGACAGGCTATCAAAGCCCAGTTATTATGTCCTGTAAAGGGAGGAGGTAACTGCTGAGGGACCACTCAAATGAAGACAAATGCATTGTTAAGTTTTTATGGACCAAGGCTGCACTTTCATTAAATGTAATTTACATAACATAACTAATGCTCAAGGCCAAACAGTCCTTGTAGCCCATGGACAGCCCCTCCTATCCCACTGACTATGGGGCCTCATTCAGAATCCCATAGTTCAGAAAACATCTTCCCTCCCGAGCTAGTTCAGCGGTTATTACTGCTAACCTTCATATCCAGGCCTTTCTATTTCATCTCAAATGGCTTCAGAGTCACCAATTCCTGCAGGGGCAAATCTACTGGTCCACCCTTCCCACTTAGTAGAAACCTGGAGTTGTAGTATGCTTTTTTGTTCTTTTTCTACAAGGGTCTGCATAGCCTTGCTTAATCCTAATGTATGCCCTGGCCAATGACAAGGGTCAGGGACTGGATTTTCTGGAGTGGTTCTCTGTTTCCTTTCAGAGCTGATCATTGAGCAGAGCTGCCATGAAGGCACTAGGGAGTCAAGTCTAGGATAAGTAATTAGAGCCCATCTAAATTCCACAGCAGCCCAGCCCAGAACATGATACATTGTGGGGTGGCATCCCTATTTGGGCAGTCTTTGTCTGCTTCTATCTTTAGTTATGGTTTCCTGCAATCACATACACTCTGAGGTCTGGCTTCACCACCTCACTCTGTAAAGCAATTATCATTCCATCTTATTGTAGAGGTAAGTGTTCGGCATAGCAGGATGGATTTTTATTTTTAACTGGTAATCAGAACTTTCTGCCCATTGGTCTTTGGGACATCTTTCTGTGTTGACATTTCCAAGGTATGTGTCAGAAAGAACCAAGGGAGTGAGAGAGGAAAGGAGAGAAATCATTATCTTCAATTTAATGATGACGATTTCTCTACATTTACAACTTCCAGAAGTAAGAAACAATAGATGGGTGTCTCCTGTGTGTGTACAGTGGAGAAGACAACAGAAAATTCTCTTTATCCCCATCCTTGATCTGTTTACCTTAATGATTGCATTATTTGGCAAATTAAATGTGTGTGTGTGTAAACACACGTATGTTGTGTGTATGTGTTTGTGTGTGTTTTCAGGCTGTAGCCAGGTGTCCTAGACTCATCAAACCTTTCATAGTCAGGCATTTGTTCAGTTGGAAGCATGAGAAGGGATCCTGACCTTCCTCAAGCTGTTTGAAGACTTTTATTTTCTCAGGGCTATTTTGACAGGCCTAGTCTTTGTTTATGAGCCTGCAGTTAAGCACACAGATAGCTGTCATTAAAGGGTAGGTGGTGGATGTGCAGAGTTCTTAAATGTGAGTCACTGGGTCTCCTTTTAATTGGCAGTTTCACAATGCAGTGCAGCCTGATCCCGTTATGATGCTAACAGATACTAGTGGAAGTTGGGAAGCTTGTATAACACCTGCATTAAAGACATGCTGTATTAGATCAGACTTTTACTGGATGCAGTTAGGTTTCAGGGCATGTTTTTCCTATATTCTCTCCAAATCAGCGTAATAATGAAGCACAGAATGTCAGAGCTAGATGAGATCTTACAAATCACGTAGGCTGACATTCTCCTCCCCACTTACCTTTCAGAAAAAAACAACAAAATCTGATACTCAGATAATAACTCAATCGTCAATCAATCACTCCCAGGTAATAACTCAATAGTCAATGAATCACTTATTAACTGCCTCCTGTATGTCAATCACTTGGGGGTACAAAGACAAAAAACAATATAGTCTCTGCCCTCGACCAGCTTCCGTTGTGCTGGAGGAGATGAGTTAAATGGCTTGTCCTGAGCCATGCAACCAGTTAATAAAAGCTAGATGTCTACATGCTTAGTCCAATGCTCTTTTCACAGCTTCCTCCCATATGTTCAGCTTTTGCTGTATTTACTCTGCTGAAGCTACTAAGTTCACTCCTGGTCTTGTTAACATACCTTTCAGTGCTGGGAGCTCACCTTTATGCAGGGAACCAGTGATGGAGTTTTATCTTCCCCTCAATCCTGAATGATTATAGACTTGACTATATTGAACTGAGATGTAGGGTGAGCATCTATTATGGAAATTCCTTTCTGGAAAACCAGATGGTTGTATGACCTTGAACAAACCACTGTACTTTCTATGTCTTGGTTTCTTTATTTGTGTCATCAAGGGATGATCTTTTAGGTTCCTTTCAGCTTTCACATGACATGTTTCCTATTGTTAACTAGGAAAGCCCTGCCAGAGCCTCTTTGGGTGGCTTAATCTGCCTGGGAGATTCAGAGTCAGCCCAGCCCAGGGAATGGGCCTTTGGAGGACCTCACAATCTTAGGTGACACCTTGGCATAGTCACATGTATGTAGGACATATTCTTAGTGGAATTAAAAATGTGAACATGAGACATAGTCTATAGGAGTTTTGGCTTTCCAAGTCTGTTTTGGAAATGTGGAAAGGAAGTAGACATGAGAAAACAGGAGAGAACAGGAAACTTACCCTCACTTTATTATTTAAACTCTGCTCCTTCCTCCCATTCTCTGCTTGAATTCCTGCTGCTTGACAACTAAGGAGAATCCCTTTGCTTGTTGAATAGAAATCTGATATCAGGAACTGAAGGTGCTAACTTTGCTGTTGTGGCTTGGAAAAACAAATGTGTGAGTTTGATGCCCACAAAAGGCCACTGCCTAATGGAAAGATTTGGAGTCAGATGACCTGCCTCCTCACTCCCTGTGTAAGCCTGGGCAAGCCACATAATAGCCCTGGGCCTCAATTTCCTCATCTGTAAAATGAGGGAATAGGATTAAGAGATTCTAAGGGTCCTCCTAGCTCTAAGACCATGATCTTTCCTATAAAGTTACTTGACTTCTCTAGCTGTCAGTTTCCTTTTCTGAAAAATGAAGGAATAGGATTAGATGGCCTACAACAGGGTGTCTAGGGCATCTCCCAACTCTAAACCTATGACCCTAAATTTGGATATGGATTGGCAGCTGCTGCATGGGTTGTCATCATCCAGTTACTTCTTACCCAGCCTCTCTTGTTATCTGGTAGCATAATATGAGAAAACAGCATGAAATAACCGATTTTATAACTCTAGTATTTTATGTAGTTTATAGAAATAATAATAGTAATACAGTATCAGATTTCATTTATGAAGCTGATAGTACTGGTTCATAGTTAATGAGCAAATACTTAGGGGATCCTTTTCCACCTCCCTGAACTACCACCAGGGGTTTTCATAGGTGAGGTTGAGGTTAGCTATGTAATAGTCTGGGTGGCCATGTAACAGTAGTTTTCCTTCTGTATGTAGCTAACCCACCAGAATGGGAATGGAACCCTTGACTTGGCCCCTTATCATCATGTTCTAATGTACTGAACTAACCAAGTCATAATCTTTGTCACTGATAATAGCCTCATAGAATATTAAGACTAGGAGGCACCTTAGAGGTCATCTGTGTCCTCAACAGAGAAGGAAATGGCAAACCACGCCAGTTTCTTTGCCAAGAAAACCCAGAAGGGATCGTAAAGGGTCAGATACTGAAGACAAGATCAAGGTGGTTTAAATGGCTTGTTTATAGTCACATAACTCTTTGGAGAAAGATCTGGGACTAGGATTCCAGTCATTTGATTTCTAGCCTCGTCTTCTTTCCATTAGTTCCTTGAAGACTATTTCTCCCCCACTCCCTTCTAGAGGAGTTCCTGATTTTCACATTTAACTGTTGGTTTATATATTATTCTGTGACTTACTACAGAGAAAAAGAATCGTGGTCTGGTGGAAAGAGCCCTTGACATAGTTAAAAGACTGGGACTTGAGTCTTCTCTCCAGCATTTACTTGCTGGATTTTGGAGTTTTCTTATTTCAGTTGTGTCTGACTCTTTGTGACCTCTTCTGGGGTTTTCTTGGCAAAGATACTGGAGTGGTTTGCCGTTTCCTTCTGTAGCTCATTTTACAGATGAGGAAACTGAGGCAAACAGGGTGAAGTGACTTGCCCAGGGCCACACAGCTAGTAAGTGTCTGAAGCTGGATTTGAACTCAGGAAGACTTATCAGGAAAACATCAGGCCCAGAGCTCTATCCACTGCATCACCTAGCTGCTTCCATAGTGTATATAGAATCTACTAGACACAACAATGCATGAAATTGATCACCCTGTCGCTGCAGGTTTGATCTTTGCATTCTGCTCTTTCTTCCCTCCCCTTCGTGGAAGAATAATAAATAAAGTTGACTACTCTGGATTCTATTACTATGTAAAAGCCATTTTAAAACATCTAACCATCTGCTTAATGGTCGGTAATCTGTTTCTAATGGTCACTCTTAATAAGACACTTTTTCTTCACTACAGTAATAGTGATCAAGCAGCCAGGTGGCTTGTGAGAGCAGGATTACAGAGACCATTCTCCAGGTCTGTGTCAGTGAAGGGCTCAAGGAGGGCAGGTCTTTGTAGGGAAAAAAAAATCAGGGTCGTTCTGCAATAGTTGCAAGGAAAATGACCTTCTTTTTTTTTCCCAGGAGGCCCTTGGAATGTAAGGAAGCACACGGAGAGTGAGTCGTTTATAGCAATATAAATTTATAGCTTTAATTTTTCAATATTTACACATCCAGGTGCTGTTACTACTGTGGTTGCAACTGGAGGTCAGTTTAATTAATATCTGTCCTTTTCTCTTGGGTGACATGCCTTGAGTTGTTGTCATCAGAAGCCTTGCTTCCCTTTGTCCGGTCCCAGCAGCTGGTGACAGCTTGGCAAATTATGAGTTTCCTGGCTTAAAACAGACTAAATTACAGACAAAACAAGCCATCAGCTGAGTAAATACTGCACCTCTGTTTGGCTTCAGTGAGGAGAGAGAGATTATCAAGAGTACTTAGTGTTCATAATTACTAGTAGGAGGCAGATAGTAGGCTCAGGCTGACTGGAGATTGGTTCATTATATCCAATTAACACCCACTTGATTATTCCTAATTACTTGTGTTTGATGACAGAGGAGTAAAGATGTCATACTTCAAACATGCAAATGATATCTGGGTTGGAGATGTACCTACATTTGCAATATCATAGTGTGCTCATTTTGGGGAGGGGGGGGATGACTTAATATGACCTCAGTAGAGTGATGAAAAATGAAATGTCTGCTTTCAGGCTTGGGGTATTGTGTGTGTATATGTGTGCATGCGTGTGCGTTAATTCCACTATGTAATAATTACAGGGCGGTTTGACAAGAAGCAAAAACACAGATATTTAGACAAAATGAGTCTTTCTGTAGCAATCTAGTCTAGCAAAGCTTTCTTTTAAAAAAGAAAAAAAAAGTCCTAATGGCAGTCTCCTTGTGAACAATTTTCCCTTTCTGTCCTGCTTAGCTTGGCAGAGAAAGTGGGAGTGAACCGTGGAGGCGTGGCATTGAAATGGGCTCAAATTTTGAGAAAGGGAGGGCACCTCCACTGTCAGGAGACAGTGAATAGGATCTTGTCCCCATTGTGGAGGTTGGAGAGGAGGTCATAGCCTGTATCTGTGTCTGAGGCTCACAATGATCAGTCAGGTAGAGAGTACAAGATGGAAAGTAGAATGTACTTGAATTGAATAATGCCAGAGATCATGGGGATACGTATGTTGGAAAAATATGTTGAACCAGAACCCAAGTTGTAGGATCCTGGATCTAGAGATGGAAGATGCTTCCAAGGTCACTTAGGTAAACCTCTCCTACCCTTTGGAGAAGAAAGCTTAGACCCAGGGAGGGGGAGGAATTTACTCAGGGTCATACAGGCAGTGAGTATCTGAGGTGCTGCGATAAGAACTCAGGTCCACCGACTTCTTTGCTCTTTCTGCTGTGTCCTGTCCTCCCTGGGCTATAGTTACTCTCTAGGTTTAAGTTAGGGATCTTTGGAAGCTGTCCCAACTCTTGCAGGGAACTGAGATAACTTCAACAAGTATTTATTTATTTCCTATCCTGTGCCAGGCACTGGGAATACAAAGACAAAAATGGGAAAAACAAAAATTCCTCGCCCTCAAGGAGCTTACATTCTATTCAGGCAATACAACATATACAATGATAGGTAAATACAATAATTTAAGGAGGTAAATTGACAGAATGGGCAGCTGAGTGGGATAGTCAATAGTGCACCAGGCCTAGAGTCTGGAAGACCAGAGTTCAAATGTGACCTCAGACACTTATTAGTTGGGTGACCCTGGGAAAGTCACTTAATCCTGTTTGCCTCGGTTTCTTCATCTGTAAAATAAACTGGAGAAGGAAATGGCAAAACTCCTCTAGTATCTTTGCCAAGAAAACCCCCAAATGGATCTGGACCCCAAAAAGGAAAAACCCTGGACTTTCCTACATGGCCAAATCTCTAGTGTTTGTCTGAGGCTATAATCTGATCAACTGGCCTTTCATTGTGGCTGCACCCAATCTCCCAATTCTGTTACCCTTACCCTAGCCTAGCCCTCCATTGTCTTACCTCCGTATGGCTACCCCCCTGCCACTTCTCACCCTTAATCCTAGCTAAGCTCCACCATTCTCCCTCAGCCACGTGGTCTATATCCCTGGCATTCTATTACCTCACAGTCCCAGCAGACCCTTGGCCACTCCTAGATCCCTCCCACAGTCTTTCTGTATATAAGGTCCATCTTGTCTCCATTAAAATTCTCAGATTCTTATAATCTAGCCAATAGCTCGGGGATGCTCAGATTCCTTAAGTCTCTGGCCAATATGGCAGATCTTTAATAAACTTTCTCTTTGGCTGAAAAAAAAAAAAAGAAAACTCCAAATGGCATCACAGGGAAATGGACTGAACAACAAAATGACTGAATAACAACAACAACAACAAAAATGGACAGAATACTAACGTCTAGGGGCGGTCAAGGAACAGCTGAGCTGAGCCTTAAAAGAAAAAGATTCTGAAACGTGGAGATGAGGAAGGAGTTCCTGGAGGACAGCTTGTGCAAATGTAGGACTTGAGAGAGAATGCCAAGGTCAGGGAATACTTAATAGTTTAGCTGACTAGCGTATTTAACGTATGAAAGTAAAAAATGTAGCATAAGACTGGAATAAAAGCTCTTTGAGGGCAGGCACTGCTTTTTTTTTTCTTTTTTGTCTCTGTATCCCTATGGCCCAGCATAGGTCTTTGTATATAGTAGGCACTGTATAAAAGTTCATAGAGCTAAATTAGATTAAATTGAAAGGTAGATTTGAGCCAAACTGTAAAGGATATTTAAATACTAGGCTGGCGAGTTTGTATTTAAACCTAAAGATGGTAGGGAACTATTGATGTTTTTTGACCAAGAGAGTGAAATGATAAAATCTTTGCATTAAGATTATTTTGGGAATCTTCTCTTATGATCTGCTATGTACATGGCAATATTATTTTTTTCTTTTCTCATTTTATATTTAAGTTTATAATTTTAAAAATAGATTACAAAATAAGAAAGAAAGAAAAAGATTATTTTGGCAAGGAGACCTAGTAGGAGTTTATTGCTTTAGTGTAGGCTAGAAGAGATGAGGGTCTGAAATAGCGTCGTTGTTGTTCACAAGCATGATGTCTTCATGTGTGTATGAATTAGATTTGAGTGAAGCAGAGCTGTGCAAAGTCATCAGCCTCCTTCTCTACTCCAGAGGGATCAGAGTGTTAGGGTGGTGACTGAAAGGAGAGGAGAGAAGAGATACTGGAAAGGTAGCATTACTAGAATTGGCACCTGATTGGATATGGTAGGGTTGGGAGAAAGGGAACTCCAAAATTATAAAGCTGAGGAATAGAAAGATAGTAGTGGTAGAAATAGGAAATGCTGGAGGACAAGATATGTTTCAGGGGAAAGGTTACAACTTTTATGTTGAGCTTATTGAATTTGAGCCTGACCCTGACATAAAAATGTCTTCCTCCATTACCTGCTCATCCTCCTTATAACCATCATCATCATAATCATCATCATCATCATCACTATCAGCAGCAGCAACATCAGTAGCAGCAGCAACAGAACATCAGTTCTTGCACATCAGAACTTGAAGTAGACCAGTTCCCAGATGTTGTTTCATGAATGTTTTTCTCTTTTACCTTTTGATGTAGTATTTCTGACTTACCTTGTGCATTTGCCTATAGATAATCTTTATCTGGGAGAGAATTCCTTTTCTCCCCCCTTTCTTTAAGTTTGTAGGGATGGAGGAATTTCTAGAAAATGAATCAGACATCTTTCTGGTCATGACGATGCATTTTAGAGTTTGAAAAAGCACCTTAGACATTACCTACTTCACCCCCTCATTTTACAGGGGAAGAAATTGAAGCCAAGAGAGAGGGATTTCTTGCCTATCATTATAGAGTATCAGAACTAGGATTTGAATTCAGGTCCTCTGTTTCTTCTTTTAGTCAGAGAGACCAGCATAAACAAATGCCTGAAGACCAGTATGGACGTGGTGTTTCTGGGGCAGCCTGACTAGAGCAGAGGGAACCCTTCTCGTAGTATTTTCTTTGCCATGGTGGTCAATGCCTCTAATATGTTTATGTCCCAAGTTTGAGAGGGGGGTGACTTTACCAACTGATGGGTCTGGACTGATGATCCAATCTGGGTAGGGTCAACAAACAAGGAACACAGAATATAGACTAAATCATCTAAAAATACCATTCACTAAGGACCTTGAGTTAAAATGAAGATACCTCCCACTTCCCCACCCTTTATCTATTTCTACAGTGAGGGAAAAGGCATTAGAGAATCTATCAAAGTCAAAAATTCATAAGTGTATTTAAAGATTTAAGCACGAAATAGAATATTTTAGGGAGTCATTTGAAGTCTATATGTGGTGACTAGTATTTAAAAGGCTCACAAAATATTAAAAATTACCTTCTGAATAGTGTACCTTTTCCCTTGAATAATAAAGGGGTAATATCGTGGGAACAGAATAGTGTCACAGTATAATAGGCTGCAACTTGACAAATGAGTCAGGAGTCAAGATTGCTCACTTTTAGATGTGGGGATCTGACTCTGGAGCTGTCAGTCTCCTAGGGGAGGTTACTTTGGGTAGTTTGGTAGAACTCCTGATCTCCTGTAGCTGAAGTAGTTGATCAAGGACTGAAAGCCTTGTACTATGGGATATGTAATAAACATGTGGAGATCTTGGTATTCTAGTTCCTTCTTTTTCCTCACCTCCCCTTCCCTCCTCTTCCCTTCCATTCCTTTCCTTTTCCCTACCCTCCCCCTCTTCTCCTTTCCCTTTCCTTCTCCTTTCCCTTTCCTTCTCCCTCTCCCTCTATATTACTTTCTTTTTCTCCTTCCTCATTCTTTTATTTCCTTTGGGAAGAGCAAGGAAATGGAGTAGGTCATATTTCTCCTTCAAAAACTTAAGCAGATGAAAATATAGATTTTTACTAAGAGATTAAGTTTCTGAGAAATTAAATATGTAAAACTTCTCCATCTTTCACCATCAAAGGTGCCAATCCTCCCAGGTTCCCACCCTTCCCTCTATTAAAAGCTGTTTTCCCTTCTGGGCCCTGTTGATTTGGGCTGCTAGGATGATGGCAGGAAGTTGAGAGACAGACAGTTTATTCTTGAGTCACCTCTGGATTGTGCTTCTCTGTATATCTAAACTTACCTTCCCTCTCTCCGCCAAGTCTCCAGCCATGTTCCTAATCACAGAAAATTCAGTGTGAATTCCATTGAAAAGGATGACAATTGCAGCTCTGGGTGAAGAAAGCAGGACAAAAGTCTGCTTACCTCTCCACATGGTGGTGGTTTAGCTGTCATGGAACTATATCTTCTGTAGATTTTCAGAAGCAGTTACTCTACAGATTTTGGCCGGCATATCCTGCTTCTAGTAAGTATTTTTACTGTTAATACTTCACTGTCCAGTTATACAATGTAATTCGTCATCTGTCTACCTCCTCAGCTTAGAACTTTGCATCATATTTTACAGTGAAATTTGAAGCCATTCACTGTGAGCTCCCACTTCTCCCCTCTTCCTCATCAGGTGCCTTCTGACCCACTCTCCTCCTTCACCCCTGACTTACATGATGAGATAGCCTTACTCCTTACCAAGGCCAGCCAGCTCCTCTGCCTGCATGAGCAATTCCATTCTTTCCCATCTCCTCCAACAGATTGCCCCCTTTGTCATCCCCATTTTCTCACGTGTCCTCAATCTCTCCCTATTTACTGACTCCTTCCCTACTACCTACAAATAAGCCCCTGTCGCCTCCATCCTCAAAAAATACTCACTTGGTCCTTCCATTCCCTCTAACTATTGTTCTGTATCATTTCTTCTGCCCTTTGTGGTTAAACTCCTTGAGAAGGCTGTTGGCAATAGGTGCCTCCACTTTCTGTCTTCTCCCTCTCTTTTCTCTTAATCCTTACAATTGAGCTCATCATTCCACCAAAACTGCTCTCTCCAAAGTTATCAATGAACTTTCAATCACCAAATCTAGTGGCCTTTTCCAGTCTTCATTCTTCTTGAGGTCTCTGTAGCCTTTGACCCTGTTGGTTACCCTCTTCTTGATACCCTCTTTTCTCTAGGTTTTCAGGACACCCCTCTTTCCTGGTTCTCCACCTATCTGTCTGACTACTCCTTCTTTGTCTTCTTTGCTGATCCCTATCCAGGTCATGCTCTGTAACCATAAGTGTACCACAGGGCTCCGTGCTGGGTCCAGGTCACCTAGGATTACTGTTTAAGGAAGGGACCTTAGAAGAGATCCAACCCCTTTATTTTACAGAAGAAGAAAATGAAGCCTAGACATATTGATGGAACGTAAGGTGTAAGAAGTTTGGAAACATAGGAGGGCAGGGCCAGGTGATAAAGGGCAAAATGGAGGATTTTACATTTGATTCTAGAGATAGGAAAGCCTTGACTCATTTAATGAATAACACAGACATGCAAATAGATTTCTTGAGAATTCTGGGCACTGTGGCAAGTGCTTTACAAATACTGTCTCATTTGATCCTCACAACAACCCTGGGAGGCAGGTGTTATTACTACCCCCATTTTATAATTGAGGAAACTGAGGAAGACAGAGGTTAAATAACTCACCCAGGGTCATACATGTGGTAGTGTCTGAGGTGGGATGGGAACTCAGATTTTTCTACTCCAGGCAAAATACCTATCTACTGCTCTACCTGTGGTGATAGTAATGGTGATGATGATGACGATGATAAACAGAATGAGCTCAGACACAGAAAATGAGCTTACATACTAATACTTGCATGCAATTAAAGAAAGCTGCTATTTTATCTACTTAGGTAATGGTCAATAGAACATTAAATAGAGTAATTTATCAGGCTAGTCACTTGTTCCAGGACTGTTGCTATCTGAACTCCATTGCACAAGATGGGATGATTCTTCTTCTTCAATAACAATAACAATAGAGAAGAAGAAATCAAAATTGTGTGGAAATAAGATGAAGTACATTTTATCCCTCTTGTCCTACTACTATTGGAGTTGTCCTGGTGGTGCTTTCAGTGAAGCTACAAATGATGAGCTTCCAACATATTCTCTTTTTTCAGTTACAAAAGATAGTTTTTTGATCCACCTACAAAATAGTTGGCAAAACATACATATATAAAGGAACATAAACTATAAATATAACATAAATATAAAGATACATTATGCAAAGTGACTTGTCTGTTTCTATCCCAACTCTGTTGTAAAAAAGATGAGAACAAGATTAAAACATCAGCAATACAACTTTATTCACTTAAAAAAAAAACCCAAAAAAAAAGCTCTTTGAAAACAATGTATTGATCACCAATCAAAAAGGATATGCCAAAATGCCCTAGGAGAACAAAAAGCGACTTACAATCCTTTCGATAGATTTTGTAATTATTGAACAGGGCACCCTAAAATGCTGTCACATGTATCTTGCCTTTGATAATTATTACAAAGCCTTTGATTCAATTCTGCACTCATGACTTATTCATGTACTGTAAACATATGTAAAAATAGAAACCAGATTAGTGAGAATGTTAAAGTATTTGATGTCCACGTGGAAAACCTTTTCTATTTGTGCAGATTCAGCATTTCAGGAATTAGTGATATAAAACATCTTATCTTCCAAGAAGATAATTTAAACCCCTAATACTTAACCCAGCCTTAAACCAATTATAATTTCCCTAAGCAGAACTGCATATGGCTTCCAATCTAAAGAGGGAAACATACTAAAAACATGGCTTAGCTATATGGCTCCACCAAAAACACATTAAATAGTTTTTTCACCATGCTGAATTTTTCTCCACTTATCTTAAAATGTAATTTGGACTTAATAAATGAAAAATTCTTAATGTATGCAAAAGAAAGACAAAGACTGAATGCTTCAGTGTTTAATCTAGAGGCCAGATTGAACCACTGGTCGGCACTTGTTCTTCTCCAAGCAAGACACATTTAAGTATAAAAATATTTTAGCAAGAGCCTGGAAAAGACACTACATGTAGCAACACCCATTCCATGTGCCTTGGTGGTCTTGTTAATATAGCTATAGTAGTTCCATAGATTAGTGTATGGGTGTGGGTGTGGGTTTCAAGGTTAGAACAATACCACTCTGAAAATCTCATGAATAAATATATTAAATCTTTTTCTCTCTGCCTGTTACAAGTTACCTGATCAGTTTTCTTGCATTATTCTCAAAGACCATCGAGGGTATATTCTTATATTTCCTTATAAATTACAAAAAAAAGCAATATCTCTCTCACTAATTATTTAGCTAAGCATACTTTAGTTTATTAAAACTGGAGAAACCTCTTTTCACATAAATTTTTGTTCCTCTATTAGTTATAAAGATACATATCTATACATACTTACCATATGTACACATAAACACACATATTCACATATGTGTATATATGTATAATATGTATATGTAAACACAAAATATATATTCAATAATGTATGAGTTGTGAAATTTATGGGCATCAATTGTAGCTGCTCATTCTTCTACAAATTGCTAAAATTATAGACCAACCATTTAGTTCTCTAAGGATGTCTTCTCTGGATGTCTTCTTCATAGAATGAAAGTTAAATTCATTTCTCTCAAATGTCTCTTAATACTTTCTCAAAGATGATACTTAACCTTTATCTGAGGCATGTATGAACTTCAATAGCAGTGGACTCCTAGTCTCCTCAGGAATGTTCTTTTTGTCCTATTATGGTCTTTTTTAGCCATGACAGTTAACTTCCTCTAGATGACAATTAACTCTTATTCTCCAAGGTTTATTTCCTTTCTCTCAAAGGCATAATAACAACATCCAGTGTTATTATGAAAGGCACTATTAAAGCTGAGGTCACACTACTGAAGAGGAAAACATGGTTGTGTATGTTAAGAAACTTTTTGGTACTCTTCTTCCTCCTCCTCTTCCTCACCATCATCTTCCTCCTCATCCTCCTCCTGCTCCTGCAGCTGCCGCTTCTCTCCCCTGCCCCCCTTTCCCTTGGAGCGGGACCATCCTGGTGCCACTTTTGTGAAGCGGCAGCTGAGGAGACCCCCAGACTCGCCATGGCTGACAAAAAGCTGAAGGAAGGCGTCAAGACTGAAAACAATGACCACATCAATTTGAAGGTGGCAGGGCAAGATGGGTGGGTGGTGCAATTTAAGATTAAGAGGCACACACCACTTAGTAAACTAATGAAAGCCTATTGTGAATGATAGGGTTTGTCAATGAGGCAGATCAGATTCCGATTTGATGGGCAACCAATCAATGAAACAGAAACACCTGCACAGTTGGAAATGGAGGATGAAGATACAGTTGATGTATTCCAGCAGGCGCTTACTCAAAAGACAACATGCAACTCCACTCCAGAACTGTGCTCCCAAGGAAAACAATACATTCACAATTAGAAAACCAAGATTTGGTTCATCCACATCCTGACTACTGCAGTATAGTTTTCTCTCTTCTTTGATTCCCTTCCCCCATTCCTTTATTGTACATAAAGTAACTAGTGTATGTGCACAGGCATAATGCGTATTTTTTTTTTAAACTAAATGGCCGATGGTGTGTTATGATCAACATCGAATGGAGATGGGGAGGGGAAAAAACAAACTGGTTCTGTGAAAATATCCCTTTTCTCCATTAGTGACGTGCTCATTCAACTTTTATCTTTATATTCCAGTAAGTTATTTTGCTCTCACTGTTTAACAACAACAACAACAACAACAACAACAACAACAACAACAACAACAACAAAAACCCACAAAAAAAATCTTTGCATACCTTGTTTGATTGGATAATTTCAATGTTTTTCTTTTATCATTGTAAAACCAAGGACGATTTTATAACTTTTTTGGACGTAGCTGTTACATGTAGGGCAATCTCTGTCTCTAGTAGGGATAAATTACTATAAAAAAAATTGATCCTAGATAGTTTTCCCTTCAAGTCAAACATCTTGTTGTTTAAATAAACTTCTTGTTTAAAATAAAAATTTTATAAAGAAATTTATTGGTGTAGTGAAATCAAAGCTTGATGGGACAAATAATTTTAAAGCAATGAACACTTACGAAATACCATACACTTTTGGAACTAAGAAATATACTACAACAAATTTGGAAAATATCTTAAAAACAAATTGTACATTATTAATAACAAAATCCATTGCACATCACCATAAGGCAGTTATGGAAATAGTAACATTCTCTTATCAAAAAAAGAGAAAGAGAATTAATAACAACAATAGCAATTGGTAAGTGATAGTATGCTTATACCTGTTTTATTGATGAGGGACCTGAAGCTCAGACTTAAGTCAGCAGTGTCAAATTCCAATAGAAACAGATCACTGCTGGCTACAAATTGACTTAGAAAACCACTAATCAACATGATCCAGTCATGTTGTGTTTACATTTATTTTGTTAAGCATTTCCCAATTACATTTTAATCTGGTTCCATCCCTACACACTGGCCCCATGTGTCAGGCCTGAGTTCTGAAGTAAGGGATTTGAAGGGGGTGGGTGCTCATACAACCAAGATGTTACAGGTGTAGACTTAGTAATGGTAGGCAAATGATGTATTTTTTTTAATATCACATTCTTTCCGTATTCAGTTTAATTTCTACCAATGAAAAGAAAATATACTTTAGGTTATTCTTATCTCTCAACTATCAACTCTAGTGCCCATTTCTGGAGTGTTTTAGCTTGGCCTGGTCCATACTTCTATAATTTTGTATGTTCTTTGTATTTACTTACATAGGTACCTGCCATGTCTCTGCATTCCCTACTCTGGTAGAATGTAAGGTTCTTGAGGGCAGGGCCTATTTATTTTTGTCTTTGCCCTTGCCTAGTTTAGTGCCTTACACTTTTTTTTTTGGTTGGGATATGTGATTTGAGACTTACTTTGTATTAATAATCTTAGGTGCCTGGGGCAATGCAAGCCTAAGTGTCTCATCTGACTATCTCACTCCTTTCATAGGAGTTGTAGAAGGAAGTGCCATGAACAAGGTATTCTAATTCATTACTCATAGATGTTCTTTAAGGGAGGGCTTGGGAAGTTTTACTCAATTTAACTTCAGACATAAGTAATGTCATTCTCAATTCAGTGCAATGGCTTAAAACCTGGTTCAATGTCTTTTTCACTAAGTAATTATCCTGATTTCCTTGACTAAATGTTATTTTATGTATTATGTTTAATAGCCTCTTTCTTTGGCCATGGTAGGATGGTAATGGCAGCTGATAATGTATCTCACACTTTGTCTTTAAGTTCCTTTTTGTTGGTCTTCTATATAGGTGGCTTCATGTTGGCTCTCATTCTCATCTGTACAATGCCCAGGAGTTAGAGAATCCAAATGTTGGGTCTGGACAGGTTCATAGAATCTCAGAGTTGGAAGTAACCTCATAGGCCATCCAATCCTGACCTCACCTGAACACCAATCCATTCAACAACATCCTTGACAAATAGTCACTCAGCATTCATCAAGCGGGAACCTCCTGCCACTTGGGGCAGTCCATTCTCCCTGGGCAGCTAGGATTATTAGACTGTTTTCCCCTAAGTTTGCCTTTTTGCAGCTTTGACCAATTTCTCTTAGGACTAAGCAGAACAAATCTAATTACTCTTCCATCTAACATCCCTTAACATTCTTGTAGACAGCTATCATACCCTGTCTACTCCCACCCCCAACCTTCTCTTCTTTAGGCATAACATCCTTCCTTCCTTCAACAGATTTTTATATGCTACGAACTCGAGACTCTTCACTTTCCTATTTACTCATTTCTAAATGTTCTAGTTAGTAATTGTCCTTCCTAAAGTGTGGCTTCCAGATCTCAACAGTGTGTTGCAGATATGGTTTAACCAGATAGTACGGTGGTATTATCACCTAATTAGTACTGGGCACAAACCTCTTTAGAAGTCTAAGATTACCGTAGCTTTCCTGGGTCTGCCATGTCTTACTCTTGACTATTTTGGGGCTTACGGTCCACTAAAACCCCTAAATCTTTCAGATGAACTGCAGTTCAGCCATGTGTCACTTATCTTATGTTTGACTTTGCCTTTTTAGACAATATATGACTTTACATTTATCCCTTATCAGATTAATCTTATTAGATTTTATGCAGTATCCTAGGCCATTAAAATCATAGGATCCTAACTATGGAGATGGAATAAAACTCAAAGGTCAACTAGTCTAACTCTCTCATTTTTACAGATGAGGAGATTGAGACCTTGGGAAAGTGACTTTCCCAAGGAAACATAAATGGTAAGTATCAGAGATGGGATTTGAACCCAGTTCTGTAACACCAAAGCCTCTTCTCTTTTTCCCTACATGAATCAATTAACAAACATTTATTAAACATCTACTATGTACCAGGCACTGTGTTAGGCACTGGGGATGCAAAAAAGAGGCAAAAGATAGTCCTTGTCCTCAATGAGATTGCAAGATTGCAATCTGATATCATTCTGCCCCTTAAGTCTTTTTGGATTCTGGATGTGGTTTAGATTTGGACTTCAGCCCCTCTATGCTTTGTATCATCATCAGAGGGGATAAACAAGTCATTTATAACTTTATCCAAGTCAAAGATAAAGCAGCAGAGGTTTGAACAAAGGTGCTCCACGAGAGGCCTTGGTCCTATTTGAGTTTTTTATCTTGAGCCAGATGGACTAGACTCTAAGCATGTGGCTAAAACCTTCAAAAACAAGTCTAAGCAGGAAAGATTGATGCTTGTGCTTATCTGGAATGACTGTCCACTTCAGTTGAAATGTAGTGTAACCATGGCTTTTGCAAGAGATGATTCATGTTTGAGATCATTCCAGCCACTTGCTAGTTCTGTGGTCTTAGTCAAATCATTTTCCCTGGACCTTAGATTCCTCATTTGTAAAATAAGTGGATTGTCCTCAGAACCATAAGCAGTAGAAACTAAGCCTGGGACAAATTCAGTTCTGGGTGGGAATTATGGCTATGGACATACTAGGTGATCTTTGAGGTTGCATCTTTTTTTTTTTTTAGTTATCTCATTTTATTTTTTAAAATTAATTTATTTTTAGTTTTCAACATTTACTTCCACAAGATTTTGAGTTCCAGATTTTCTCCCCATCTCATCCCTCCCCCCACCTCAAGATGGCATGCATTCTGAATACCCTTCTCCTAATCTGCCCTCCCTTCTATTTCTCCCCTCCCCCTTCTCTTATCCCCTTCCCCTTCAATTTTCCTGTAGGGCAGGATAGATTTCTGTAACCCATTTCCTGTATATCTTACTTTCCAGTTGCATGTGAAAACAATTTTTTATTTAAAATTTTTGTTTTAAAAACTTTGGTTTTCAAATTTTTTCTCATCCTCCATCCCTACCCACCCTCATTGAGAAGGCAGCAACTCAATACAGCTTATACATGTGTAGTCATGCAAAACACTTCCATAGTAGTCATGTTGTGAGAAACTAAGTATATTTCCCTTAATCCTATACTGCCTCCCATTTATTCTATTCTCTCTTTTGACCCTGTCCTTCCTTAGAAGTGTTTGCTTCTGATTACCCTCTCCTCCCCAATCTCCTCTCCTCTCTATCATCCTCCTGCTCTCTTGTCCCCTTCTCCCTCCCTATTTTCCTGTAGGGCAGAATAGATTTCCATACTCAGTTGAGTGTGTATGTTAGTCTCTCCTTAAGCCAAATCTAATGAGAATAAGATTCACTCATTCCCTCTCACCTTCCCCCATTTCCCCTTCACTGTAAAAGCCTTTTCTTGTCTGTTTTATATGAGATAATTTACCCCATTCTACCTCTCCCTTTCTCCTTCTTCAAGTATAATCCTCTCTCACCTCTTAATTTTATTCTCCAGATATCATCTCTTCATCTTCAACTGACCCTGTGCCCTATACCTACTATCTATCTATCTATCTATCTATCTATCTATCTATCTATCTATCTTCTATCTATCTATCTATGTATACATACATATAATTTTTCCCCTCCAACTACTCTAATACTGACAAAGGACTCATGAGTTACAAATATCATCTTTTCATTCAGAATGTAAACAGTTCAACCTTAATAAGTCTCTTATGATTTCTCTTTCCTGTTTACTTCTTCATGTTTCTCTTGAGTCTTGTATCTAAAAGTCAAATTTTCTATTCAGCTTTGGTCTTTTCATCAAGAATGCTGGAAAATCCTTTATTTCACTGAATGTCCATTTTTTTCCCCCTGAAGGATTATGCTCAGTTTTGCTGGGTAAGTGATTCTTGGTTGTAATCCTATCTCCTTTGCCCTCTGGAATATTATATTCCAAGCCCTGCAGTCCCTTAATACAGAAGCTGCTAAATCTTGTGTTATCCTGATTGTGTTTCCACAATTGTTTCTTTCTGGCTGTTTGTAATATTTTCTCCTTGACCTGGGAACTCTGAAGTTTGGCTACAATATTCCTAGGAGTTTTCCTTTGAGGATCTCTTTCAGGAGGTGATCAGTGGATTCTTTCAATTTCTATTTTGCCCTCTGGTCCTAAAATATCAGGGCAGTTTTCCTTGATAATTTCTTGAAAGATGATGTCTAGGCTCTTTTTTTGATCATGGCTTTCAGGTAGTCTAATAATTTTTAAATGATCTCTCCTGGATCTATTTTCCAGGTCAGTTGTTTTTCCAATGAGATATTTCACATTGTTTTCTATTTTTTCATTCTTTCAAATTTATTCTACAGTGTCTTGATTTCACATAAAGTCACTGTCTTCCAATTGCTCCATTCTATTTTTAAGGAAGTATTTTCTTCAGTAATCTTTTGGACTTCCTTTTCCATTTGGCCAGTTTTTCTTTTTAGGGCATTCTTCTCCTCATTGGCTTTTTGGACCTCTTTTGCCATTTGGGTTAGTCTATTTTTTAAGGTGTTATTTTCTTCAGTAATTTTTTGGGTCTCCTTTAGTAAGCTGTTGACTTGTTTTTCATGATTTTCTCGCATCACTCTCAGTTTTTCCTCTACTTCTCTTACTTGCTTCTTAAAATCCTTTTTGAACTCTTCCAAGGCCTGGGATCAATTCATATTTTTCTTGGAGGCTTTGGATGTAGAAGCTTTGACTTTGTTGTCTTCTTCTGGTTGTATGTTTCGATCTTTGTCACCAAAGTAAGATTCTATGGTCTGACTCTTTTTGAGCTGCTTGCTCATGATCCCAGCCAATTACTTGAGCTATAAACTCTTTGTTAAGATAAGGGTCTGCTTCCAGTGTGGAGAATGTATTGTCCCAAGCTTCAGGGGTTTTGTGCAGCTGTTTTCAAAGATACTTCTAGGGACCTGTCAGTTTTCAGTTCTTCCAAGGTGCTATGATCAAGGGCAAGGTGTTCGTTCCTTTCCTGGCCTGTGCTCTGGTCTGTGAGTGAGCACAAGCACTCTTTTCTGTCTTTATAACTGTGAGGAGGATTCTCTCTTTCCACCACCACTACAAGCTCCACCACGCCAGTGCTCTTCCTTGCCACAGGACAGCCACCCAGAACTGTGACCCAACTCCCAGCAGGGGCAAAGTAAGAGAATCCTGCACCAGCAAAGAGATCCCTGCAGTCCCACTCTGATCAGCCACTTAATTCCCCTTCAATTTGTGGTCTGGAAACTCTGGAGGCAGCTGCAGCCCCAGGGCCTCACTTGAGAACTAGGACTGGGATCAAATTGAGCTTCTCTCTCACCCAGATGCAGACTTTTCCTACTGACCTTCTAAGTTGTCTTTGGCATTCGTGGTTTGAGAATCCTGTAAACTGCCACAGTTGCCCATTATTCAGTCCTCTGAGGCCTGCGTGCCCATGCTGAACTGGGGTCTTCTCCCCATCTTGCTCCATATAGCTTTCCAATCAACCATCCAGATTGTCTTGGGCTGGAAATTTGTTTCGCTTTCACTTTCTGTGGGTTCTGCTACTTTAGAATTTGTTTAGAGCCATTTTTTACAGGTTTTTGGAGAGATTTGGGGGAGAGCTCAAGCAAGTCCCTGCTTTTACACCGCCATCTTGGCTCCGCCCTCCTGAGGTCACATCTTGCTTGTGCATTATGTGATAACTCCAAGTTCTTTGGTATTATCATACAGATAATACAGATAGTAATAAAATCCCAATTATCTTGTTTTGCAGTTTTAAGTTATGCCCTCAAAGATCTTTTAGTACATCCATAGCTATATCTAGCACAGGGCAAAGAATGCTGAAAATTGATAGTGCCAATGTGGTGTGGTGGGGAGATCTTCCTCTTGTGCTTGGTACTGCCATCCTCTTACCACGCCTTTGCCTTATAGTTCTCTTGCTCTGATGTACATTCATCCTAATCTCAGTTTCTGCTACTAAAGCTTGAAACTGTCCTAAGACTTTTTTTTAGATAATACAGATACAGGGTGTCCCCAAAAGTCTTACTGCAATTTCATCCCTCAGTGACTTAGAATTGCACTAAGACTTTTGGGACACCCTGCCTTTTGATATAATAGGTATACATGATCTGTTAAAAAAAATCAAAGATTATGTTTTAAAAGATCATCACATTCACTGAATTTTTATCAACTCTTCCCACCCCCTGCCCCCATGCACATTCTCTGACTAGTTCACAGTCCAAATCCTGGCCTCTACCCTGGAGGAAGGCAGAGATAATGGTGTTAACTCTGGGTGTGTGTGTCAGTGTGTGGATGTTTGTAGCCTGAAGGTGATTCTTACATTGCTTTGCTTTGCTTCATTTTTTGGCTGTAAAGTTGAATAAAAGGCACTTAGTCCAAAACTTTAAAAAATTGCTACTGGGCAAAGTGATTTTGTGTCAGGCTTCTGTTGAGGGCAGATTTACACTGGTTATAAATCTCTGAAATTAAGGTTTTACTGTAGAAATGCTGAAATATATTCAACATTCACAGACGCCTAGTTCTGCTGTGAACCAGTGGCTAGGCTCCCCCATGTATAATAAGTATATCTAGCTGTGTGTTTGGGGTAATAATCGGTTTAAATATGCCTTGCAGAATTTGTAATGGTTCTCCAATGGTAAGTAGGATTTTCTGTCAACCACCCTTTTCCTTGAACCAGAGGTTAAGTTGCAATATTTGATTTTATAACAAAGATAATTAGACCTTTAACACTACATAGTTCTGACCATTTTTACTTCCTCTCAAGAGCTGGTCAAAGGCAGAGTTTAGCAGCCTTTGGAAGCAGGATGCCAAGTGGCTAACCCCTATTTTTCCCGTCCTATGGAGTGCATTGGAGGGTAGGAAAGTTAATAGGATTTGGATGGCATGGAGTTAACAAGGGCTATTGGGCAGGTTTCCTTTGCACAAAATTATATACCCAGGAAATTTTACCAATAATTTGGTAAATTTTGAACTAACCATAGCCAAATCAGTGAAATTTTGATTAATCTCATCTTCTTTTAAAAACCTAAATTCCTTTTAAAAAAAACCCAAAAAATAAAACAAAAAAACTAAATTCCTTATATATGTAAATATAAAATTCATAGAGTATCTACCAAGTGCCAGACACTGTGTTAGCTGCTTTTCACAGATATTAGCTTATTTGATCCTCATGACAACCTTATGAGATAGGTGCTATTATTATCTCCATCTTACAGTTGAGGAAACTGAGGCAAACAGAGGTTAAGTGATCCATGGCTGCACAGTTAGTAAATGTCTAAGAGCCAGTTTGAACTCAGGCCTTCTCAACTCTGGCCCGAGCATTCTTTCTACTGTGCTACTAGCTGCCTCTGAAGGGGAGGGTTGTTCCTTTTGCTGGTTCACACTTAAGTGTGGTACCCTGGCACCTAGCTGAAAAGTAGTTCTGAGGAGATGGGACTGTGGTTGGGTAAGCAGGGAAAATAAGTTGGGGGATATTGTAACTATGGAGTATTTGTTGTCTGAAAGAGGCTAGCCCTAAGTAGGAGCTTTGGATGGTGCCAGGGCACTAGGGTTTTACTGGGAAAGAGAAAGAGGAAATAGAAGACAAATCTGATATAATTTTAATTTGGTCCAGTAGAGTGTAAGCTCTCAAAGGCAGTGGATTTTTTTTCCCTTTTGGCTTTGCATCCTAAGCCAAGAACAGTGGATTATTTATAGTAGTCTCTTAATGGTGCTTGTTGAATTGAATTGAATCAAATTTGCCTTGAGCTCAGGTGATTTTCAGCAGGTCACTGGCCTACTCTTTAACTCTCAGTATCACAGGTTGCCAATATTTTTTTTGGTGGAAAGAGAATTTAGCTACACACAAGAAGTCGTAGGCTTTCTGGCTATCCTAGCTCAAAGGCATGAGGGCAAGTCATTTTATTGTATTATGATACAGTTTCTTCATTTACAAAGTAGGCATAATGATCCCTCCCTATTATGTATTATATTATATATTATATTATATTAATTTTTTTCCATTCAGAAATATTTATTTTCTGTCTTCCACCTCCACCACCACACCTATTGGGGGGGTGGAGTGTTTGTTTTTCCTTTCTTTCCTTTTTTTTTTTTCAGATGTGAGGCTATGAGAGAGAAAGAAAACACTTTGAAAAAAGGTAGAGAAAGTACCATGCTATTGTGGAGTGCTATATTACTCTCTAATTAGTATGAGCCTTATGAAGTCCCGTAACAAGACAATAACCTTTCCTTGGAGATTGTGTTATGTTCAACTTTTGTAGTTCTGTTTGGCACCTCCCTCGCAGTGAGCCCTGACCTGATAGTCCTAGACAGTGAAATCTCAGGCCTGGTGACCAAAAACTTCCTGTTCTTCCTGCTGCCTAAAGTCTAACATTTTACCTCCAGAAATTCATTCTTTCTCCTAAGACTCTGACTCCTGTTAGAATGCAAGTCTTTCTGGAAAGAATGTGTTGAGCTGTTGTGGTAGACCAGAAAGCCTCTTTGTTTTCTTTGACCTATTCTTTTCTGTGATAAACTAACTGTTCTAGATGTCTCCCCTTCTCCTTCTCCTGCCTGGCAATGCTTCCTTAGTCTGGGACTATCTCTACCTGAACCTTTCTGTGCTAAAGGCTTTCTTCTCCTATGCCCCATAGTTTAGCCTTAACATCTTCCTTCCCCTGACATGAGCAGCTGGAAGCCTGTCAGACAAACGTAGAGGAGAACCACCCTGTTTCATAAAACCCCCAGTCCTCTTCAGAATTCCCAAGCTTCCCTGAGGCACAATTTGAAGATGGACCCAGGAGTCACAGGAACATAGGTACAGAGCTAGAACCTTAGAGATCATCTAGGTCATGCCATAGTGCATAGAGCACTGGCTTTGGAGTCAGGAAGACTCATCTTTCTGAGTTCAAATTCAACCTCAGACGCCATCTAGCTGTGTGATCCTTGACAAGTCACTTAACCCGTTTGCCTCAGTTCCTCATCTATAAAATGAGGTAGAGAGGGAAATGGCAAAACCACTCCAGTATCTTTGCCAAGAAAACCCCTAATGGGATCACTAAGAATCAGGTGTGATTGAAACATCTGAACAAAAAGCCCATGCTTGCATTTTCAGATGTACAACTTGAAGCCACAAAGGTTAAGTGACCTGCCAAGGTCTCACACATAGCAGGAAGTAAAGCTGGGCCTGAAACCTAGGTATGTTATCTCCAAAATCAGTCAGTAAGTATTTATTAAGGCCTTAGCCATGTGCCCAGCACAGGGCTAAATAGTGACCCTCCAAAAGCATACATTTTAATGGAGTGTCCAAATGAAGAGCCCTTCTTGCTGGAGTAGATTATATTCATTGAACCAGGGGAGGAATAGGCAGGATCTAATGTAATGGTGTGCCAAGTCCAGGGTAAAGCCTCTAGAAGTACCATTGTGGGAGTTCTTTCTTCTGGCATTACCTGAGGATCATCACACCAAGGCTTTCTAGACCTCTGGTTACATCCCTTCCCTGTCTCACTTTGGCAGTACCAGACTGTTGTCTCAGTTTGCATAGGGCAGGTGCTATTCCAGTATCCTTCCCTAGTTGCTCCTCTCACCCTACCATCCTTTTGCAGTTGAATTTGGCCACACAGTCTTCCCTAGGGTGAGTTTGTTCCATTGCTTACTGGTCAGTCCAATTCTTCTCCATAGCACCTTTAAATGGCAAGGCAAGCTACAATAAATCGGGATAGCTATTGTGTTATTTAGAGGCTAGTGTGGATGAAGGATGTGAGAATTGGTTTTGCTGGTGGTTAGGGAAGACTGGGAAAGATCTGAAGGGCACTGCGTGCCCTGAAGGAGAAGGGGGTGGAGGAGAGGTGTCTTTGAAGTGAAAAAAGCTCAAGAACAAAGTGATGGCTGGGATATTGAAAGATGAGAATTCACCAATTCACAGTTCTGTAGGCTGGGGACTCAGTAGGTGCTCAATAAATACCAATTGAATTGGACTTGATAGGACTATGTTCTGTACACCAGAATCACCCAGTAAATATTTGTCTGCTAATTAGTTCACCATAGGAAAGTTGTTCTTCTTTATCTAGCCAGGACCATGACATGTAGCTGGCCCCAGAACATGCTTCACATCCATCAATCCCAAGCATCTTCCATATGCTCTATCAACCCTTGTATGTAATCCTACTGGCACAGGCCCCTTCAATTCTTTCTCTGGGAATGGTCATCAAATCACTGTTACCATATTGTCTGGCAAAAGTATAGCAGTCAGTTGACTTATGGCTCCATTCACCCTTATTGTAACTCTCCAGACCAAAATTCCCTTCCCCAGTAAACACCCATCTATCACCTATGTGTTATCTCCCCCTGTTTGATTATAGGTCTTGAAGAGAGTAGGTATCTCACTTTGTATTTCTATCCCTTTCCCTATCATAATGTCTGGCACTTAATACTTTTTTCATTCATTAGTTCATTGGGTTTTCAGGAAGAAATGTTCCTTTGGGTTTCAGGGAAATCAAGTGGATGAACATTGGAAAGGGATGAAGGTAGCTTCAGAATAGGCCTTAGAAGCATACATGATATAACATAGCTAGTCACACGCATGGTGCCTACCCATTTTGGTGGATAATGGCAGCTGTTATTGTGAGATAATCCAGAGGCTTGTGTGGGTCATCTTTGATTTTCTATCAGGCAGGTAGGGTGAAAAACCCAATGAGTTGAGTGGGAGTGTGCTGCAGAGAAACTGAGTCAACATGTGTCTTGTGAAGTGGTAGGACAGGAAGCAAAGAGAGAACCAAGATGAAACTGAGAATGAAAGAAGGAGGTCAGGCAAGGACCAGATGTGGTTGGAAATTGGGAGGCAAGATAGAGGGGGAAAAAGATGGTTGTTTAGCCAGGAAGTGCATAGATGCTGGGCTGTCAACAAACTGGGAGCCAGACTAACAATGAGAACAGCAGAAAGTGATGACAGTGAAGCGCTGAAACTGAGATAACTTCTGACTCCATCAGAAAACTTTTTCATGTTGAGGTTGTATTGCCATTGTTGGATTGTTTCAGTAATATCCAATTCTTTGTGGCCCCCTTTGGGCTTTTCTTGGCAAAGATACTGGAGGGATTTGCCATTTCCTTCTCCAGCTCATTTTACAGATGAGAAAACTGAGGCTTGCCCAGGGTCACACGGTTAGTAAGTGTCTGAGGCCAGATTTGAACTCAGGAAGATGAGTCTCCCCAACTCCAGGGCCAGCTCTCTTATCTGCTGAGCCACCTAGCAAGATTCTAAGCGAAAGACTGTAGTTTAAGTGGGGAACTCGAACTAAGGGTAAGTGTTGACATTAAGACTTAAAAGAAGATTTCCAAAAAGGTTGCTTTGGCAGCTAGGAAGCTGGGAAAGCCTATAAAAGTGGCTGGCACCATCTGTGAAGGTGGAGGAAAGCTTCTCAATTCACATTTGTCACGCTAACTCTGGATCTCAGCTTTAAATCTCAGGCCAAAATGAGTAATGTAAGAAGGAACACCAAGACAGAGTTTGAGGGCCAAAGGGGAAGGTTTCCAAGTCTTTCTTCCTCTTGCTTCTACACAGAATAGCTTCTGTGCTTTCTCCATGAGATCTATGCCTTATCCCCTAGGAGAAGAGTGTCTACCAACCTTCTTGGACAATTGTTCAAGTCCCTTATGGTTAGAAAGTTTTCTAGAGCTAACCCCCAGATGTGCAGTTTCAACATAAACCTGTTTCTGATTGTTCATAATTACACAGATAGAAAGATCTGTGTATCCGTTCAATCAGTTCCCGTAGCTCCCAATTGCCCCTAGAATAACATTTAAATACTTTTGTTTAGTTTTAAATCCCTGTGCAACTTGTCCTCAATCTCCTTTTTTAAGCTTTATGGGACATTATGCCCCCTCCTACACTCTTAAGGTCCCTTCTGTCTCTAAATCTGTGACGCTGTGACTCTGTAATATCTCTACTTTCAGCTCAAAATGGACTTTTTCTGGAGAGGGTTTTTTGGGGGCTGTTGGGGGTAAAGGTAGTGGAGTGCCAAAGGCGCTGTGCTCTGCCCTGTCTGCCCAGCCTTTCTTCCTTCATCCGTCTGGCTTGGCTGGCTCAGGGGCCCTTAGATAAGTCCTCGGTCCCCACTAAGGTCAGGAGAAAGCTCTGAAGAAAGCCATGTAGCTTCCTAGGTCCTCCTGGATGGTATGTAATTGACTTGCCTCCCTTGCCTGAGCATTCTTAGGGGAGCTCTATGCAAATTCCCATCAAGCCCAGAAGATAAATGTTTCTTGACAGATCTCTCTCTATTAATTTGCATAAACATTTGTGTATGATTTTATTTACATTGGTTAGGCAGAACGGTAGCTCCCTGGCTTTGATGTACACGAGCCTTGGAAATTAGAGGGAAGGCCCTTCCTCTGAGGAGGCAAATACTTTTGTGTTGATTTCAATGAGATATAAATCATCCCCAGGAAGTTTACAGTTGAATAAGAATGGTATAATTACTGATTGTATACGCGAATAGGACATATTTATGAAATGACTTGCAAAAGCTTGTAATCCTTTCCCGTATTTTGAATAACTAATTGCTATGTCATTGTGGCATATTTGTACCACAAGAGTTAAGTCTGTCAAGCGATCCCCTCCTAAAACCTTGTTTTAAGGGATTTCCAACTTGGTTGTAAAAATTTGCTCCAAGTTGGAGCTGACTGGCTCTAAGTCGGAGCCCTGAGCAATTGATTTGAATGGTGCCAGTCAGAGTTAAATTACAGGCTGGGAAAAAGGAAACAAATTTTTGAAAAAGAAGGTGTTTATGGTTCCCGGCTCCCTTAAGTACTTCTTGTGGACGAAAATAGCCTCTTTAAAATAAATTGCAGACCATTAGTATGCTATGGAGAAAACCCCTTAGAGACTGGGGGAAGATGAAGGAAGGGAGGGAGAGCTTTCTTTAGGCTTTCTTAATGTATGTGCATAGGTATACATGTACACTGACCCTTAGATGGCCCATTCTGTGCTCCAGGACACCTGGAGGGTGACAAGTGGACAGCTGACTCACTAATTCTGGTTGCAGTCGACATTAGTGTTGCATTGAGAGCATGTCTGAAACTCTGTTGGTATTGATATAAAAAATCCCCCTAGTCTAGCAAGGCTAGTTCTAGGCCTTTACCCATGGATTTTTTTTTTACTTTATTATGTACTACGTTTGCCTTGTGCAACAAACATTCTTGCCACCCCTTATGACCACATGAGAAACTTGACTTGTGTGTCCCTCCTGTGGTCCCCATTACACAGAGTATGCTCCTGTTTGCCCTAACACTAGGCATTCAGTAGCCAACCTTAGCAAGGCAATGGTCATGCTAACAGAATGGACTCTCTCCTTACCTCTTCCTTGTAGAGTCTCCTCTGACCTTTAAAGTTCAGGTCAGGTGATACCTTCTACAAGTGGCATTTTGTGATTGTTTCCTCACAAGTTGTTAATGCCCTTTCCCCATGGAATTACCTTCTATTGCCTTGTAGACACTTTAAACTTACTTCTCTGTACAAAGTTTGTATCTCCCCATACTCCAGTAGAATGCAAGCTTCTTATGAGTATGTGGACAGAGGAGACAGTTGTTTTTATTTTTGCATCCCCAGTGCCTTAACAATACCTTTGTGTTTTTGTTTTACTTTAATCTTCATTTGTGATTTCATGGGTGTAGGGTGCTCTCACTGTGAAAACTCCCAACACATCTCTCACTTAGAGTCTTAGGAGAGTTTGCTTCTGGCAGTGAGGAGTTAAATGACTTGCTTTGGGTCATACTGCTACTATGTGTCTGAGATGGCACTTGAATCCAGGGCTCCCAGACTCTCAGACTGGCCTTCTATCCATTGTGCCATCCTTTCTGTCACATAGGAGACAGCATATATGTTTATAGGATTCAACTGAACTGAAGATTAATTCACTTAAAAACTGTATTAGCAAGAAACCTTCCATCCAAGAAAAAAAGAGATCATCTGAAATAATAAGGGTTTGTGTGTGTGTATATGTGTGTGTATACACATGTGCACACATGAATTTAACACCTGAATTTAAACTAACAGTGATTTTAATCTACTTGCTCCCTGGCATCTCCAATAGTTGGAACCAGAGAAAGGCTTATGACTTTTCATGATCAGCCTTGGTTCTGATCTCCAGACCTTCTATAGATCTCATTCAGACACAGTCTAAATGCTACTGGCTTCTCCAAGGGGCAGCCCTTTAAAGAATCCATCCCAAACTTGAAAACAATAACAATAAAAACATGCTTGACTCATTTAATAAATTTCCTCCAAACCTTAAATGAGGACAAAGCCATTTTGGGGAAGGAGACACATGTGTGTCTTTGTCACATCTTTTATCATCACGGCCTCTTTTCCAAATAATAAAACTCATGACAAATGTTAACATTAATTACAGTTAACAAAGCAATGTCATGTGAAGTGTTCACGGAGAGGGGAAGCCCCAGCCAATCAGAGAGATTACATCTTATACCAAGCTTTGAATCAAAGTGCAAAAGTCAGAAATCAAATCCTATCTGTTATCAAATTATGTTAATGATTCTAATGAAAGCTTCTGGTATTTTGCTCAAGAGTGTGTTAATATAATGGCAGCTAATAGGACAAGAAAAGCTGATTGCAGTGAGTTAATTAAAACTGACTGTTGGAGTTTCCCTTTTATTTATTTATTTTTAAAATTGACAACCTGTTTAGAAGTCCAGGATTTTTCTCAGGGCAAGCTTATTTCCTTCATCAATTGTCAATAATCAATGGACTAGGTCTTCTAATTCCATTATCATATACCCTGCATATGTCCAGTGAGCCCCAAAGGTTTTGATCCAGACTGATAAACCTCTCCCCAATGGATGAAAGTAGTTTTGGAGAGATGGAATGGTACACTCGAAATAGTGTTGAACTACAAGGTAGAAGGTCCCATTCCTGATCTGGGAGTTACCCTTTAGCAACTGGATGATTTGGGATAAGTCACTTAATCCTACTAAGACTCAGTTTCCTTTTCTGTAAAATGATAAGAAGATGTAATTCCTACCTTGCTTAACTCACAAGTCATTAGAAAGATGAAATGAGAGACTATATGGGAAAGCACCTTGCAATTATAGACCTTCATGAATATCAGATTTTATTTTTTGATTTGGTGGTTTCTAGCTGTGTTCCTCTTTTATATCTTCTATCCAGGTCCTACATGGCCTCTAAGACTTTGTTTTTCTTTCCCTTTTCCCCAACTTCCAACCATCATTTTTTTTGTTTGTTTTTCTTTGCTTTTACCCCATACTGTGATTTCACTAATACGGTGACTCCTAGTATTGACCACGGCCTGTAATTACACATCTTAAAGTCTTAGAGCATTATGTGGGGCATTGAGAGGTTAACTGAGTTGCCTATGGTCACACAGGTAGCATGCATCAGTGTCAGAGGCTGTTTGTGAACCCAGGTGTATCTACAGTCCCATTTCATAATGCTTGCCTCTGCAGTCAACCATCTGAGGTTCCCTCATTTTCAATCTGTCCTATCTACTGCCACATTCTTTGATACCTACAAACATGCCTAAGTCTCCCCTATCCTTAAACAACAAACAAACAAGCAAAAACCCATCCTTGGGCCCTACCATCTCCTTTGTATATTGTTGGACATCTCTTCTCCCTTTCACTGTCAAACTTTGGGGAGGGAGCATATCTACACTTAGTTGCTTCCACTTCCTCTCCATGGATTCACTCCTCAACCA
Organism: Phascolarctos cinereus; assembly: GCF_003287225.1. Classification (NCBI taxonomy): domain Eukaryota; kingdom Metazoa; phylum Chordata; class Mammalia; order Diprotodontia; family Phascolarctidae; genus Phascolarctos; species Phascolarctos cinereus. The sequence continues at coordinate 54,876,851 of NW_027555736.1, forward strand.
TGGCCATTCTGACTTGGACATGATCAGTTAAATGAAATTCCTCTCTCCAAGGTTACTAATATTCTCTTTTTTAAAGTTAGTATACATTTTAGTAGTTTTTTATTTTTTCCCAATTACATGTCAAGACAATTTTTAGCTTCCTTTAAAAATTTTAACATTTTTATTTAAAGTTTTGACTTCCAAATTCTATCCCTCCATCCCTCCTTGAGACAGTAAGCAATCAGGTGTAGGTTATACATGTGCAATTATATAAAACATTTCTATATTAATCATTTTGTACAAGAAGACTTGAGTAACAGGAAAAAAAATAAAAAGAAAGAAAGTAGGGGCAGCTAGGTGGCACAATGGATAGAGCACTGCCCCTGGAGTCAGGAAGACCTGAGTTCAAATTCAGCCTCAGACACTTGACACTTACTAGCTGTGTGATCCTGGGCAGGTCACTTAACCCCAACTGCCTTGCAGAAAGAAAGAAAGAAAGAAAGAGAGAGAGAGAGAGAGAGAGAGAGAGAGAGAGAGAGAGAGAGAGAGAAAGAAAGAAAGAAAGAAAGAAAGAAAGAAAGAAAGAAAGAAAGAAAGAAAGAAAGAAAGAAAGAAAAAGAAAGAAAGAAAGGAAGGAAGGAAGGAAGCTTCAGTCTGTATTCAATCAGTATCAGTTCTTTCTCTGGAGGTGGATAGTATACTGCATCATTAGTCCTTTGGGATTGTAATAGCTAAATCATTAACAATTCTTCATCAAACAATATTCTTGTCACCATGTGCATCATTCTCCTGGTTCTGTTCACTTCACTATGCATCAGTTCATCTTTCCAGGCTTTTCTGAAATCATCCTGCTTGTCCTTACAATAATAATAATAGCACAATAATATTCCATTACAATCTTATACCACAGCTTGTTTAGCCATTCCCCAATTAATGGGCATCCCTTTGATTGGAATTCTTAGCCACCACAAAAAAAGCTGCTGTGAATATTTTCATGCAAATAGGTCGGATCAGTTCACAACTCCACTACAATGCGTTAATGTTCCAGTTTTCCCACATGTCCTCCAAAATCCAACATTTTCCTTTTTTGGCATATTAACTACTCTGATAGGTATGAGGTGGTACCTCAGAATTGTTTTAATTTGCGTTTCTCTGATCAATAGTGATTTAGAGCATTTTTTTCAGGTGACTATAGATAGCTTTGATTTCTTTGTCTGAAAACTGCCTGTTCATATCCTTCGACCATTTATCAATTGGGGAATGACTTGTATTTTTATAAATTTGACTCAATTCTCTATGTATTTGAGAAATGAGGCTTTTATCAGAGATTCCTGTTGCAAAAATTTTCCCCAGTTTTCTGTTTTCTTATAATTTTGGTTACACTGGTTTTGTTTGTGTGAAAACTTTTTAATTTTAGATAATCAAAATGATCTATTTTACATTTTGTAATGCTGTCTATATCTTCTTTGGTCCTAAATTTTCCCTTATCAATAAATCTGACAGATAAACTATTCCATACTCTCTTAATTTGCTTGTGGTATCACACCCTTTATACATAAATCATGTACCCATTTTGACCTTATCTTGTTTGAGATGTCGGTCTATACCTAGTTTCTGCCATACTGTTTTCAGTTTTCCCAGGATTTTTGTCAAATAATGAGTTTTTGTTCCAAAAGCTTGGATTTTGGGGTTTATCATATACTAGATTACTATAGTCATTTGCTATAATGTAATTTGTACCTAATCTGTTCCACTGATCCATCACTCTATTTCTTAGTGAGGACCAGATTGTTTTGATGATTCCTGCTTTATGATACAGTTTGAGATCTGGTATGGCTAGACTACCTTCTTTTGGATTTTTTCCATTGATTCCTTTGATATCTTTGAGCTTTTATTCTTCCAGATGAATTTTGTTATTATTTTTCCACCTCTGCAAAATAATTTTTGATAGTTTGATTGGTATGGCACTGAATAAATAAATTAACTTAGGCAGAGTTGTCATTTTTATTATATTGACTTGGCCTACCCATCAGCAATTAATTTTCCCAATTGTTTAGATCTGACTTTATTTGTGTGAAAGGTGTTTTATAGTTGTATTCATATAGATTCTGGGTTTGTCCTGGCAGGTAGACTACCAAGTATTTTATATTGTCTACTGTTATTTTAAATAGAATTTCTCTTTCTATCGTTTACTGATGGACTTTGTTTGTAATATATAGAAATGCAGATGATTTGCATGGCTTTATTCTGTATCCTGCAACTTTGCTAAAGTTGTTAATAATTTCAAGTAGTTTTTTTAGTTGATTCCTTAGGATTTCCTAAATATAGTATCATATCATCTGCATAGTGATAGTTTTGTTTGCTCATTGCATATTCTAACTCCTTTAATTTCTTTTTCTTTTCTTATTGCTATAATTAACATTTCTATTACAATACTAAATAATCCTTGCTTCACCCTTGATTGAAGGCGGAAATTATCTCATTTTTCTCTTTATTTCCCCAGAATTCTAGTATAGTACTGGGCACATAGTAAGCAATTAATGAATGTTTATTCAATGACTAAATATAGGAGGTGGTAACAATTAGTGGAATGGCTGCCTCTCTGTCACATAGTCCATATTCATGGCTACCCCCTACTCATTTGTAATTTTGTACTCTGGTGTCTCTAGGAGTTATTCTTGAGTTTCATTGAGAGTTTCCCCCCTACCATTCAGCATGAGATTTCTCATTAAATTAAGCTCAGACTTAGAGGAGAAGGAGAATCTCATGGAAGAAATGACATGAGCAGAGGTGCATTAAATTCTACAAAATGGGTTACCTATCAGGATATAAGAAGGCCCCAGTTCAATAGAAGGCCCTCCTTTACCTTGCCATTCCTTATCCTTGGACTGAAAATTTGTTTTATCCCCTCCTGTTGTGGGTTCTGCCACTCCAGGATTTGTTTTAAGGAATTATTTAAAGGTCTTTAGAGGGGTTTGGGAGAGAGCTCAGGTAAGTTTCTGTCTTCTCTCCACATCTTGGCTCCACCCCCTCCGTCATTCTTTATTCTAAGCACCTGACTATTCCTGTCCAAACCTGTGATACCATGTGGTACCAAGATTAATATGATCACAAGATTATTCTATCTTCCCCTCATTCCGTGGACAAAAAACCCTTCATCCAGATATGAAGTAACAGCAGGGTCATTTGCTGGGATCCTCCTATTAAGGAATACCATTTTTGGTCACTGGCAGAATTATCCTGGTTGAGCTCTTAGGAAACGGGATTAGAGTCTGGGTAACCTCCAGTAAATTAGCATTCCGAGCTCTGCCCGTTTTGGGTTGTCTGAAATAAAATCCGATGATTTTGTGTTTCCTTTGCCGGCTAAATTGCTACATTAGGGCAAAAACGATTGTGGCATTTGCATAGCTGATTTCATTACCATTGCTATTATTGATGCCCGACTCCTTTGAAAGAAAGGGACCATAAAAGCAAATAAAATCACTTTGCGATTCCATTATTGGATAAATTGCCACATTACTGCACATACGCACTTTAGGGCTGGAGCCGTTTCCCCATTTACATAGTTTATTTCATTATCATTATTAATAACAACAACAACAATAATGATGATAACTAGGATGCTTGAGTGAAAGAAATGATAAAAATACTCTAGCTCTCGGCAGTCTTTATGGACTGATTACCAGCCATAAGAGAGTCACTTTGTCTGCCACTAAAATGTGGCCACTTCAGAGATGAAGCCAAAGAGCTTTTAACAGACCCCTGCAGTAAGAGAGGTCAGGACTGCTACGGCCATGTCATCTGATGGAAAGACTGATTAACTGCTTATTGGGGACCCCCCAATGGGACACGTTTGTATGAACTACCTAGACATCAGACATAGAATTGACCCAAGGAGTTTGAGTGTTGTGATGTACGGAGCCAGAGGGCTGACCTCAATGGCCCCCTGGAGGTCTCATCTAGCTCTGTGATTCTCACATACATGATTCTTTAAGGAGAAAAGGAAGAAAACTTTATGGATGCAGTGTCCTTTTAAAATGTTCTCTATTTTAGGCTTACAATTAGCTTACAAGTGTTCACTAGAACAATAATTGATTAATTAATGATGCCACAGAATATCCTTGAGAATTCAACAAATTAGTTGGTTATAAAACCAGAGCATTATCCCAGACAAAATTGTGATTGCCTGACATAACACAGAGGCATAAACATTTTAGGACACTTTTAATAGATGCCATCACAAATACTCAAGCTCAGAATAAAAAGCTTTCAAAATATAAAGACTTAGCAGAAGAAAGCAAAAGCATGTGGGAACAAGATGAGATACAAACTTCCTGGTCATTCAGTCTGCCACAAGTTTTCCTGAAAGTGCTTTCCATGAGCCTACAGAAGAGGAAATTATTTCCTGGTACTTTCATTCAATTCTAAATTATTTTATCTCCCTGTGAAATTGTTTACAGAATATTACACAGAAGAGAATAATAGTAGGATAGCAACACATCCCAAGGCAATTTCTACCTGAACTCTGTTGGAAAAGACGAGAAGAATGGTATAATAATGTCACAGCTTTAATGATGAGAGATTCGGCCTCAAAGTCAGGAAGACCTGGGTTCAGATCTTGCTTCTGACACATACTGATGGTGTGACCCTGGGTAAATCACATAACCTCTTCGTGCCTCAGGAAGCTGTGTCTGATTGTAAGTTGCATGTGACGTACCAGTCCGTATTGATAGAGTTTCTTCATATGGGAGTCCCCTGTAACCAGATCTGCTCCAATTATAACAACAACAACTGAGAAATAAGTATTTATTAAGTGCTTACTATGTGCTAGGCATTATGCTAAGCGCTTTACAACTATTATCTCATTGGATCTTCACAACAATCCTGGAGGTAGTTACTATTATTATCCCCATTTTACAGTTGAGGAAACTGAGGCAGACAGGGTCACACAGCTACACACTTAATAGTAGTAGTGTCTATACACAGACACACACTTGGTAGTGTCTGGATCTGGATTTGAACTCAGTTCTTCCTGACTCCAGCCTCCATCCACTGCACCACCTACAGCTGTCTTTAATAATAATGTCATTCACATAGCCCCTTACTGCTTACAGAACACTTTCAGAATATCAAACTGTCTGAGTCTCACAAGAACCCTCTTAAGCCAAGTGCTCCAGGTTACATCCCCATTTTATAGAGGAAGAAACTGAGGCTCACCGTCATATAGCTGGTAGGTATCAGATACAAGACATGGACCCAGGACTTCCTTATTCCAAGTCCAGCATTCCATCCCCTATCCCGTGCTGCCTTTCATCATTTGGGCGATTTTTATTCTATAACACGTGGTCCAACCAGGACTTTTCTCCCCACAGACCTGTATCTGGGGTGATCGGATAGCCTTGCCATGGAGTGTTTAGACTGAGCTCTCCCACAGCAGAGCTCTGCAGGGGTGTGGTAGCATACTCTTAATTCTAGGGCTTGGGACAAGAGAGTGTTTCACCAGTGGCCATCACTGGTTTGTTGGAGACTTTTTTTCCCCTTCAGAATTTGTTTTTGTTATTTTATTTTATCCCTGCTGCACCAGAAGCTTGGGGGGAAAAAAAGAATGTGTCTGTAAAGGATTTGACAGTATGTTACGACAGTCATCAATCCAAGGAGCCCTGTAGCCATAAATAAGCTTCATACACTGCCACACTAAAGAGGACAGTTTTTCTTCTCCAGGACATTGAAAATGTCACGGAGAGGGAATTGTTTGTCCCTGTCTCCACGGCAACGCCACCAGCACTTATCATTAACTTTCACACCAAGATTTTAATCAGCGTTCTTTGTGTCATGAGACCAAGCCAACATCAGCCCAAATTTTCAAAGCCGTTATTCTAATTATGACGAGAAAGCGGCAGATTGATGAGCAGAGTTTTCTGCGAGGACTGGTGGCAGTTAATTCTCGTGACCTGCGTGGCTCCCGTAGTCTCTCTTGGAGATGGAGTCTTGAAAGTTCGATTATTAGTGACAGCTTGTAAGTGAGAAGAGCCTTATCTCTCCAGAGAGTGTTGATAACTTGAGACAAGGTTTAACTAGGAAGTGGTGAGACAGTAGATGGAGGGTAGAAAGGAAAATATAGGAAAAAAAAAAGTGCACACTCTATCTGCAGCTGGCACACAGCATAATGAGAAAATACGGACAGCCACAATTTCACAAGTTGTAAATTCTGGTAGCCTTCAGTTGTAAATTCTAGGGGAGGCTGTTTTACTCGGCTATCTGATAATGTGTGAAAATATTTGTCCCTCTACTTCATAAGCATGGACAAGTACTATTTTCTAACAAATCCATTCTCCTGCCCAACCCTCTGGTTTGGGGTTCTTTGGGGTCATGGTTCTGGAAATTAAATGGACATTTGCCACTGGATTCAATTCAATTTGGCCAACTGTTATTAACCAACTACTCTGTGCAACGCATTGAAGACAGACAGAAACATAATAAATCCCTGGCCTCAAGGAACTCACCTTCTAATGGGGGATTACAACATATACACATGTAAGTAAATAGAAAGGAGTACAAAATAATATTTAGAGAGAGAAAATGCTAATGGTGGTATTAGGAATGGTCTCACTAACAGGATGGGGTTTGAGTTGTGTCTGATCTGCTGTACTCAGGAAACCACTTCTGCAAAGGCACAAAGGTGAGAGATAAAGTGTAATATATAGGTAATGTCTGGTTTGAGTGAAATAGAGGGTACATTAAAGGGAGTAATATGAAATAAGGGACATATATGTATATGTATATATATATATATGTAAACACACATAAAATTTAGGGTTATATGTGTATACATATATAAATGTATATGTATGTGCATATAGAGAGATGCATATATGTATATGCATCGATGTGTGCATATATATCTTTTATTACATCTTCTTTCTTTAATTCCACTCCATTATTTTATCTTTCTGCCTCCACTTTTTTTTATCCCGTTGTTCTTGTTCTTTTCGAGTTGTGTCCAATTCTGCATGATCCCATTTTGGGGATTTCCTGGCAAAGCTACGGGAGTGGTTTGCCAATTCCTTCTGCAGTTCATTTTACAAATAAATGGTGAACTGAGGCAAATAGGGTTAAGTGACTTGCCCAGGGTCACACAGCTGGTGTCTGAGGCTGGATTTGAACTCATAAAGATGAGTCTTCCAGATTCCAAGCCCAGTGCTTTCCACTGTATCACCTGACTGCCCTGCTTTTTTACCCCAACCCCTCATAATGCTTTCCCTCTTTTAATTATTTCACGTTTATCTTATATACATCTTGCATTGTATATTTTTGTTTGTATCTGAGTGCTTAACACAGTGCCTGGTGCATAGGAGGTGCTTAATAAATGATAGCTATTAGTTGGGGGTCAAATGAGAGAATGAATATATAGCATTTTATTGGCAAATGCTATAGAAATGTGAGCTCTGTTTTCATGTTTGGCCATCACTGGTGGTCCTGGGCCCTTTTAGTTGGAAAGTTTCCTCTCTTCTTTTAGAATTATGGTAGTGATGATAACAACATAGTACATCTGGATAGCATTTTTGCTTTATTGATGGACGTTTTACCACATCCCTTTTTTCTGTATGTTAACCTCATGGGAAAATACTTATCCAGACTACTTACTATAGGATTTTGTTTTTGTTTTTGTTTTCATCTTTCTTTTCAGATGAGAAGACAGGTACCAAGAAGTTTGAACCAACTTGTGCCCAGGGGTAGTAATTTGCTTAAAAACATAGCTAGGATCAGAACCTAGGTCTCTGGAATTCCAGGGCCTTTCTCATCAAACTACATGTTTCCCATGACAATATGGTGGACATAATGGAAAAACAAATCCAGTGATTTCTTGCAGCCCTTTTATGACTCTGTCTTGTTAGTTTATGTACCTGTGGATGGTGTGGATACTTATACATATATATGTACAATATATACGCACACACATATATACGCACATGTATATATATATACATACATGCATCTATATACACACATATACTGTTTGTATGTATGTGTGTATATGTATATGTACACACACATATACATAGACATGTTTTAATAGCATTGCTACCTTTAATGCTGAGTTAGCTTTAGGTGTGTTTATAATGGTGGTGTAATTATAATAATAAATGCAAATCCATCTCCAGAGCTCATTAGCAGCTAAGGCCAGGTAAAACAAATAGATGGATAGTTCAGGCTTCCTATGCCAGTAGACCTTGCCAATTCAATGCTTCTTGGTGCTACAAGGCCCATCTTTTCTTGCGTCTTCCCAGAGAGTGAGTTCCTAGAGCTCTACAGTCAAGTGACATTTGAAGTCCCAGGCTGAAGTCCGTAACCAAAAGGTGAGAGGCTCTTTTCTCTAACATGTTATCTGCCTTTTTCTCTTTTTTTAGAAGATTAGGGCAGGATATAGCAGGTTCCCAGTTACCCTCCAAGACTACTAAATAGGGGCCTTCTGAGACCACCCCATCCTTCCTGCAGCATTGTTTATAATGTTTACAGGGTGGGGGGGGGGGAAGGGGGATATTATAATCAATGGAGCTGTTGAACAGTATTTTTTTTAAAATTCCTGTCTGTCCTTGTTAATTAGAAGTACACATATTGGGAAATTAACTATGAAATACTAAAAATGATAAATTATTCCTTATTTGAAAGTATAAATTAAAGGTTTAGTGTATATAAAATTTGTCATGTTTAATTGCAAGTTCAATTAAAATTCAGGGTAATGATGATTTATACAGGTTTCTGTGTAATTTGATATTCATTAGCTTAGCCAGACACATGCTGATATTAGCTCGTTAATTATGTTTCCTTTTGTTGAAAGCAGCCTTGTGAAAGCAATCTGCTCAAAGTTTTCTAAACTCATTCTGCTAAATGAATATTTGGCAGCTGCTTGTGTTATTGAGATGGTCACTGTGGCTTTATTTTGTTCACACACAGCATCAATCATACCTCCTCTATGACAAACAAGGGTTTCTCATTACAAACCCATTTATGAAGGTTACGGTTGACATTAAGAAGCTTTTGCGTGGCACAGTGCTATTACTTTACGGTAACATGAGCGTTGAGCTACCATTAACGTCCACATCTCCCACATGGACAAAATGTTGAAAACACATCCAGAGGAGGAAGAACACTCTGCAGTGACGTCAATGCCTCAAATTGCTCCTGTTGAATCGGACTTGAAAGTCAAACAACCAAAAAAACCTCTTAGAGCTGGAAGAGATCATTGATTTCAAGCTAAAATTTATTATCTTGTCTAACTTTTTAGAGATATGGAAACTGAGGTGATGTGACTTGCTCAGGGTCATACAAGTACCAACCAGCAGAGCCCAGATTTGGACTTAGCTTTTTCCTCTTTCCGTTGCGCCCAGAGGCTCATCTGAGCCAGCTCCTTGTCTTTCGGTAGGTCTTGTATTGCCAACCCCATTTCACAAATGGAGGCTCAAGGAGGTAAAAGAACTTGTGCCCTCGTGATGTTTAGGCCTTCAGATAGTACCACTTGAAGTGTGTTTCTCAGGTTGGCCAAGCCTGGAGCTCATGCCAGGATGATGGCTAAGAGTGTTTCAGCAGTAGTAACCTGTTGGCCATGGGGGATGAAGCATAGGGGCCACTATCTGAAGTTGTAGAGGGGCGGAGGATTTTCCGTGGTGGCTAATAGCATTTGTGAGGTGCTTTTCACATTTTACGGTATGCTTGTTTCCACTGGGGCAGACTGACAGAGTCTTGAACCAGAAGTCAGGAAGGTTTGGAATTAATTGATACCCCTAACACTGACTAGCTATATGACCCTGACTAAGTCATTTGATCTTCTGGCCATCCTCTTGACACGTAACTGAACTCTGTTAAATTATAGAGAGCTGAGCTTTTGGGGAGGGAGTTCCCAGACAAAAATCACTGGATTATTCAACCAATAAATCAACAAGCTTACATTGATTAGTATCTCCCATTTCCTCTGGGGATACAAATTCAAAATATGAAAGAATACCTGGTCTCAAGGAGTTCACATTCTATCAAGAGATTCCATATACAAGTATGTGTAGAATAAATACAAAACAATTACAGGTGGTTGGAAGGGAGAGTGCTAATTATAATAATAGCTTCTCATTCATCTGGCATTTACTATGTTCCAGGCACTGTGTTAAGTGCTTTACAAATGTTATCTCATTTGCAACTCTAGGAGGTAGGTGCTATTATTATCCCCCTTTTACAGATAAAGAAACTGAGGCAATCAGGTTGAATTACTTGCCCAAGGTCACACAGCTAGTGAGTGTCTGAGGCCAGATTTGAAGTCAAGTCTTCCTGACTCCATGCTTGGTACTCTATCCACTGGGACGTCTAGAAGGGCTTAGTGTTGAAAGTGGCACTTAGAATGTGTCTTGAAGAAAGACAGGGATTTGATGAGGTGGAGCTGAGGAGGGATGGCATTGCAGGCGTGGTAGATGGCCACTAAAAAGGCATGGAGGTGGAGATGGAGGCTGGTGAACAAAGTCAACACCATTTTGACTGGACTGTTGAGTTTGAGCAGGGGAATAATGCATAAGGAAGCTTGAAAGATAGGTGGACATGTTGATCTTTGACTTAAAAATGCATTATCTCATTTGAAACTTGAAAATTTTCTTTGGAAGTAGATTGGGTAAGCTTTAATAACCCCATTGGACAGATAACACAAGCTGAGGTGGAGAGCAGTGAAGTCACTTGGCTGAGGTCATAGAAATGATAAATGGCAGAACTGGAACTAGAACGTGGGTTTCCTGATTCATGGACCAGTGTTTCCTCTGCCACAGCACAACTCTTCCATGATACCCTTGCCAATTCTGCAACCATCATCAGCATTTCTCTCCCTCCGCACTCCCACATCCTTTCTGAAAGTAAAGGAGGTCACTGTAAGTACCGACCTGGAGCATAGGAGGAGGGGAAGTGTTGGAATTGGGACCTTTCATATCTAGATAAGCCCTACTATCTGTTGGTTATGATAAAACTCATTGAGAATTCAGGGAGGGGTTAGTGATGGGGGAAGGAGAAGGAAGAACTTTAGCAGACATAATTCATTTCTTTGTTTTAAGATAAGGAAATGGTGGAGGCATTTTGGCCATTAACTCAAATGGCTGGCTATTTTCCACCTTTGCATTTCATAACTGGAACTTTGCTTTAATGCTGTCTCTGAGGTACAAGCTGAAGCCCAATGTCGTAGAGACAGCAGAGTTCCTACAAAACCCTTCTAGCAATATGTCAGGACCTTACTCTCCTTGGGTAGGGAGGGCCAAAGACAGACTGCCTTTATTATTTTTGTCCTCATAACAAGCCAAGTTATATTGAGGCTCACCTAAACAACATAGTTAGGAGCCAACAGGAATAGATCTGGTTGGTCAAAATAATTTTCTTAAAGCACAGGGATGATTATGTCCCTCAAAAATCCCTGATAACTCCCTATGCCTCTAGGATAAAATACAAACAGTTTAGCTTGGAGTTTCAGTTCTACCATTTACTTCTTAATTGCCTTTACATCTTTATCATTACCATTATTACATCTTACTGTTATTATTAATAGCAACAATTACTATTATTATCAGTAGTAATAAGTTAACTAACATTTGTATAGCACTTTAAAGTCTTCAAAGCACTTTGCAATTACTATCCTCCTTTATCCTTACAACACTAGAAGTAGGTACTATTAATACTCCCATTTTACAGATGAAGAAACTGGGCAGACACCTGTTAAGTGGCTTGCCCATGGTTACACAGCTAGTGTGTGTCTGAGGCTGGATTTGAACTGAGGTTTTCCTCACTCTGGGTTCAGTGCTCTCACCGCTGATATTTATCTTGCATTACTACCTTTCATGTTTGTACCCTGTGTATGAACTAAATTCAGCTAAACTGTTAGCTGTTTCCCAATTTCAATATACAGCACCCTACTTTAGTTCATTCACACAGGTTGCCCCCCTCCCCAGCCCCATGCCTACTCATATACTCTCTCCTCATTTCTCTCTACAGTATTTCAGACTGTATTTCAACTTCCTTGTCTTTTTTCCCCCCAGCTCAGGGACCTCCTTTCCCACAAAGCTTTACCTGATCTGCCCACCTGACAGAGCTCTTTTTTCCCCCCTCATATTGATTTAGTGCACTCTACCCAGATGTTTCCTGTGGCCCCTTTACCCTCTACCTCCTATCATGTTGTTCTTTGTGCTCTACCTACTCACTCACCCTCTAGAATGGACGTTTCTCAAGGACAGGGACTTGTTTGTTTTCAATCCGTGTATGTTGGCCACACAGAGTGGCATAGAGAACTGTCCCGACAGCCAGTAAGACCTGGGTTCGAGGCCCACCCCAGACATATGGGCTCAGTGACCCTCAGTGATTCATACAATCTCTTAGTGCCCTATAGAAGCAACTCTAGGACTACGCCTTTCAGAGAAGGTGGCTGCCTGTGTTGACAGAAGCAGTTTTCTCTCCTGGGAGTACGCCATATCAGTGAAATCACAGGTGTAAGCCCTCTCTCTGTGCCCAGCACTTAGTATAGTACCTGGCATAAAGTAAGTGCTTAATAAATATTCATAAAGATATTCTATATAGTATATAATAAATAGAAATATTTATAAAAGTATTATATAATACATAACAAATACCAAATATAAATATTTATAAATATGAAATGTGTAAGTATAGATATTTATTAAACCTAATATATAATAAATACATGTATTTATAAATATAATATACTATATTTATCAATACATAAGTTATAATAAATAGAAATGTTTATAAATATATGTATCAATACATAATAAATAGAAATGTTTATAAACGTAATATATTATACACATTTATAAATATATAATATAATATACAATAAATAGAAATGTTTATAATTGAAAAGCATATCAGGTATAGGGGACTGTAGCCCATCAACTCACTTACCTGGGGTCAACAGAAGCATGGCTGGTGGTAGGAGGTAGCTTGATTCAAAACAATTCTGATTTTTACTTTTGACCTAAAGACAAACCATTAGATTAGAGTTTTCTTTGTGGACTTTTCTGTCAGATTTGATTCTTTATGTCTGTATAAGGGAAGGAAATGTATAAATAACAAAAATTTAGTGTGAATTGGGTTTTAGGGCCTTTGATGATTCAGGGCTGATTTCCTTTTGGTTTTGAATGAAAAATTCAAATGTCTTTGTGGTTGCTTTATGATTATGGAAATGTTTAGCAGCTAAGAGGACTTAGGCTTCTTCCCCTTGTCTGTATTTTTGTAGTGAGCTGAAATATATTCGGAAGAGGATCAGGTTCTGCCCTGTTTTATACCGACTGTCTTTTAAAGACCAAGGGCGGACCTCTTCTGAATTTCACAGCCTTCGATCAGGACTTTATTAACACCTTTTGTCAGTGTGGAAAGCCCTCTGGTGGCCAAAGCAATCCCCACGGCCCCTCAAACTGGTTGGATAAAATCAATTTTGTGTTTCTAAAGAGCTGGGTTCAAATGCTGACTAATAGTTCCTGGATAATTTCTGTTCAAGCCATGTGTCTTTAGTGTTTGTGTGGGGAAACTACTGTCATTTTCAATTCCTGCCTCTCAGTAGCCCCTTCAAGATTCAGGTACTGTTCCATTGTCTCTGGGAAGTCTTTCCTGGTACCCCACCCAACTCGCCTACTTGCAAGGCCATTCTCCCTCCTCACATTATAGCATATTTCCTTATGTGTTTACACATCTTCTCCCTCCTGTAGAAAATAAGCAACTGTCTTGGGGACAAATACTGTTTTCTGTGTTGTTTTGTCTTTATGTCCTGAATGCCTAGCACTGTATAGAGTAACCGATTAACACATCTTCTTTGGATTATAATGTTCAAAAGAAAAGTCTCCTGTACCTAGAAGAAAACACGCTTGTAATTATGTTGGTTTGGGAGAGTGGTTTTTTGTTTTTGTTTTTACATTGGTCTGATGTAGACTTATGGGTCACTCTGTGAATGTAATCTACTGTATTTATTATGCTCTATTGCAGAACTATTCATGGAATCATAGAATGTAAGAGCAAGCAGAGACCTTAGAGGTATTTCAGGCTAACTGTGCTCATTTAATAGATGAGGAAGTTGAGACCAAGAAAAGTCATATGACTTGTTCAAGGTCACAGAGCTGCCAGTTTTTCCAACATCCAATCCAGTAGAGTTTCTTCAATATGAACTACCTCTCTCGTCATCTCTACCCCACTGGACACTTGGACACTGCCTCTGGATCTCCATCTTGCCTGAAACCAGGCCTCCATGCTGCTGGCCCTTTCTGCAGTCCCTCACCATTCTTTTTCCCCTCTTCCTCCCTCCTTTCCAGCACTTGAGATGAGCCATGAAAGGCAGAAGTGGGTTCCAAACTTAAGAGATGAGTAGGGCAAGCATTCCAGGCTTGGGAGACAGCTTGTGCACGTAAGAAGTGGGAGACAAACTTTTACATTTGGGGAATCAAAAACTGCCCAATTTGGCTGGAATGTAGAGTATCTTTTAGAGTGTAGGACGCAAAGTCTGGAAAGGGATGTTAAGACCATTTATGAAATATGGGAGAAAATATCATGTTGCTTTTTCTTCATCAAGCAATCAGCAAGGATTTTTGGACTCCTTTCGATGTTCATGGTGCACTGAGCATGGTGCTACGGGGATACAAAAGACTTGCAGAATCAGAAAATTTCAGAGTTGGGGAAGACTCTTGAAAGTCTCCTACTCTGCTCTGCATTTGAAAATAAGTCCCGTATATATTTTAAACAAGCAACCCTCTTGCAATTGCTTGAAGACCAGAGTCCTTTCTGCTTTTGGATAGCTCTAATTTTGGGAAGCTTTTTTTCTTCTGTCAAATGTAAATTTGCCTCTTTGAAATTTATACCCTCTATGTCTATTCCATTAATTCATTAGATTGTAAACTCCTTGAAGGCAGAGACTCTTCTGCCTTTTTTTTATTCTTAGCACTTAGTGCCTGGCACAGAGTAGGTTCTTAGTAAATGTTTATTGATTGATTGACATGTGGTCCCCTGGAGTCAAGTAGATAAGCCTGTTTTTTTTTTCCAATTGAATCACCAAATCCCAGTCACAGAATTTCAGTGTTAGAGGGACTTCACATAATCTAGCCAGGTATGAAAAAGTATCCCCACCACAACTCACCTGACAAATGGTCATCCAGCCTTGTTTGAGGAGGAGTTTAGAACTAAACTACCAGCTCTCCCATTTCAGTCTAAAAATATATATATTTTTTGTTTAGAACATAAATTATTAAAGATGGTGAGTCCTTTAGAGGTAATCGAAAAATAGCTTCATCATTTTACAGAGGAGAAAACTGAGGCCTGGAGTGGAGAAATGTCTCACTTATGGATAACTCTAAGTATGAAGAAGGTTTTCCTAATATGAACCCAAAACTCACCTCTCCACCCATCATTGCTCTGCAGTCTGCCCATTAGGACCAAATTCTAGTCTAATCCTTCTTCCTGGGTAGCTCCTTCAAAAAAACATTTTTGACTAGGTAAAAGAGGCCATTTTTTGCCTCATTTCCTAGCCTTAATTGCTGAATGGGTGTTGCCTCAGTCAGACTGAGACCTGGGAAAGACCTTAGCTTAAAAAGGTCTCCCACTTCATGGGGACCATTTCTAGTTGTCCTGATCCACATCTGGCCATTGGACCCAGGTGGCTCTGGAGGAGAAAGTGAGGCTGGTGACTTTGTGCAGCCTTCCCTCACTGTAATCCAATTCACTTGCATATCATGGCATCACCTTCCTGATGTCATGGTCCTCTTCAAGAATGAAGGACAAACAACAACAGTAACCTTCAAAGGTAGTTGCCACGTTTTACCCTTTCCCCCTCTCCCTCCCACACCACCATGTAATCACTTCTCCAGGATAAATAGCCTCCATTTCTTCGGCTGAGTCTCATGGATTCCTAAGTCCTTCCCATCCTCATTGTTTGCTTCTGGAACCTCTCCAGCATATAAGAACTCTTCATAAAATGTGAACACCACATTCCAGATGGATTCTGAGTAGGATGGGGACAATGGGATGGTCACCTTCCTAGTTCTGGACACCCTGCCTCCTTGATGGAATTTCTGTATTAGCTTTGTTGTATTGTATTATTGTAGATCTATTTTATTAGCAATTATATTGTATTAGCTTTGTTGTGGACCATCCCACGGGGTTGACTTGTATGGGCCTTTCTGTCCTTACTTTTGTAAGCGAACGCCTCTCATTCAGCTCACTTGCAAGATCACAGGGCAGCACCATTAGATGCTTCCTGCATGTTAGAAGAATGTCTCATCTTTTTTGTCTTCTAAAAATGTTTAATAGGAAAACTCTGTATTAAAGAAAATTGATTTTTTTTTCCCTTGTGGAAATAGACCTGGGAAAAGCAAGCAGAGCCTGTTTGCCTCTCTCTTTGTCTGGGGTGTGGTTATATGTTTCCTTTGAAGTAGTCAAAACATGTGCACCACACACTTGTGAAGGAATCAACAAAAGGGGAGAAAATTGCATCTGGCAGTTGTTTTCTGCACTGTTGTTTGTTTGCTTTTTAGGTCCCAGCTGTTGAAATGGCTACTTTGTAATAATGGGGGATTTTGCCTCCAATATTTGTTTCCAAGTTTGAAAAATCTGCTTGTGGTTTTTCTCTGACCCATCTGCTGGCCCATAGAAAACACAATGTTTTCTTATTCTGTCCATATGATCCTTCAAAAAACCCTATGTCTGCACTCCCACTCACTCCATGAGTATTTAAATTTCTGATGTTGGTGGCATGAACATATTGTAGCAGATGGAATTTTCAATTATTTTCACTCATTAAAGAAGTACAACTATATATACACACATACACGAATACTTACTTCTCACTCCTAGTTCTCCTATTTCAGGCCAAAGGATATAGAAAATTATTATTATTTAGAATACATATAATACATATATCTCTATCTGTCTGTCTACCTATTACTCAACAAGCAGTCATTAAGAGCTTGCTATGTGCCAGGCACTGTGCTAAGTGTTGGGGATACGAATAGATAGATTTATAAAGTTGTTTGTCCTTCGTTCTTGAAGAGGACCGAGACATCAAGGTGATGCCCTGACTTGCAATCGAATTAGATTTCAGCGAGGGAGGGCTGGGCAAAGTCACCAGCCTCACTGTCTCCTTCTGAGCCATCCGGGTCCAGTGGCCAGATATGGATCAGGACAAGTAGAGATGGCCCAGGATGCTTAAAAAAAAAAGTAGAAAGACAATCCATGCCCTCAAGGTACTTACATTCTAATGCAGTGAAATACCTAAAAGGAAGCTGAAAAGGGTGGAGAGAGACAAAGGTACCAGCTGGAGGATTGTTAAAGATGGGAATGCTACTAGAGGTTATTTAGTCCCACTGTTTCCTTTTACAGAAGAGGAAACTGA
Organism: Phascolarctos cinereus; assembly: GCF_003287225.1. Lineage (NCBI taxonomy): Eukaryota > Metazoa > Chordata > Mammalia > Diprotodontia > Phascolarctidae > Phascolarctos > Phascolarctos cinereus. The sequence goes on from NW_027555736.1 coordinate 54,894,231, forward strand.
GGCGTAGAGTCAGGAAGTGGCTTGCCCCAGGTCACGAGGCCAGGGCGAAAACTTTCTTGATTTCCAGTTCAGGGCTCTGTCGACTCCACCAGGCTTATGCCTCCCCATGAAATACATCAGTGTGATAGCTCATCTTTCTTTAGATGCCGTTCTGAAAGCACCTTGTGTAGAACAAGAAAACTTTAGGCCATTCCTGTCAGATGAACATCTTTTGGAACAATTTGACTTGTTATTGTGTAGGTACAAGGCATCCTGAAGCAAGATGAAAATTCTGCAAAGTAATGACCCCAAGCATTGGCTAGGCATGCCATTGCTGTTTCATCTTGAAAGAAAAAAACAAAATCTCTTTCTAGCTGCTGAAAGTAGGCCAGGATCCCCAAAGGACTCCTGCTCTAGAACATTTTATTCACTGGGCCTAATAGAACATGAAATTCACACTTTAATCACTCTTTTAGTTTAGGGCAGGGGTCTTTAACCTGGGGACCATAAGACCAGTTTATAGATAAATTTCAGGGGTTAATATATCATATAATATCATATAATTGATGTAATACCAGCATATATGTACCTTTACAAGTTAGGTACCCCCTACAATTTCATATATATATATATATATATATATATAAAATATATATATATATATATGTATGTATATGCATACACACAGAGTATGTATTATATGCAAATATATAAATTACATATATGTATATTTCCACTAACTTTTAACTAAAATTTAACATTTCCTCCAATTATTTAAAAACATTATTCTGAGAAGCAGTTTGAATGGGCTCCACCAGACTTCCCAAGGGGTCTGTAACACACACAGAACTTAAAAACTCCTGGGTTGGGTATTGCACGTTTTTCGTGGACTGCAAGCTCAGTATTCCCTCCTTGCTGTTCTGAGTTTTTCTGGACTTGAGCTTCATGCCTTAGTGACAGTCTCACTGAGGACTTTCTCTAAACACCTGAGGCCTCCTCATGCCTGGAACATCCTGGAACATGCCAGGAACATGCTGGAACATCCATCTGTCTCTGTGCCCTCCTTACCCTGGAATGTCCTTCCACCATGCTGGCCCCATGCCCCTCCCCCTAAGCTCCCTTTTGGATTGGCTTTTCCCTTAGAAAGTAAGCTCCTTGAGGGCAGGGGATATCTTCTTTTTGTTTATGTTTGTATCCCCACCATATAACACAGTGTCCCTGCACCTTGTTGCCTTACCTTACCTTGCCTGTGATGGTCAAACCCCCCCCCCCCAATCCTGTCCTAATCTGTTTTAAGAAAGACATGGAGTCTAGAATAGCTTGGTGCCAAACTCAAATAAAAACAGGGCCATTAACCCATACATAAAGATCCCTGACTTAGAAAACCACATATTAACATGTTCTGTATCCTATTGTATTTTTATTTACTTTGTTAACTATTTCCTAATTACATTTTAATCTCATTCCCACCCTGGAGTGTTGAAGGCAGCATTGGTCCTCAGCAGCATGTTGGGTGCCTCTGGTCTAGCCTTAAGGAGATGAATACTGCTGTATTCTTTCATGCTCAGACCACGTATTGTGTTCACTTCTCAGGGCTATGTTTTAGGAACCGTTGGAGAGGATCTAGGGAATGGTGACCAGGTTGGTGAGAGGATTATTGACAGCAGCAAGGGAGTTTATATTATTTAAATGACTGGAAGGGGTGTAGCCCAGAGGATTACACAAAGGAGGTAGGTACTTTCATTGGAAATATGAAGAGAATGCCAGCCATCTTCCCTAGAGGATGACTACTCAGTATCATCACCCTACCATTTTAGCTTACCAGTAGCAATAGATAGCCCACAAGTCATGTTCCTCATATCACATATCCAGTCCATTGCCAAGTCAGGCAGTCAGTAAACATTTATTAAGTGCTTTCTATGTTCTAGGCATTACTCTAAGTGCTGAAGATACAAAAAAATTTTAAGAAATTAAAAAAATGAAAGACAGTCCCTGCTCTCAAGGAGTTCATAGTCTAATGGGGAGAAAATATATAAACAATGATGTACAAACAAGCTATGTAACAGATAAATTCGAAATAATCAACAGAGGGAAGGCACTAGAATTAAGAGGAATTGGGAAAGGCTTCCAGTAGATGGTGGGACCAGAAGGAAGCCATGAAGGCAGTAGGTGGAGATGACAAGAGAGAGTGTTCCAGGCATGGAGGGCAGTCATTGAAATGCAGAGAGTCAGGAGATGGAGCCTCATGGGACTGCAAGGAAGCCAGTAGCACTGGAGTGCAGAGTATGTGCCGGGAGTAAGGTATAAGAATACTGGGAAAGGGAGCAGGTAATGAAGGACTTTGAGTGAGAAACAGAAGATTTTATATTTGACCCTGCAAGTGTTGGTCATTGGAATTTATTGAGTAGGCGAGTGATATGGTCAGACCTGAGCTTCAGAAGTGACAGCTGAGGGAGGGTTTCAGAAAAACCTGTGAAGACTTGCATGAACTGATGCTGAGTGAAGTGAGCAGAACCAGGAGAACATTGTACACAATAACAGCCACATTGTGCGATAATCGACTTGGTTGGACTTAGGTCTTCTGAACAATGCAGTTATCTAAAATGATTCCAAAAGATCCATGATGGAAAATGCTATCCACCTCCAGAGAAAGAACTATGGAGTCTGAATGCAGAGGGAAGCACAACTGTTTTCTCTTTTTTTGTTGTTGTTTTTTGCTTTTTCTTTTTCTCTTTTGTTCTGATTCTTTTACAACATGACCAATGTGGAAATATGTTTAATATGATCATAAAAAAAAATGGGAGCTGAATGGAGGTTGGGCTGGAGGGGAAGAGTCTTGTGGTAGTCTGTTGCAGTAGTGTGGACATGAGGTAAATGAGAGCCTGCATCAGGGTAGTTTCAGTGTCAGAGGAGAGAAGGCACCTGCAAGATGTGAGATTAGGGGGAGGCAAAAAGACGGAACTCTCAGCAAATGGCCTCAATTTTTTTCCAGTAAAATATGAGTCAAGTTGAGAACAGCTGAGAGGGTGGGGGGAGGGGAAGCCATGGAAAATTTTAGGAGGGATGAAAAGGTTTGGAAAAGCTACTGTGGTCAGCGGGAGAGTGAGTTAATTAGGTATATACAAAAGGAGGGCCAAGTTAAAGTTATGGATTATAATTTTACAACATAACATAATGTATGTCATATAAATTTGTAGTGGACCCAGTCAGTGTGGTTTCATTATTTTCTTATTTTTTTGAGCAGCACGTATACAGGAGCAAAAGCAGGGAGTAGTAGGAATAATTCAAGGTTGGGCCTTGGCAGAGCCAGATCTGAGATATAATAGGGTCAAGGAGACTCAAGAAAAGAGGAGAGTAGAATTAAACTGATTCACCAAGAAGTCAAGATGGGGAAGGGAGGAAAGTGTAGCTAGTGTAAGGATGATAGCTTGGGAAAGAATGGAAGGGTCAAGGGGATGGAGGTCATGGCGTGGACAGAACAGGGTTGAAGACTGGAAGATCACAATAGAGGGTGATGAGATAAGGGAATTTCAGAGTTGGTCAACATGGAAGTGGTACATTTGTGGATGAAGGCTACATGTAGGATATGACTGTCTTTGTGTGTTGCTGAAATGGGTTGGAGTAATCATGTGAAATGAGCAAGGTTAGGACCTGTGAAATTGGGTGTTTGAAGGCATATCAGTATGTCTGTGGAAATTCCCTTGTATGAGGGCAGAAACTGAAGAGTAAAGAAAGACCATGAGCGGGCCTGAACTCATCAAGGAAAGAAGGGGAGTGTCATGGAGGCTGATTGACGGTAGCTACTAGAATTTTGATTGGACGGTAGAAGTGTATTGTGTGAACCTCAAAAAAGGAGAGGTTACTAAGTGATGACAGTAGCCAGAGATCCAGTCAGGGGAAGTGTCGTTTCCACCTTCACATTGTCTTTCATCCATGCCTTCTTTTCTCCACTCATATAGCCACCACCTTCATGTGGGCACTCATCACCTCTCACCCAGGCTATTGCCACAGCCTTTGAATTAGTCTTTCTACCTCAACGGTCTCCTCAATCCATTCCATTTTCTACTTAGCTGCCAAAGTGAATTTTCTAAAGTATAGGTCTGACTGTGTTTCCCCTCCCCTTACTCAATTCATTCTAATATAACTCCCTATTACTCCAGGATCAAATATAAAGTCCTCTGACAATTCATGCTTTTTATAACTATACGAAGTTCATTTCGCTTTGCGTCCGCTGTCCTGCCTGATTTCGACTCCCCAAATCAAGAAGCCCCCATGCCAGGTACCTCCTGGTATCCCCTTTTCTTCTCCTCCCCTCCCTCCCTTTCCTGCCTCCTTTTGGGTACTGTCGTCCTCCATTAGCTTGGAAACTCCCTGAGGGCAGGGATTGCTTTTCTTTTTATTAACTGTATCCCAGTACTTAGCACAGTGCCTGGCCCATAGTAGGCTCTTCATAGATGTTTATTGGATCGGGTTCGATTTATAGCCTGGTCACTTCCTATCTTTTCCCTTCTTTTTACACTTTCCTCCTCTACTTTATCATTCTTCTACACTGATCTATTTGTTCTTAACACACAATATTCTTCTTTGCTTTTGCACTGCCTCTCCTCCATTCTTGAAATGAATGCTCACCCTGCTCACCTCTGTCTCCTAGTTTCTTACATTTCCTTCAAGACCGCTCAGATCCCACCTAAGAATATAGGAGGCTTTTCTCTTTCTACTCAGCTGCTAGCAATACCTGCTTTTGCCTTTCTTTGTGTCTCTAGTGCTTACCCCAGGGTCTGGCATGTGGTAAGTGCTTAATAAATGTTTACTGACCACATGACTGCCTATTCACACATACCCCAGTGGTGCTCTTAAAATCTGGAGAGGCGTTTGTGTAAGACGTGAGTATCTGGAGATATGTTTTATGCATGTATATCTCTTCTCTCCTACATGCCTTTTTATGATGTGCCTACTCTGGGGTACATCCTTCTTGAATTGGAGTAAGCCTTCCCTGTTAGGGTGATCTATGATGATAAGGCCCTTCAAACCTAGGTTACCTTTCCAAAATGGCCCCTGTCTGAGACTCAGTCCCTTCAACTTCAGGCATAGGGTGTTGGGTAGAAAAACCTGAACAGAATGCCGGAGTGGAAGACCCTAGACAGTTACAAGTGAACGTGAGAGCTCTGGGCATTTAAGTGTGAGTATCTAGAATTGCGGGCAAGGGCACCCAACGAAAAGAATGTGGGAGTACTTGAAGGTAGGTCTTGAACTTTTGCCAGAGGTGAGCACTGAATCTATTTTTAGAAAACTTGGGGGAAGAAGATCGTATGGGGAATAGAGTTCTCTCATTTTGGAAAGGAGGAAGTTCTCTGTCACACTGGGATGTGGACAGAAATAGGATCATCAGGTAGGGCCAGAAGGAGAAGGAGCCCAGTGAGCCTGGGGAGATTCTAGCAGGCACAGTAAGTCTGGACAGGCCTCAAGTGGGGTTCAGAGACATTAGTGAAGGCCTGAAGAAGCAGGTAGAAGTGGACTAGGCAAAGTCAGAGTGAGTGAAGAACAGCTATGGAAGCTAAGTCTCTCTCAAGATGAGTTGTGACCCTAGGGAAGAGACTGTGGGCTCTGTGCCCCATTTTATGTTGGCTGCTGGGCATGGGTGAACCTTGGCCCAAAAGTGTTAATTGGAGCCAGCAGGAGGTCAAAATCATACAGGAAAATTTTGCTCCAGACTGGGGCAGGAGCAGAGGTTTGGAGATCGTAGGTGGGGTCACAGCCCACCATTATCTCTTTACCTCTCCAGCTTTGGGAAGCACAACTGGGGTGCATGTGAACATTGTGTACTGTCCGTAAATGGCAGTGATAACACCTGGTACCCATAAAAGTGCCCTGACGCAAATAAGCAGTGGGCATAGCCAATAAATACAGGCAATAAATAGGAGTTAAAATGGAGCCTGGAGCCTGATGGTATGAATTGCATTTTTATTCTTCAAGTGGCTATGCCCTCCTTGGGAAGTGAGAGAAGCCCGGAGCACATCTGATCAGAGCTGGCTTTACCACCTGCTGGATGCTGTCAAACACCCACCAGCAGTCCTGGGAGGGGCTGAGACTGGGTGAAATTGCTTTTTGGCAAATTGTTTCCCCATTACCTTTCTTTTTCCTTTGGGGTCAAGCTCATTTCCAAATTGCACTGAGGGCCTCATCATCCAAAAGTCAGAGCAGGCAGCTTGTAAAAGCCCCGGCCGGCCAGAGCCTGAAGCGGCTAGCCGAGTAGAGTCCGTGCTCCCTCTTTGAATCTTTAAAGTAAGTTTTCATTAATTTTAACATACAGAGAAGGGAAGTAACCCCTGGCTTACAAATAATGGCAACAGTTTTATGGAAACACCTAAAAATCACCAGAGGCATGTAATAAGAAAGTTCTCAATCTCCAGGTGCAAAAGCATGCAAGCAATCGCTTGTTGGGCAGGACCTTGTCGGTTTTTTATTACAACGCATTATTGGGTAATAGTTTTAAAATTATTTATAGAATGAAATCCAGGCTGTACTGAGAATACCATCATTTAATATGTTGTCTGTGATTCTCATTAGCCTCTTTAGCCTAAGGGTTATGAAGAGAACAAAGGGTTTGGCTAGATTTTGAAGACTGAGCACTATATAAAAATTTTGTCAAGGGACTTGTTGACCTTATGTAAAGTTAGCTCTTTGAGAGGCTTTCCATATTATAGTCGCCTTCCCGATGGTGTTTACGTAAACCTAGCAACAGTGCACTCTGTTTAAAGGTAGGAGGGCCTGTGATCTTGTTCACCAAGGACTGACAGCCCAGCATGGACAGTACTTGGCCTGAATCAACAAGTTATAAAAGGAGGAGACCTTTTTCTAGGTCTATATTTCACTAAATTATACAGCATTCACGTGTGCGTGTATAAAAGCACACAATGGGAGTGAGCATGGGATCTTCATGCTCTTTTTGCATAGCCAGCTCTAGTTTCTCTGTTTAAAATTACCCCTCTTGAACTCCCTATGATCGGACTGAGTAACATGGCTGCCTTCAGCTCAGGGAGTGGGCTTCTGGAGGGCTCAGACTCTAAGGAAAAGACCATCCAGGGCTGTGCTGGAGCCAGCTTACACCAGCTCTCATGTTAAAAATGCAGATTAAATTGAAAGGTGTATAAATATTTTTGGTCAGAGAATCAGTTGTTAAAACATTTACCAGCCTACCCCATGCCCCTCCAGATTTCAGGATGGATATCCTCTTTCACTAGGGGCACAAGCCTAGCAGTTAGGACCCAGAATATATCTTTGGTTCGTTAAGTGTTTGCCTGGAAAATTTTTTTTTAAAAATTGGTGAAATAAAACCAGCCAACATTTTTTTGTTTACGTGTTTTATCCAATGTGGTGCTAGGTACAATGGGGACTCAAAAAAAGTGTAAGACATAATCACTGAACTCAAAAAATTTTAAACTTATATTGAGGGAAAAAAAACCAAATAATAAAATTTACTTGTGAATTGGAAAATATGGCAGGTTTCTTTCTAGGGCTGCTGTGAGTGCAAGCCTTTCTAGAGCACATTTGGTCACTTAAGATAGGGGTTCTCAGTTTTTGTGTGTGTCATGAACCCCTTTGACAGTCTGACGAAATTTATAAATCCCATCTCAGAAAATAATGTTTTACAAATACATAAAATATATTAGATTAAAAAGGAAACCAAAAACCATCAAAATATTTTTTTTAAAAAATCCAAGTTCGCAGATCTCAGGGTAAGAATCCCTGACTTAAAGTCTACCATTGTGCATCTGGGAATAATCAGAGAGGATATGGGTACAATCTCTGGAAAGTAGAGGCAGGGCTTGCCTAAGACTCCCCTCAGTGTTCTTTCCGGAAGAGGCATCTCCTACTTGGTTGGTCACAAGCCAGAATGGTAAAACTTTTGATTACCATATCATAGAACAAAAGTGGAACAAAGCATAACAGAGAACAAAATTTAAGGGACTTGGCTATGAAAGAGATTCTGGGCAGGGAACGACTTCGCCTTATGACTTAAAAAAGTAGGACCACCTAAGCTCTGTCAGGCCATTCTACCCTTTATCTGCTGTTGAAGAATCTACTCTGGGAGGTGTCCTCCTGTCCCTCTACTACTAAGTCTTGGTCTTTGAATGAATGCAAGACTGCTCTACGTGATATTTTATGTATCTAGATAACTTGTTTATTCAGAAGAGAAGTAATCTGTTCACCAGCCTGTAATAGATCAGTTAAAATGTATTAATAGCAAGATAATTGTGATTGATAGATATAGGAATGTTTGCAAGACCAAAATGTTGGGCAAAATCACAGACACAGTCAACAGAATACTACTGCTGTCCTTGACATGGGAAAGTGGGGGTGCCCACAGTATAAACCTATTTGAAACATGGAAGAGATTATTAAAGCCAAAGAAAGAGAGGAGATGATTCTCTCTCTCACTGTGTCTCTCTGTGTCTCTGATTCTTCTCTCTCCTTTTTTGGAGACCCACTAGGGCCCTGGAACTATACTTACAGGTTCTTTTCTCTTTGTAAATTCAGTTGTTTCAGTATCCCCACCTCAAACAGCAGCAGCAACCACAACAACAACAATGAAAAGTTTTCTTCCCAAGTAATTCCTCAGGGATTCTGAGAAAGGTGTATTTCTTACTCTGTTCTATTTTCTTGGGAATACTTTGCTTGCAAGTGACATTCACCAGTTCTTTACCCACTTTTTTATCTGAGGGTGTATATATGTGTGTGTGTGTATGTGTGTATGTGTGTGTGTATATGTGTATGTCTATATCTATATCTATATCTATATCTATATCTATATCTATATCTATATCTATATCTATATCTATATCTATATCTATATCTATATCATCTATATCTATATCTATATCTATAAATTGTATGTATTACCCCATCTCCATCCATTTTTCCCCTGGGGCATGTTCTTTCTCTCTGTGAATAACACATTGTCCCAATTAATGTTAGGATTTATTAGCGTTAAGTCTTTTATGTAAAATAGTTGTCTGGTTAAGGGAATTTCCCTGTATTTTATGAACAAGTATTTATATATTTTGTCTTTGCACTAAAATTTCTTAAAAGAAACCTATATATGTACCCTAATTCTCTATGTTCAATTAATGCATTTTAAGACTTCTCCCTGAAACACCAGTCCATCCTTTTGACCCCTGTATTCTTCTGATTATGCTAGACAGCTACGAATTAGATAATATCACAGTCTTACTCAAAGAGCAATGGGGAGACATGTGGTGAACATGAAGAGGCTGAAGCATATCATGAGCAGTGAATGGTGTGCAAGAAGCAGTGTAATTATAGGCAGAGATTCATTTGACCAGAGAAGGAAGGAGTAACAGACCAGCTAGTCTTAGGCTTCATTGATACCCCATAGCATGTTGAGAAACCTAGAGGGAGGTTCCAATATGTTGAGTGGACCCCTTGTGGAAGATTGAGGGGGATCATATGAATAAGAGACACATAGAAAGGAAGAGAAGTCATTTAAATTTCTCATGCTTCATTTTTTTCTTACTTTGTAAAATGGTGATTAAAAAATGCTGGTAGGGGCAGCTAGGTGGTGCAGTAGATAGAGCTCCAGCCTTGGAGTCAGGAGGATCTGAGTTCAAGTTTGGCCTCAGACACATGACACTCACTAGCTATGTGACCCTGGGCAAGTCACTTAACCCCGAAGGTCTCACCAAAAAGCAAAAAAAAAAATTGTTGGAACTGCCAGCATTAGAACTTATAGTACTAGCTGGCTTTTGGAGCAGCTAAGTGGCTTGGTGGATAGAGTCCTGGGTCTGGGTTCATCTTCCTGAGTTTAGATCTTATCTCAGACACTTACTAGTTATGTCACCCTGGGCAAGTCACTTAACCCTGTTGTCCTTAGTTTCCTCATCTGTAAAATGAGGTGGAGAAGGAAATGGCAAACCACTCTAGTGTCTTTGCCAAGAAAACCCCAAAAGAGGTTTGGACATGTCTGAAAACAACTAACACGACAACAGCTGACTTTTATATAACACTTAAAAGTAAGTGAAACATAGGTTTATAGGAATTAGAAATAGAAGAGATCTTAGAAATTGCTTAGTCCAACCTCCTAATTTTATGCTTCAAAGTTTTCTAAATATTGGGCATATATTAGCATTTATATAGTACTTCAAGGTTTGCAGAACACTTTACAAATATTATCTTGTTTGAGCCTTGCAACAGCCCTCAGAGATAGGTGCTGTTATTACCCCCATTTTACAGATGAGGAAATGGAGGCTGGCAGTGACTTGCCCACATTCCCACGTCTATGTAGTTAAATGTCTGAGGCTGGATTTGAACACAGGTCTTCCTGTCTCCGGGTCCAGTGCTGTATCCACTGAGCCACTTAGCTGCCTCCATTACCTTATTTGATCCTAATAACGTACCTGTGAGGAAGGTATTACAGATTTTACCCTCATTTTACAGATAAGGAACTTGTGACACAATGTAGTTAAGTAAATTACCCGTGATTTCACAACTATTAAATGTCAGATGGAGGATTTCAATCCCAGTCTCTCTGGACACCAAGTCCAGATCTTTTTCACTACTGCACCATATTTCCCCCAGTTTATGTCCTTTGCAAAGAGGTTCATTAATAACATACATACAAGAAGCAAACAGCGAACAATGAATTATAGTTTGTAGAATCATAGAATCTTGGCATTTGGAGGGACCTCAAGTGTGGTCTGGACCAATTCTTATGTAATGTTAAGTGCTTGGGCTATTTCTGAAATAAGTTTGGGGTGAAATGTCATTTTTTTCTCCTCTTCCTACAGTCTGACATTTTATTATGTATCCTCTAGAAATAGCCTATGAAAAGCTGATTGATGGAATTGTTTTAAAAATGTAGGATCGTATGGACAGGTAAACAAACATGATTCATTGGAGAACAAAGGGGGAAAAAGATGCTTGGGGGAATGGGACTTGTTTTATAGGAATAATAAAACTTTGAATAATTGGTAGAAAAGAACTGTGCTTTAACCTCACACAGTGAATGGGTTTATTATTCCTGCTCCAGCCCCAGATCTATAATCCCATGATCTGGCCCCTCCATCTGAAGCTGCTGCTCTCCAGTTTGACCTGTAAGTAATGTCTCTGCTTCTCATGAGATAAAGCATCAGATTCATGCCTTTGACTCTTCTCCCGTGTTCTATTCAGAATCTTTTGTTTATATTCTGGGATGGGTGATGGAGTAGCTTGGAGTAAATCATTCTCCAAAACTGACACGTAAAGACTTAGCTCATAGGATCATAGCCAGAAGGGACCCGAGTGGTCCTTTCGTCCATTTCCCTCACTTTACACATAAGGAAAGGCAGGCACAAAATGATTAAGGAATTTGCCTAAGCATTCGCAGGCAGCGATACAAAGCTGGAATTTAAACAAAGATGGATATTTTAGTTTTAATGGTGACTCAGGGCATCTAAAGACAAAAAGTGTCAAGGTCTCGTGACCTCTGACCGCCAGGGTCCCATGACCTCTGACTGCCAAGATCCCATGACCTTTGTTAGAGGCATGCCTGAGCAAATAAGGAAGGGCTTAGAAGGTGTTGTTCAGGATATAGTTGTTGACATTGTGACAAAGTAACACAGTCCATTGGTATAGTCAGTAACCAAGATGTCAAGCATAACCCCATGCATAGGGACTTTCCCCAGGGATCTACAGAATGCATGGGAACACAGAGACCAAGGGAAACTCACCTCAATGACAAGAATCCCTAGAGCATTACAACTTTGGTAAAAAAAATAAAATAAAAAGAGGTTGCCTTTGATTCCTTTATCTTCCTCCTTCCAAAACACATTTTGACCACCATAAAATAATGGGTCAGGGCTCTTACTGCTTCTGCGCTATGTTTACAGGTGCTATAAGAGGAGCAAGGCTGGTGTCCTTATAGGATGTTAGTACCAGGTGCTGGCTTCTTACTGTACAGATTGATTGCCTTGCCTTCCAGATTGTGGAAACAAAGAAAATTCCAAGATAAGGGGTTCACTGCAGTGTCCAGCTGTGCTAGGTCCCAAAGAGCCAATGGCTTCTTCTTTCATCATCTGGGAGGCCCAAAGTTCTGGTTTGGGACAGCATGATACAGTAGACAAATCACTAAATTGAACATCAGGAGGTAAAACTTCAGGTGGTCCTGCCACCAGCTTGCTCTGGGACTTTGGCTGACTCACTTCATTTCATAGTCCCCAATAAAGGGGTCAGATTAAATCATTTTTAGGTTTTCTTCCTATTCTATAATAATAGTTGGCATTTTATATTATTCTCTAAGACAAATACAAAGCACTTTATCTTTCATCTTCATTTGATCCTAATAATAGCCCTCTAGGATGGGTAATGTTATCCCCATTTAATGGCTGAAGAAATTGAGGCCCAGAGGGCACTTTCCATATGGCTCTCACACAGATAGCAAATAGCCCAGTTGGGATTTGAACTCAGGTTTTGAGTCAGTGTCTTAGGGTCACAGTAGAATAGAGTCCTACTCTACCATAGCTGCCTCCCTTCTTGGATACTTTGACTCTATGAGTAGGAGAGAGAGGTTCACAATGGTGGCCATATAAATGAGGGTGGTGGGGAGCCAGGCATGAAGGAGTTTTCTAAAACAATTAAGACATCTGTACTCCAACTAAGAGATGACAGAAGACACACAGGGGAAGATGGTTACAATTATTTTTCAGGGCACCCATCCTATGCTTTGCCTTTCAATGTCCTCCACACTGTTCCCTGGCCAGCTGGTTTATAAAGTGCAGGCCCCAGAAGTGATGTGATGGGAGGAAAGTCTTGTAGATTACTGAGGGCTTTCAGTGAGTCAGACCCACTTTGAAAAATCCAGCCTTGTATTAAAGGCAGACCTTGAGGCTGGACAGGAGACAGTAGGTCTGGGATTAGAGAAAGAAAGCTGAGATTACTTCTCATTGTTCTTACAATGCATATATTGGGTTTAGAAGGAACCTTAGAGGTCATCTAGTGATTAGTCTAAGCCCTCATTTGACAGGTAGGGAAACTAAGACCAGAGCACTGAAGGCAGTTGCCCAAGGTCACACAGATGACTAGCCGAGGAACAAGGACTTCACCTTAGGTCTCTTGACTCCCCAGTTCAGCGCCTGATCTATCCCAGCTCTGTTAGACCTTGTAGCAAAATCTCAAGGCCCCAAAGGAAAGAGAAAGGATGATGAATGGAGACTGTTTGGGTTTGTGCGGCACCAATTCAGTTTAACTCAACAAACATTTCATCGAGTACCTTCTATATCCCAAAGACCTCAAGGCACTGAGTGTCAGCCAATGTTATCATTATCATCCCCATCAGCATTATCAACGGACATTATAGTCATTCTAGAAGAACACTGTTTGTGACATTGAAAGAGTTACAAGACAAAGGCCCTGTCCTTAAGGGACCTACCATTGATTTAAACTGTAAACTCTAGGAGGGCAGGGACTAATTTTTATTTTTCTTTCTCTCTCCCAGAACATCTATCCCAGCACATTCTTTGAAGGCAGTTAATAAATACTGTTGAATTGAGAGAAAGGTCATAGACATAAAAGGATAATTAACAATATAAGGCAAATGAGTTAATGTATATGTAAAGCATTTTGCAGCCTTAAGATGGTGTCTAAATGTGAGGTGTTCTATTTCTATTATTATAATATTGTGACTTGGCACGGTAGATATAGAGGTAGCCTCAGAGTCAGGAAGAACTGGGTTCAAATTCCATCCCTGACGCATACTTTCTGTCTGACTTTGACCTTGAACAAATCACTTAAACTCTTAGCTCAATAGGGTGTTTTAAGACTGTAAATTGCAGAGCAATTGCTGATTTTCCCTAGCAGTGAGTTTCTGTGCTAAGAGAGTTCCTTATACTGGAGAAATTATAGATCTGTTCCTAACTCTTTTCTATCCTGCCCATGTAGAGTAGAAGTCAGAATACTAGGTTTGGAGCGAGAAGACTTTGGTTCAAATCTCAGTTCTGCCCTCTGTGACTTTGGCAAGTCACTTAACCTCTCTGTGACTCAGTTTCCTTATTTGTGTAATGAGGGGATTGGACCATCTGTCTTTTAAGGCCCTTTCCATCTTTAATGCTGTGAATGTATTCGAAATGTCCAGTGGGTGGGGTAGAGAAGTCATTATGACAGGGATTTAGAGAAGGGAACAATGCATTTAGGATTATCTGTTCTTCACTGGTGAAAACTGGACAGTAGGACTGGATGTCCATCATGCTGGGCAATGTTTCACTCCAGCTCACCTCCTCTGGTTGAAGAACACTGCTCATTTCAGAATTCCCTGAGAAAGGAGTTGAGTTATCAGAAGAAAGACATTTGTGTGCACCTGTGTGTGCGAGAGAATTTTGTGTGTGTGTGTGTGTGTGTGTGTGTGTGTGCGCGTGCATACCAGCTTTTGGGCTCCAAAAGCAATTTCTAAAAAGCAAATTACCTAGAACGAAGACCTGAAAGATACCTTTTATCCCAAAAGTTAATTTTTCCTTCAAGAATGCTCACTAAGAGAGAATTTTTCCAAAATGGAGTCTCTATTTCCCCTTCCTTAGACTCCTTCCTGATTAGTTGTTTATATCTACTAAATACTGATGCATTTTCAGAAATGTCTCCTCCCTATTTCCTGTCTTTGAGTCTAACATTACCTGTCTAGTATTGTAATGTGCCTTGAACAAGTATGCTTCTATCTTCTCATTATTTTGTTTCTACTTGCCCTTTTTAATTTCCCAGAAGTCCTCACCTTTTTATTCAACTTCCTTACAGTTGCCGTGGTAAAAACAGAGTCATCCAGATATTCTCTTCCTAGAGTCATGTGGAAAGAGGAGCCATGTTCAGCCTTGTCTGGGAGATACAGTTCCTCAGTGGGACATGCTCTAAAATGGCACATGTCTTTATTCCTCCTACATTCCATCAAGAAAATTACTGTTTGGGACAAAGCCCTCTGCCTTCTGGCAAGTCTGCCATTGTTTCGGAAGAATAAACAGAGCTGCTGGGTGGGAGGCCCAAGCACCTTGCTCCTCTTACCCTGTGCTAGACAGCTGAAAGGTTTTCAGTTGTTCTGTCACTTTTAAAAAATTATCCATCTTACTATCTATCCATCTATCTGTTCTTTTATCTCTTTATCTATCCATCTATCCTATTTTTCTCTATCTCTGTTCATCTATCCATCCATCTACCCTATCTCTCTATATATCTATGTCTGTCTATTCTTTTATCTGTCTATCTATCATGTGTCTATTTATCCATCTATCTCTCTGTATGTCTGTCTATCCTATCTATCTATCCTATCCTACCTATCTATCCATTTATCTATTCTTTTATCTATCTATTCATCTATCCTATTTTTCTCTATCTCTATTCATCTGTCCATTTACCCTATCTCTATGCTGATTTATGTTTGTCTGTCCTTTTATCTGTCCATCTTTCCATCCATCATCTATCTATCTGTCTGTCTGTCTGTCTGTCTATCTATCTATCTATCTATCTTCTCTTTGAAAAAGGACTTGGTAACCACATGTTGTTTGTTGACTATTCAAACAGAGTCTGAGACTTGTAAACTTCTATTAATGTGAATCTGTGTCAAATGCCAAAAGAAAGTGTTTAAGGCTGGGTGGCAAGAGCAAGGAGGGAGGTTTCAAGTCTTACCTTCCAAAATATAGTGGCTGGTGAGCAAGGTCAAGTCATTTAACGCCTAAGTGTCTCAAACAATGCTCTGAGAACTTAAGTTACAATGAAGTCATTGAGCTGCATCAGCGGAGTGTGCTTCCACACCAGGAGTTCCCACACTAGTGAAAACATGTTTCTGTAATAGCGCTGATTTCTACATGGAACAAAGGATCCAAAAAATTCCTTCCTGGAATGCTGAACGTATGCTCCCTTTTTCTTTCTTGATTCTAGTCCCCAAACTAAAATGCTGTCTTTCCAAATTGTATTGCCTGGCTTTCTTAGGAGTTCTCCCTTCACTCCAGGCCTCTTGCTACACCCATTATTTTTTACTCCCCTTTCTTTCCAATCTGACTATGCATGCTTTTGTTTTCTTCCTTTGCCTTTCCACTTTTTACTCTCTGTCATATCTTTCCCTCCCCCTAGTTAATAAAAGTAACACCACAGTGAATTTATAATCATGCTTTTTATACTTCCAAAGCACCTTCCCCTTCAGATGTTTAATTTATACTCATCACAAATGGCAGGTTATGTCATCTTCACATTTGACACCAGTAGAAACTGAGGCCCCAAGAGGTTAAAGGTCACACAACAAGGCAGAGTCATGGCTAGATTCTGAACCTGGATGTCCTGATTTGTAGCCCTGGTCCTAGCAGATCTGTAGCACAGATCAGAGAAAAGGCCATTGCTGGAATGGACCTCTGTGGGCATCTTGGCTGGCCCCTTTGTTTTACAGAGGAGAAAACAGAGGGTCAGAGAAGTTAAGCAGCTTGCCCAGGGTCACACAGGTGGTGATTGGCAGGGCCAGACTTTGAACCCAGGTCCTTTGACTAAAAATCAAGTAGTCTTTCTGCTCTGCCTTTGCTATCATTATTTCCCCTACACTGCCTCAGTCACTTTTATTTCCACCACCCCTCACTGCATCTGCTCATATCACTGAATTTTATTCCCAGCCATTGTGACTCCCCTAAATATTTGAATGCATTGAGAGAATTGAAATGAGTATCCTCAATGAAATAACTTGGGGCGAGTAGATGTCTGCACAGGGAATATTCTTTGTGTTTGAAACAAAATTCCACTTGTTACAGTCAATGAAGTCAATGGTTCAGTTAATAAGGCCCCTAATGGTACAATTCAACTCAGCACCAATGATGGATACGATTAAAATCAGGAACTAGATATAATGACAGGACATGTAAAAATCAGTGCTGTTCTGAATATATTCAGGCTAGGAAGTTGGTGGGTGAGGAAAAACCACTCTGAAAGTGTTTGGCATTATGGGCTCCCATCCTTTACATCCAAGGCTCCTGGCCATCCTGTAATTTTCTCTATCCCACTCGCAACCACTGAGCTTTTGCCATTGGTCATAGGGAGGTAGGTCTCTGCACCAATGGGTTTGCTCATATGTAAATAAATGGTCTGTGTAGGCTGCTGGGATTGGGCAGGACTTCTGTGTTTTTATTTATCTTTAGTGAAGGGGGGGAAAATCCTCAATCTTTCTCTTTCTCAAAAAAATAAGAGAGAATTCCTTCAAGAATGGTACTCCTCTACAGAATGTTGGAATTTTTTCCCTGGTTTTATTCTGCTGAGACAGACTCACTGGTACAGGACCCTGATGTAGGCCAAGTGGAAACACACCAAAGTGATTTAATAGAAAAAGGTAATTCCTATTCAAACTGAATGGTCTCTTATTCATTTCCTCGGATTATCATCAAATTTATGTCACCAGCAAAAGAGCTTTATTGAGTTTCACAGAGATATTCCTTTTGCTTTCATTGTCATTAGTTGGCACACTGACATTTTCATATGTGTCTCAGCTAATGCCTCAAAATTACTCCATCTACAAATGTAACAATTGAACAGATAATTTTAATAAGATTCAGCTTGACTTCAGACTGCACTCCTTCCTTTCTTTATAGAATGCAAATTGTAACCTGTTTTTAAAGGCGTGCAATGCAGTGAACTTTAATGGGATTTGACAACATCATATTAAGCACAACAAGTACGCATAATGTACCGAAAAATTGGACGTGAAATTGGAAACATAGCTGAGAACAAAGTAAATTTACATGGTTTGGTAGTTTGAATGTCTGATATCATATTCTCTCATGCAAGCTCCATAAAAAGCAAAGGATTTAACAATGGATATCAGCAGAAAGTGCTTTTAAAGTTAAAACTGATGGATGGCTTGTCAAAAAAAATAATTGCATTGGTTGGAAAGTCGGGATGCGTGCTGAGGGGGAGAGAACAGGATATACAGAGAGGATGATGGGAAGTGACAGTGGTCTGTCAAGAAGGACTGGCTGCCCAGAGAAGTGTGAAGCCAGAGCTATAAGGTGGCAGAGTAGAACAGGCTGTCAGAGCGGGAAAGTGGCTTTAATACCCTGAAAAGCAAAGAAATCCGCCTGTCAGCTTTGCTCAGCCGTGCTGAAAGAGGAAGAGAACATGGCATAAAGTTAGAGACATTAAAAGGGGTGGGGGGAAGAAGAGAGGCCCTGGAAAGCACAGCAGAGTGGGAAGGAGGAGAAGGCTTTGTGTGTATGTGTGTGTGTGTGTGTGTGTGTGTGTGTAAGGGGGGGAACAGTGAGGGGCTCTGGTCATACTCTTTTTTCCCAAAGACCAATGCATGGAACTTTCTGCATTTGAAGGACATGATTATTTAAGAGAAAGGCCTCAATGTGTGGCAATGACTGTCTGCCACTGTAGCTGAATGCTTGCTTCAAAGCCTACCTAGGGATGGATACCACAGGATATTTCTGGCATATTTAAATTGATAGCTCCATCCCATGAGCTCTTTTTCCCGTAGGGCTGTGCTCTTCTCTCTCCACACCCTCCTCCATGAAGTCATCTTAGGTGGGGCTTATCAGCTGCCAAAGTGTTCCCCTTTTAGAATGGGTAACAGAATTATTATTAAAATGTAATCATTAGTTGATTTTTTCCATAAATGTTTTTTGCTCTATCGGCATTGAGTTTTTTTTTTCAAATAATTTATTATTCTTTCTTAATATACTCATGGCAGCAGGGTTAATATGGTCATCCTGCAGGGATCTGGTTAGTAATGAACATTTTTATATCAGGCCTTGTTGAAAGTGCCTCCCAAACGCACAGCCTCTCGTTATGATTTAATTGCCCCAATAGCCCAGGACTGTCGCTGTCTGGGAGAAGTTGCAGTGTGGTGATTTATTGTGTTAAAAAAAATCCTTAGTGCATCTGACTTAGAAAAAGAAAGAAGTGTGGATGTCACACCCCTTCCTGGTACCTGCTGTTTAGACCCATCAACTTAAAAATGTGAATTTGAATTTCGATGGGGAGAGGAAGGTATGGATGAGGAGAGAGCTATTTGGCTTCCAAGGAAATAACTTGAAGATAATTGTGTGTGTGTTTGTGTGTGTGTGTGTGTGTGTGTGTGTGTGTGTGTGTGTGTGTGTGTGTGTATGGGTGTATATTGGCACCCAAAAGCCATTTGCTTATAGGTGTGCTCATTTATCCCTACATGTCATACTAGCAGAGTGAACTTCCGTAAACAGTATGTTGCTCTAGGAAGGGTTTCACCTGGATGTTGGCTGTCAAGGGAAGAAGTCTCTACGTCCTAAGGTGATGCCTCTCTGGTAGCTAGCATTACCAGTATCAGGGTGGAGAGGGTCTTGAAACACTCCAGGAAAGGAATGTCATCAAAAGAGAACCATAGAATTTGAGACTAGAAGGGATATGAGAGATCACCAGTGAACCCCTCCTAACTCATTTTACAAAGGAGGAAACTTAAGCCTGGGAAGGGGAAGAGAATTCCCCAAGGTCTCAGAGTAGCTAATGATAGAGTTTCATTGAAGCACGCTACTTCCCATGTCATACTGCCCTATAGGAAGGAAGAAAACAAGCATTTATTAAGTACTTACTATGTGCTAAGCATTTTATAACTATTCCCTCATTTGAGCTACAGCTGTAGAGCCTCAGCTTTCTAGCTGTGTGACCCAGGGAAAATCATTTCACCTCTTTCTCTCTCAGTTCCATTATCTGTGAAATGGGAATAATAGTAGCACTTGCTCCATAGACCTAAGTGAGATAATGTATAAGAAAGGATGGTGTCAATTATTGTTATGCTTATCTCATGTTACTCTCATTTCATTATTTTTGGAGAAGGTTCAAATACAAATAGTGATTTCCATTCAGTTGTTTTAACATTGTGTTAAATTCTCTCAACAGCTCTGTAAGCTACATGTGGTGAGGGTTAGTGATTCCAGTTTGACAGAAGAGGAGAATGAGTCACAAGGCCTCCCAAGCCAGAAGGTCCCTCTCTCCTTTCAGAAATGGGGAAGCATTTATTTAGGCAAATCACGCAGCACATAAGCTATATCGCCAGGTGTTGTGGTGATTTGTGGGTAAATCATCAGTGAGTCAGCAACGGGTATTTTACCAAGCACTTACTATGTGCCTGCTCTGAACTAAATACTGCTAATGTAAATACAAGCAAAAAGAAACACTGTCCCTGTCCTGAAAGTGCTTACCTTCTAATAGTGGAAGACAAAGCATAAAAGGAAACAGAAAAGGAAGAGGCAAGTGGGCAGGTAGCCAGGGTGGGAATGAAGTAGAACAGTAGATTGTAGCCTGCTGAGAAATGAAGAGATGGCTAGGCTGAGTGCCCTCCTTAAATCTCCCCTATGGTTTTGTGTGGATAGAGTGCCAGGCCTGAAGTCAGGAAGACTCATCTTGGTGATTTCAAGTCTGGCCTCAGACACTTACTAGCTGTGTGACCCTGGGCAAGTCACTTAACCCTGTTTGCCTCAATTTCCTCATCTGTAAAATGAGCTGGAGAAGAAAAAGGCAAACCATTTAATTCTCTTCCCAGCTGGGGTCAAGGAGAGTTGGACATGGCTGAACAACAGCAAGGGTTTTGTTATCCCTCTTCAACAATTTAACAGTGTTTATTAAGTATATCCTCAAAACTTGGCATGCTAAGATAAAAGTGAAACTACTCCTTCCATGGGCGTGCATTCTCTTGGAAGGATCTTATGGATTCAGAGAAATAAAACAGTATATAGAAAGTGAAGGGGGTAAAGTCGACATAAGACAGCGGTCTCTCCAAGAGCACTAGACCATAGGGGTGATGGAAGAAGGGCTTCATGGAGGAATGTAGACTTCTCTTGGTCACCCTCTCTTCTCATCATAAGGCTTTGCACTTAAGTGGGGCTTAGTAAGTGCTCTTTGAGTAAACGGTAAGTAAACAATTAGTGGCAGAGCAAGTGACTAGTACTTCGGGTGTCCTGACTCTCACTCAGAAATATATTGAACATGGCATAAATGAGGCTTTAGCTCTGGGTGCTGACACCTTGGTAAAGGAGGGTGCACTTCCTCCCCAGGACCATTTTCTTCTTCTATATAGTGACCACTATTCCTATACCTTGTCTCTGCATCCCCAGGTATACCAAACTATACCAAGCATCAGATCACCTGTCCCCCCACTTCTGTGCCTGTTCCAGCCTCTGCCTGAATGACTTTGCCTGTGGTGGACCCAATGTCCGTGTTGTCCTCCCACAACCCCCAAATGAATCTGTCCCAAAGGATGGTTGTTATAGCTTGTTAAAGCTTTGTTCCCACCATCTCCACTCTTCTTCCTTTTTCTCTCCCTCCCTCCCTCGTCTCTGGCTTTCTCTCTGTCTGTCTTATCTGTCAGTCTGTAACACACACACACACACACACACACACACACACACACACGGCATAAAATGAAACACTCTTCTTAGTTGATGGACAAAGGTTGCAATTTTGCATTGTCCCACTTCCCCTGGATCTTTATAGAGGCACTTACTTAAAGATTACAGTGGCATGACACTGTGCTTAAGCACCTGCTAATGTTTTCATTAGAAATCCCTGTTTTCATAGGCTTGTAACTTTGCTGTAAACAGGCAATGGCTTTTAACTCAGCACGTAGTTTCCCTGCTCCAGCAGCCTTTTAGCCAGGCCCCACCCCCCAGGAAAACAAATTGGGCCTTCCTGGAGCTTAACAATAGTCAAAAAACACCCCCGCTTCAAAAAACCCCATAAAAATCCCTTGTTTTGATTTGCTTAAATGTTATTTCCCAGCTCTTCATGCAGTCCTTTGGACTGATGGAAATCCAGGAATTCAAAAGGAACCACCAGTGCTCCAGTTATGAATTTTGAGACTCCAGGCCAGCTGCGAAGGGGAGGTGGGGTCAGGTAAACAAGGGTCATTTCTGAAAGAACAAGTGCTATCGCTGCATCTGCCAGACTCTCAGCTCCTGTAATTCTCCCTCCACCCCTTCCTTCTCTGTCTTTGTCTCTGTCTCTGTCTCTGTCTCTGTTTCTCTTTCTCTCCCCCTCCCCACCCCCCCATTCCAGTTGCTATTTCCTGTTGGTTTGTGATCTTAAGATAACCAATAAGAAAATTCAGTGTACCCCCCCCAATTTACTTGTTTCAGTGACATCATTCCCATTTCGTTGCATTTTGAACATAATCATTCCGTTCAGTCCAAGTCAGTAGGCATTTATTAAGTGTCTGTTGTGTGATAGGCTGGCCAGCCCGGCCGGGGAGATGGAGCTGGCCTGTCCGGAAGACTTGTGTTCAAGCCTGTCCTCGGACAGGTACTGACTGGGTGATCCTGGCTGAGTCATTTAGTCCCCAAACCCAGGTAACTTTCCAAGACTAAGTAGCAGAGATGTTAGTTACTCATTTGCTTTAGTAGAAGAAGTTTCTTACACCTATGAAACCACAGATCTGAACCTCTCTACTGCCCATTACCCCTAGGCTAGGCTAGGTATACAAAGGCAAAAACTAAATAGACCTTGCCTTTTGAGAATTTTATATTCTACATGGTGGAGGACCAACTAAATAGCCAGTGAAGCTCCTTTCAACTCTGTGGCTTAGCACAGGTGGTAGGCCAGGAGTCATTCATTCATTCATTCATTCATTCATTCATTCATTCAGTAAACATTTACCAAGATCCTACTATGTGCACATGGTGCTAAGACATTCCCTTAGCTCTGGGAATTATGGATTGTAAGAGGTTGTGTGGGAGTGTGGGTATGAAGTGGGAGAGATCTAGATGGCTGATGGAAGCTGGAGTGGTTTCCCTGCCTTGGGCTACTGGGAGAAGAACCATCTCCCAAGCTCCTAACTCACTGGAGAGGAATCCTTGTAGCTTTTGAGGTTGGAATGGGTTCCTATTCTTGGAGGGGAGGGGATCAGATAATACATGCTTTGGAGGAGTTTTTGTAGACAAAGCTCCCTGGTTATGATTTGTGAGTAGGGCTAAGAGTGGGATCATAGGGGGATGGATGGAGATAGCGGGGGAGATTTCTTTTGGCTCCTTTACATATACATATCAAGAAGATTGCTGTTGGTTACCCAGGAATCTATTGCTTGGGCAAAAATGGGGTTGCTTGATACAATTTAAAAGGCCGGCAGCAGCATTTTATCCTTTCCACCAGAAAATAACCCCTTACTCCAGTGAAGCTAAAAATAAAAATTGTACTACGTTTGGCAACCACACTTCTTCCTTTATTACCTCAGCAGTATCTGAATAAAATGTCTTATTAAGCAAGATATAAGGGCAATGAAAAGGAGAGTAAGTCAAATTAGTTGACATCTAAAGCTTGGCATATCATAGAGTGTGAGGGTAGTTACTGTTTAGTAAAATGGATTTAATGCTTAATATAAATGCTGATATTTAGATGGCTGTATTTTGGCAACTTGAGGAGGTGGCGGTGTTTTGGCAGCCGCTTGGCTCCCTCCATAGCTCTGGGCTGTCTGTGCACTCTATTTGAGATAAGGTTAGGCCTCATGGGCTCCATTGAAGAGTGCTGGGTGGACAGAGGCATTTGTGATGGCCTTTTGTCCATAGGAATGTTGGTAAGGGGTATCAACAAGGTGAAAGCGTGTCTATGCCAGCCAGGTGGGAATGGAATAAGGAAAGTTATTCCATCCTGTAGAATCAGGATCTCTGTGTTAAGAGGGGCCTTAGGGACTATTTGGTCCAACCTGTGCCTGAAGCAGTGATAGACTCTAAATATCCTTAGGGAAAGGCCATCTAGTCTTGGTTTGAGGGCCTCCGCTAATAAGAACACATTACCTTCAGAAGCAGCACATTTCATGTTTGGAAAGTTCTAATTGTCAGGAAATGCTTCCTCATATGAAATTTGTATCTTCTAGTTATTTTTCCTTGTTTTTCTGTCTAGGGCCACAAAGTCCTCTAAATATTTGAAGATGACTATCATGTCCTTCTTCCTCCCTCCCAGAATTCCCCAGGTGAAATGCCCCCATTTGTAGTTAATAGAGTCATAAAATTTAGGCGTGAAAGAGACCATGGAGTTCATCTCTTCTAACCTTTTCATTTTGAAGATGAGGAAACTGAGGCCCAAGTGAGTTGTGACTTACATGTAGCAAGTAGCAGAGCCAGAATTGCCCCCAGCTCCTCTGATTTCAAATTCAGTGCTCTTTGTACAGCTATGCTCTTTCAGTTAATTCTCATGTGGTCTGGTTTTAAATTCCCTCACCATCTTTGTCTACCCTTTTCCAGCTATGTGTTGGTTCCTTTTTAAATGGCCTTTTCCAACATGGGGCCAAGAAATGAACATTGTATTCCAGAGATGGATTGGCCAGGGCAGAGTAACATGTTACTGTCGTCTCCCTCTTTATAGATGTGACACCTTCCTCGTGTCTATTGGTATTTCTTTCCTGATGAAAGAATGAAGGCTGCTAGGAGCAACATGGCACTGGTAAAGTGAAGCATAGGTAGGTAAAGACTATGGAGATGGAGCCATTTGTGGACATGGTTGTGAATACAGTTGAGATATGGGAGTTTTTGCATTCTTAGGTAGACATGTGCATATGTGTTTACAAGTGTATGTGTGTGTGTGTGTGTGTTCGTGTACGTGTGCGTGTGTATCTGGAGCCCGTTTGAAAGTGTATGTAAAGAGAAATGTTTCCTTGGGTCTCTTTACTAGGATTAGGGCAGACCTATGGGTGTGTCAGTCAATTACCCTCTCCACCTGTTGAGAACAATCAGGAGTGGTTTATGATTGGGTCTGCCATCACCCTTTTCTCCTTTCCTTTCAAGCTACAAAAGTTAGGGCCAGATGTGAAAGAAGCATGGGTATTCAGCAAGCTTGCTCTTTGCCTGTCCCCCAAATGTCTGTGTGGAAAGGAGTATCACAGTAACATAAAAGCAAGGGGCATCTGGAAGGCATTCCAGATTCCTGATAGCTCTGTTAATGGACACCATCTTGAGGAACTTGCCAGCTCGGAATCATTTTGGTTAGGCCGCTGGTCAACTTAATTACTTTGACAAGGTAATCAAATACTCTGGGCCTCAGTTTCCTGATTTGTACAAAAGTGGTGATTGAAGGTTATGGGAAGAGTGGAAAATATTACCTTTGACTTTAAGAGGATGACACAAGAGATGATGGAATTATAGCGGCTCCAAAGGAGGAAGTGTATATTATCAGACAGGCAATGTGGGGTAGTGGAAAGAGCCCTCCATTTGGAAGTAAAAGATTTGGATTTAAGCCTTGCCTCTGTCATTTATTATCTACATGACTTTGGGCAAACCAATTAACTGCTCTGAGCCTTGGTTTCTACATCTGTAAAGTGGAAATAAGATGCACCTTATCTGATTATGAAGATCTGATGAGATAATTTGTGCAAGGCACATTGAAATTCCAAGGCACCACTCAAAGCAATTATTCTGATAAGTTTTAAACTCCACGGGTGGCAAGGATCAGGCCTTAATTATTCTTGCACCTTCCCTACTTTTTAACACAATGCTTTGCACAAAGTAGGTTCCTAAGAAATGGTTATCTTTGAATGAGTGAATGAATTTTTGTTCATTACTTAGAAGATATCAATGCCAGTTCATTTCCCCCAGTCTGTTGACCATGTGAGCATCTGTTGATTTTCCAGAGCTCTTCCTTGGTTGACATTGAACAACAGTTTTTCCCCCAAGGAATGAAGCACACCTGAGAATTCAGTTCCTTTGGTATCCTTGTCATTAGAGATGAAAAATCTTGAGTGTAGTTGACCACTTTCAATGATACTGGTTGGGAAGGCTGAGGGTAAGCAATGAAGTAGAACACTCCATGCTTCAAAGAAGTGATTTTTTCACAGCAACAGGAAGACAGGGTATGTGGGGAGTTATAATACCAAGAAGAATCAGTATTCCTTCTAGATTTCTTTGGGAAATTTCTGCTCTCCATCCAGTGAGGAATGTTGTCTTGCCACTTGAAGCCTAAGCAACTTTGATAGCCTTCAGGAGATAACGTGGGAATAATTTGTAGCTGATAAGAAAACTGTAGTTTGATATGCCAACTTAAATAGCACAGAGAATTTCCATAGCTTGCTCTGGTGTTGGGATGAGAGAGATGGTCACCTTCCTTGCTCCCACTGAGCTCCAGGAGTTTCTTGATAGCATGAACTCAGTTGTTTCAGTGCCCTGGCTGAGCAGTCCCTTGGCAAAAGTGCAAATAGGGGTACGATGTATAAGGATGAATTTGCCTTTCCTTTTCTCTGCCTGAATAAAGTCTGCCCCCAGTGGCTTCTGTATATCACTAACTGCTTTGGAATGAGTTTTACCAGACTTGAACTTTATATGGCTTAGCTCTTGTCAAACAGGTTATGAAAATTGCCACCATTACCTTGCCTGTTGAGCACCCTTCAAGATGAGCAAGCTTTCCTGGGACACAAGGTGAAGGATGGAATCTCTTGTTCACAGTTTGGTTTCTCCCATGGTTTTCCTCCCACTCTCCTTCTCTCTGTGAAGGAAAGCCATCATTAGCTACACACACCATAACAAATTCTGTTTCCCTCTCCCCTGGCTTACGCCATCTCCTGTCAGCTTTTACTGTGTTCTCCCTTTTTTCACCCTTTCCCCCTCCTCCCTGCCACCATTGACTCCTTTCAACCAATGAGAACCCTGATGATGAGAAGGGCAGGAGTGAAAAATTTAAAACTACCCAAGATGGATGGTGAAAACACCATGCATAAATAAATTACATCAAAACCCCCAGATGAACAATGATTGTGTGGTTGAAGACCTGGCTGAATAAGTGTGTCAGGTACTGATTGGAAGGATGATAAATGGAATGACCTAACAAAGGATTGACTTCTCGAGGAGACAGGCCCTTTTTAATGGATGGAAAGGGAGGAAGCTTCATTTGGAAGGGAAAGGCTGTTTGCAGTGCAGATATGACAAAGGGGAAGTCGACAACCATTGATTTACATTTGGGAATGACAGTTGAAAAATTCAGCAATAATCATGACAAATGAGAAGAGATGCCGTCAGACGAAAAAATGCCAATACGTTAAGTCTGAAAAGAAATGCCAAGGTCACAGAGAGAGGTTCCCAAACTTCTAGTTTTGACAACCTTAATGGAAATATTAGAAACAATGTGGGGATGAGTTAAAAAGGGAAGGTTTGGCATGAAGGATTGCGGGTGGTGTTAATTAGTGTCTTTCTTTTTCTTTTTTTAAGAAGGGGTGGTGCGAAGTTCTTCCTAAGCCAGGGCTGAGGGGGAAATGTCCACCAGCAGCCATGATGAGTCCCTTTGCTGTCTCTCCTGTCCTCCTCATGGAGGCTCTGAAATGAAGCAAATTATTTTAATGTCAGTGTTGACGGGAGGAAATGGAAATGTGGACTGGGTGAGCTCTGAGCGCCTGACAGAGGGGCTCGAATCGCAGGATTTGCACTGGTCTGTGAACTGTCATGTGAATGTTTTTTTTAAATTTTATTTATTTATTTTCATACCGAAAAGACTGATTGGAAGTGAGCTCACAGGGAGACTCGGGTTGCCTTCTTGGTCCGATTTGGACAATAAGTCACCTGTGTTTTGATGAATGCCTCCTTCTCTTACTTACTGCATTCATTTATAAGGGCTCCTGCTGTGATGGGTGATTCTCGATGCCAATTAACAGATGTGTGA
This sequence comes from Phascolarctos cinereus, assembly GCF_003287225.1. Lineage (NCBI taxonomy): Eukaryota > Metazoa > Chordata > Mammalia > Diprotodontia > Phascolarctidae > Phascolarctos > Phascolarctos cinereus. Next base: position 54,921,813 of record NW_027555736.1, read on the forward strand.
CCCAGAAATTTACAACATTAGATGTATATTTAAAAATGTACAGGGGGAGGTGGTTGTGTGTATATGTGTGTGTATGGAATGGGGTGAGGGGATGGATGTGGAACACTGGGAATCAGATGAGGATCCTCCCTTTGACTCTTCGCTTTATGACCTGAATTGGACAAGGCTTTTTCACTCTCTATTCCCGCTTTATTCATCGGTAAACTGCAGGGGACTGGGCTAGGTGAGGAACCTCGTGGACCTTTTTGATAGTCTGGGGCCCCCTTTTCAGAATGTTTTTAAATACTTAAAAATAAAATTCAAAAGATTATAAAGGAAACCAGCAGAATGAATATAGTCATTGAATATTTAAAAAAGCAAACAAACCAAATTCATGGACTGCAGGTTAAGAACCCCTGGAGTAGATAATCTTGAAACCTAATTTCCACTCTAATATCTGTGATTCTATATATATGGGCTTATGTGTGTATAGATGTGTGTGTATGTGTGTGTACACATCTTATACTCACCCAACTTTACCTTTTAGTCATTTCTGTAGCATTGAACATTGCAATCCAGTCTTTATTTGGGCCTGGGGAATCATTGAAGTATTATTAATGAACCGAGCCCTCATTAAAAATATGCATTTTGCCCTGAGCAAATGAGGGTAGTCCAAAATCATTATTCCATTTGTGATTTCAAAATGCTGCTCATTGGTAGAGGGAAACCATTCCATCTGCCCCTACACCATCAGGGCAGAAAGGGGGTCCCCAGCAGCAGGTAACACTGGAATTATGATTTAATTCTTGTCAAACAAAGTGGAAAAGCAATAAATAATTTGTAAAACCACCCTATTTTATTTATGTGATATTAAGTGCCAGGAAAGGATTTGGTGAATGTATCTTAATTTGCAAATATTCCACTCTAAATGAAAAATGATTTCATTTTAAGCCAACAAACTCCCTTTAGATAAGGCTGTAAAAGAAGTTATCTAATTAAAAAGAATGATCAGCTTTGCACCTGCTTATTACTAGAGTCCTTCTCCCAGCTGAGTGAGTCCGGGTACCTGATCCCAAAAGGGTTAACCGCTTTGGTCCTACCTGTCTAACTCTCACCCCAGCCAGCCTACACTTGTTTCTGTTGGACTTGGCAGGGCATGGGAAGGCTTGAAATAAAACAGATGGCATATTTAACAGCAGCCCCCCCCCATCACCTTTCCCCACCCCCACAAAAAACCCCCCATGTATGTGCTATATTGTAGGCCAAATGTTATCTTAGTTCCATCAACTAAGACACCTTTTAAACTTCAGAAGGGGTATTGAGGAGGGGGGAGTGTGATAGAGAAAGGCCAAGTTATAAATGAGTCGGATCTGTTATTTGAGATAATCTTGGATCTATAATGGTTTCTCATGACTTCCCTTCCACCTGGGGCTGCACACCCAGCATATAAGGAAAGTAGCCTCTTTAGATTAAACAATTTCTAATCAGCTTTATCACTCATATCTGAATTTATCTTATTTGAGGAAAATGCCAATATATTAGCAGGCATGTATGATACACAAGGTGACCCTAGCAACTTAATGACATAATACATTATCCTTAATGAAGTCAATATCTTGTCTTTTAGCTGTCTGTCTATTGGGGCGATTAATTGCAGTGTCATTAAAGTTAGCTCTCTTTTCATTTGAGCTTGACAAGTCGCATAAAACTAATGTTCTTAGTTATCAGCCACTGGAATAGGATGGAGGATGGAGGAAATTGTAGGACAAATAAGGGGGTACTGCTACAGCTAACTTGGAGGACTTTTTCCAATGACTGTTTCCTTCCAAAGGTTCATTCTGCCCTGGATGCTGTGATTAGCTGGAATTTGAGGCAACAGTAGACTGAGCTAAGGAAGGGAGAAGGAAGGAGCCAGAGAGGAAAGAGAAAGGTGGCAGAAAATTGCCTTTGAATTAGGAGATTCTGAGCAATTTGGTAAACAGAAATTCTCTATTCACAAAGGGCACCACCTTTCTTCATGTGCACACACACGCGTGCACGCGCACACACATATACATACACAATCACATTCATCTTCTGAGTCGATGTAAATGAGATTATAGACCATATATCAGTATAATAAATAAAACTCCAAAATACATTTTCGTCCAAACGCAAAGTTTCCTTCATGTAATGGGCTTGCAGGATGACAGCAGATGTAGGAAGATATGTGTTTGTGCCTGAAACATACTTTGCAAATGGTTCTAATAACCAGCCTCTTGTTGGTGGCAGCTAGAAGGCTCCAAAGTGCAGGAGGGAGGCAGGCCAACACTAATTGTGGAGCACAGCATCACTCCCTGCCTTCCCCCTACCTCAGCAACTACAAGACAGGATGGCTGTAATTTACAGTGTGTTATCTTTGTCTATAGCGGCAAGATGATATGAAGTAAATCAAGGTACGAGTAATGAAAGACTGAGAATTTATTCCTTGGAGCACACTTTAAAGTGTAGTATCTGTTATAGTGGCACTGCCTGAAGACCCTGAAATGAGACTTGGATGAAGGGCAATAAAGAAGCATAGAGGTTCATGTTAATGTTGTTTGTCTGAGGTTAGTAATTGGGTTCCACTGATGAGTTGTGTGAAGACAAAGTGAGAATCCAAGCTGGTATTGTAAATCTTACATTGTTGGAACAAGAAGCAATCCTAACAAATATTGATCCTCCCTGTGCCCAGAGGCGAGGGAGAAAGCTGCATGCTGCTGAGCACAGTGTTGTTTCAATAGCACCAATTACCTCCGCAAAGACCCCGCTCTGCATGAAATCCCAGTGCACCCACAAATGGGGAATTATCCATGATTAGTCCTTTTCGATGCATCCTTGAACCCCACCCCCAAAAAAAATCATGCTGGCTTAGCCTTCTGGCTCAATTATCCTTTGGGTCCTCAAAAACATATTTCATAGACGTAGGTCATTCCAGTTATTAGAAGGCTTCTGGCCTGTGCAGGTAAAGGGATGTTACCATCTACCTTTAAAAAACCGAAAGAACATGTGTGTGTAGAGGACAGAAGCCAGCCAGAAAGAGCAAACCAAGACTTCAGAATAAAGAGAAACCTCCCAAGAGTGAGCTAGATACCCAAAAATTGATCTTAGAGATTGGGATAAGTGTGGTATAATAGAAAAAGCATCTAGGGGCGTGGATCCAGGGACATCACAGATTTAGAGGTGAAGGGAGAGGAGGGAAACAAGTGTTTATTATGCATCTACTGTGTACCAAATGCTTCACAGACATTATCCCAGGGGATTGTCATAACAGCCCTGTGAGGTGGGTGCTATTATGACTCCCTTTTACAATGCATTAAGTTAATTTAATTTTGTCAATAAATTAAAAATAATTAATAAATTAATTAACTTAATTAGATTACGACAGTCATGAAGTGACTTGCCCAGGGTCACACAGCTAGTGTCTGTATCTGGATCTAAACTCAGATCTTCCTGGGTCGAGAACTCTTTGTATTATGCTGGTTGTTTGCCTTGAGAGACCATCTACTTCAGCATTTTACAGACAAAGATACTTGAGGTCCAGAGAATGGAGACCTGGGTTTATTTTCATTTTTTTGCCACTCAGTAGTCATGTGACCTCATACAAGTCACATCCGGTTTGTAGACCTGTGCCTCTTTACCTGTAAGGGGTGGAAATGCTTTCTTAGGACTTTTCTGGTATTTTCTCCATCTTGTAGTGGATGTCAATGGATCCTTGGAGACTGGCAGATTACTGAGTTGGATACAAATCTATATTAGCCTATGGAGCTTTAAAGGTTTGTCTTTCAACGGAAGATGCTTTTTGTGTTTCCCTGGCCTGGACATCCTTTTCTGAAGTGCTACAAAGAGGAGATGGGACATATTGGAAACATTACTAGACTTGGTTACTTACAGCAGACTTAGTTCCGTTGTCCATGTCTCTATTTTTGTATATGCTGCTCCCCATGTCTGGAATGTACATCCTCCCCATCCCTAACTCTTAAAATCCCTTGTTTCCCTGAAGACAGAGCTCAAATGCCATCTTCTATGTGAGAAATTCCAGATTATTCTAGCTCCTAGTGCCCCTCCCCCAATATGTATGTGTGTGTAAGCACACATATAAAATTGCATATTATATAATAAATTGTGTATGCTATTATCTACTATGTAATTATATATTAAGGACTATGTGTATTTATTATATATGTAATTTAATGTAATATATATATTTATTTATATAATATATTTATATTATTGATATAATAGCTATTATATATATATATTACATATGTACATATATACATTATATTTATATAATAGATGTATCAAACAAAAACATATGTGTGTATCTCCTTTATAGAATGTATATTCATTGAAGGTAGGAACTGTTTCATTTTTATCTTTGTATTCCTGGTACCTAGAACCATGGCCTTATGACTGTCAATTGATTGGTTGATTTGAATCAAGTTTTTAGTACTTACTAGTTGTGTAATTTTGGTCAAGCCACTTAATCTCCAGCTGGCCCACCTGTAAAATGGGTATAATAGTACTTACAATATGGCTCTCTCTGTCTCTCTGTCACACACACACACACACACACACACACACCCACCCTACCTTCCTCCCCCTGCCCACAACGTGGCCCCAGACTCTCACAGCAGCCAGGTGACTGGATTGGGATGGTGCTACAAGGAGGCATCATGTCAGCTGAGCTCCTCCAGGGATGTGTCATCACTTGAACAATTAATTAAAAATCTTAATAAATAATACTTAAATTACTTGCCTGACAGGGTTATCCCAGGAAAGGCACTTTGCAAACATGGAAGTATGCTTTAAATGTGAGCTATTGTTATGATAGCTATGATTCTTAGTCTCTGCTAAGGCCACATTGTTCAGCTTGATGTAGTGGAGAGAGTCAGGAAGATCTGGATTCGAATCCTGCCTTAGATACTTGCTTGCTCTGCGAGTTTGGATACATCACTTTATCAGTCTGGGTTCTTCATTCTTCATCTGGAAAGTGAGGTTGTTGAACTCCCTTAGTCAACCTCTGGGGTCCTTTCTAGCTCTAGGATTCTATGAGCCTACGTTTTGTGAGCATAGATGCATCAGAGATTGTAGGATTGAGAGATGAAAGGGGCTTTGGAGATCCTCTGGTCCCTCTCTCCCATTTCACAGATGGGGAGTCTGAGGCCCAGAGAGGGCGAAGCTGGTCAAGGCTAATAAGCAGCAGAGCCAGGAATGGACCCCAGGTCCAGTGGAATCAAATCACATTGTCTTGTTTGTATGTTCCCTCCCCCGACCCTTTCAGGGCAGGGACTCTCTTTTGCCTGTCTTTGTATCCTTAGTACTTAGCCAAGTTCTTCCCACACAGTAGGTACTTAATAAATGTTCATTGACTGACTGACTATAATCCCCTGCCTCACAATTTGAGGAGAGTTTGGTGGGGTGGATGGCTGCTAACATCTTAGGCTGAGAAGAGAACCCATCTTACTTGTCCCTGAAGGTCAGTTACTTTATCTCTTCCTTGACTTTACCCCCAGTTCCTTTAAATCCCTTTGGATCCTCAGACCTGGGGGTTTTCTCCATTTGTATTTTGGCCATCACAGCCCAACTTTCAGTGCTTCACATGTAGCATCTTAGCTACTAGACCCACTGCCCTTTTTTTGAGGGACACACTTCTTGCTAAGCTAAGATGTCATGGAAGGATTTCAGAGAATCTGGTCTGTATATAATGTAGCTTTGCAGGTAAACACCAGCCCACAAGCCTTGATCACAAAAGAAACGAGTTTGTCTTTAGGAAGATTAGACAGTGGGAGAGTAGGAGTCTTAATAAGCAGAACGGTACACTCTCTAGTACTGACACTGGCCCTGATACAGTCCCCTTAGGTGCTTGGAATTGTTGGGAATCTTGGTAAGGATTAGGAGAAGGCGAATGAGAAGGAATAAGTGCTTACTATGTACCAGTCACTCAATCCATCCTTACAACAACCCTATGATATAGGTGCTGTTATCACCTCCATTTTACATATAGAGAAACTGAGGCAAACAAGGGTTAAATGACTTGCCCAGGGTCACATAGCTAGTAAGTGTCTGAGGCTGGATTTGAACTCAGGTCTCCTTGACTCCAGATCCGGCACTCTCTCCACTGCACCATCCTGCTGCCTCTTGATTCTTCTCATTCCAGTCACTTGTGGAATGGGAAATGCATTGGCACATGTCGAGATGTTTCAGTCCAGTAGGTTGAATAAATGGTAGTATGGAGACACTAGATGGAGAGTCCGAAGTCAAATTCTCTTTCTATTTCCCTGCTGTGTGACCTGAGGGAAGTCACCTGACTTCTCTGAATCTGTTTCCTCATCTTTGAAGTGAGGGTAATAATCATGCTTTTATTTATCTCACATGGTTTTCATGAAGAAAATGCTTTGAAAGCTGTAAAAAGCTAAATAAGTTTACGCAATGATTATCATTATAAACATTCTATCTAGTATTTAAACAAATAGCATCTACTGGAGAAGATGACACTTACTACTTATTCAACAATTCAGTGAAATTCAAAAAGCATTTATTAAGCATCTGCCATATACCAGGCTTAGTGCTAGGCACTGGAGAGGCAAAAAAGAATCAAAAGAGAGACCCTGCCCTTAAGGAACTTACGTTTTATTGGGGACCATCCGAAACAAATAAGACCTAGAACATGATACAAAACATGACACATATTCCTCCTGGGAGGGATTTTGTGAAGTGTTGAGTTATCTAGAATTACAGAACCAAAAGGGATCATAGAGATAATTTAGTCCAATCTACCTGTTTCACAAATGAAGAAATTAAGGCATAGAAAGAAGAAACAAGTTGTCCAAGATCACACAATTAATTAATGCCAAGTCTGGGAGAGGTTTTCTTTCTCTCCAGACTCTCTCTGCCATAGCAGCATTCTCACCTGCAAGTTCCTTCCACCCTGTAATCCCTTCCTTTGGCTTTTGTTCCTCAGACAACCTCCATTTTAAGGGAAGTGTGCAGGCTAGCCATTTCTCCATTTCTCTGCAGGCTTCACTTCTTATTCTCCAGATTTTCTCTGTCCTACCCCTATGGTTAGGAGGCATTTTGTGTCTCCCCCATCTACTTTTTATATCCTTTTTATTTTTTTTGGTCTTCCCTTGTAGAATGTAAGCTCCTCTAGGGCAGAGACTTTCCTTTTGCACAATGCCTGGCATGTGGTAAACTCTCAATCCTGACTCCCAGTGGAGTTCTTTTTCTGCTGTACAATAAAATTCTCATCACTTCCATAAATAATTTTTTTCATTAGCACCTGCTTATTAAGGGTGACTTGCACAGAATCTGTTCTTCATAGCTGTTTGTTGAATTGAATTCAATAAAATCAGGTAGTCAAGAAGCATTTATTAAGCACCTATTCTAATGTATTAGGAATCTTGCTAGGCATTAGGGTTACAAAGACAAAAATGAAACATTCCTTGCCCTCGCAGAATTTACATTCTGTCAGTGGAAATAACACATACACATAGAAATAAACACAAAATGTTTACAAAGTAAATACAGTTGGGCTGCAAGAACCTGTGAAGATCAGGGTTAGCCCTATGGAGAAGGTGGTGCTTGCGCTGAAGTGTGAAGAAAGATAGGGATGCTAAGAAGTAGAGGTGGAGAGGGAAGGCATTTGAGGAATGAGAGTGGGAGAAGCAGCTGGTACCAAGGTATGGAGAGAGGCCATGGAATGTCTGGTTGAGGAGCAGGAAGTTGGCCAGTTTGACTAGGCCGTAGAGTATCCAGAGAGAAGTAATATGGAGAAGTTGGGAAACAGAGATTGGAGCCAGATTGTGAACAGCTTTAAATGCCAAACGGAAGAGGATAGATTTGATCCTGGAGGTCATGGGGAGCCACTGGGCCTTCTTGAGCAGTGACCAAACTGGGGTTTTAATATCAATTTGACAGCTGGGTGGAGGCTGGAAAATGAAACGAAACAATAGCAAGCAACATACAAGAGGTACCAGAGAGGACATGTTGGGAAGAGAGAGGAAAATGCTCTGCATAAAGCAGAAAATTCTATACAAATACTTAACAAATAAGGTAAGACACATAATGTACTTTATAAACCTTAAAGTGTTACATAAATGCTAGCTATTGTCATTATCATCTCCATTTAGAAAAGAGGAAATTAAGATTCTGAGGAAGTGAGATGACTTATCTGTGTGTCCTTAACTAGTAAGGGATTGAGGTTGGATTTGAACCCACTCTTTGTGCTATACCATGCTGCCTTTACTTTTTCTTTATCGTTCCTTAATTCTGCAATTTATTAAGCTTTACATATGCTAACAGGTTGCCAAATACCCACTATATGCCACCGTCTTGCAAAATGAAATTGGTAAAATTGACTTACAGACTCAGACCCTGGACGTTTGGGCTTGGGTCCTTTGTTGAAACCTTCTGACTTGCTCCCAATTTGCTGAATATCCGTGTTCTTCATTGTTACCTGCCCTCTGGGAGCCTCTTCTTCTGTGCCAGGAGAAGGGGGTAAATGTGCCCTTAGCCTGCTTACTTCCTGGGGCCTTCTGTGTTGATGCAATAACTAATGACTATAAAGTGCCCAGAGAAAGCAGAATGCTCCATGAAGTGTTATTGTTGATGGTGTCAAAAAAAAAAGTGGAGAAAGACTTTTAATTTAAAGGCAGAACAGGCTACTTAAGGAGGGAGGGAGTCATAAAGATTTTATCACCACTTGGGTTTTCCATAGCTTTCCTGGCTTTGGGGTTTATGTAGCACCTTGCTTTCTTGGTGAGTAGATGGCTCACCCTTTAGTCTAGACAATGTGCTCTCACCCCCAATTTCCTCTATCCCCAAAGGCTGGCACAACTTGGCACTCCTCCTTCACTAAGAAGACTTAATTCCAAGTCTTTGATGCTCCTCATTGAACAGTGTTTGGAGAATAGGAGTGGAAATAATTTCCAGGAATGAACCCATCAATCTCTCTTTGGGAGAAATGGAATTACGGACTAACCTTGGAATCAACCAAATCAAGAAGCATTTATTAAATGCCTACTATGTGACAGGCATGGTGCTGGGCTCTGAAGATACATATAAAAATGAAGTAGTGCTTACTCTCATAAGATTACATTCTTTCAGGGAAGACAACGTGTATGAGTATGTATATGTATGTTATGAGTATGTATATGTATGTACACACATGCATACATATACATACATATACATTGTGTGTGTGTGTATCTTATATATACATATACACACACACACATATATATGTATATATATATATATATGTATATATATACACATATATAAATTATATACACTATAAATCCAAGGTAACTGGTGGTAAGAAGGCACTAACAGTTGAGAGGGATCAACAGTGATGTAACATGAGTTTTGAAGGAGCTAAGTGTTTTAAGAGGCAGAGATGAGGAGGAAGTGCATCCTAGACATGGTAGACAGATAGTCTGTAGAAAAGCATGGTGTTGGAAGCAGAGTTTCATGTGTTGGGGGGAACAGTTAGAAGGCCAGTCTGATAACAGTAGACTGTGAAGAAGAGTAAGGTAGAATAAGACTGGAAAGGTAGGTTAGGCCCAGGTCAAGAAGGACTTTAAATATCAAACAGGACATGTTTATTTTTGATCTTGTGAGTAGTAGCAGGGCTCTGGAGTTTACTGAGCAATCACTTTGACAACTGTTTCAAGGTTGGATTGGAGAGAAGAAAGACTTGAGGCTGGGGGACCAATTAGGAGGCCATTGGTAGCGAGCCTGTTGCAATCTGTAATAATGCCTTCATTGATAGACACCTTTGATCATCCTTGGGCCCATGACTTAAGTTCTCCTCCTATTCAGTTTAGTACAGTTGGCCTCCTTCAGAAATGCAGAATTTTTAAGTTTTCATTGTGTTTTTCACTCACCTCTCCCTATCCACTTTGTTTTGATGTTTGAGTACTTTTAATCTATGTATCTACCTACTCATAGCACACACACATATTATCTAAGTGAATATTTTATGTATGTTATATATATGGATGTTGCGTATGTGTATACACATAATTTGGATGTAGGATCTGTTTGAGTATGTTGCCATTTCTTACTTCCATAGGTGAGTGTGAGGGCTTTTTTTCCTCCTGGGTATCTCATGCTTCTGGAGAAGATGAGCTCTTCCATTGAGGTCACTGTAGAATGGTAGCATCCAAAATAGACCTCCATTGGTTCCATCGACTCACTACTCCCTCTGTCCCCCATCCTAGACAAAAGCTGACAAATTCCTTTAGGAAATGAGAAGCTTATAACCCATAAACTCTGCATTTGTAATTACAGATGTGGTGACAGTTATATGTTTTTATGAGTCTGCTAAGTGGTAAGTGTTTATTTGTGCCCACTCACCCCAGATGCCAATCATAAGCTGAGAGCTACTTGTCATGACCACATCTCCTTCCCAATGACTAAACAAGAAGCTGGGGACCACTAAACGCAGATTTCCTTTCATTAAAGAGGGAATTATTACCATGTATTTTTATAATACCTAATAACATTTCAAATTGCTTATAGCTTAGGATCAGGTTTAGGTTTAACCTCTAATCTCTGTGAAGCCAGTAATAACCAGTTTGTTAGTTAACCCCTCTCAAGGAAGTTAAAGGCAGGTATAATCAGCCAAAACATCAATTAAGGGGAGAAGCCACCAGTTTCCAAGGTTGAGATTATAAAGTCTATACTTGGTTTATTCTTCATTGACCACATGCCTTGGGTATAGGAGAGAGCACCAGAGTCAAGCTCCATTGGATCTACCATGATGAATTTTGTAAGTTGGCCCCTTCCTAGTCATTAGTGGTAGAGGTTCTCACCAGCCAGAAGTGTGCCAGAAGATGAGAAAAATGGATTGGCTGAACTCTGGGCCCCTTTGTAGTAGGAACCAGGTATTTAATAAGATTAGTTGAGACATATGTAGACAAGGAAGGTCTGAAGTGGTTCTGTGCGAGCTTTCCTGATGGTAGGTAAATATGTCCTCCCTCTGTAGCACTACTAGCCTGTAGCCACAATGTCATGGTACTAGTGTATTGTGATATAAATCATGCTGATACAGCATGACAGGTGTTTTGATTATGTTTTAAGTTTAAGCACTCACTAGAAGGCGAAGCCCAAGTGACAAAGTGGGCCACTTCATGCCTGAGGTGCCACAGCCTGATGGGTTGGGGAGTGCAAGGTGCCATTGGCAAGCAGCTTGGCTCTGAGATGGTCTACCCTCACCTTGGGGGGCAGCCAGAGGGCCTGGCATGAGGCAGCCTGGCTAAATCACTCATTGGGATGTTGAGTGAAAGAGCCCGACAGGGTATATGGTCCTAAGTCAGATACAGTCAGATCTCATTTATCTGCTTTGTGGATTATCAGCTTCATGAATGTTTAATCACCAAATGGTCTCTCCCTGTCCCCCCAGCGTGGCTCTTGGATTTCTATCAGTTGATGGGAACTCAGGGAATGCCAATTAACTGATTTGAATATCACTCTCTGTAAAACATAATTAAGAAGTTAGTTCCTGCAGAATGGAAGTGAGTGTATCAATTAACAAATATTTATTGAACACCAGTTCTCTATGTGTGGGATACAAAGAGGAATATGTATATGATTGCCAAGCAAGTATAAGAAATTTTTGGATTCTCTGTTGTTTTAAATAAACTATTCTATTAATTAAAAAAAAATTGAGAGTTGAAACTAGCTTCCTCTACTTATCAGACCACCTATGATCTACCACTAGTTACAGTAGGCCCCTCTAGTGAATGGTTGGCTCTTAGGACATCTAGGTGATGCAGTGGATAGAGCTCGAGGCCTGGAGTCAGGAAGATTCATCTTCCTGAGTTCAAATCTGGCCTCAGACACTTACTAGCTGTGTGACCCTGGACAAGTCATTAACCTTGTTTGCCTCAGTTTTCTCATCTGTAAAATGAGCTAGTAAACCATTCCAGTATCTCTGCCAAGAAAACCCCAAATGAGGTCATAAAGAGTTGGACACAACTGAAAAATGGCTGAACAGCAACATCAGAGGTCCATAGGCCAGTTGGTAAATAATTTATGATTACCCTGAGTCACGGAATTAGAGAGTATTTCATAGACCATCTCCTCCAATACTTACTTGAACCTTCTGCAGTGTCTCTCTCAAAAACAGACATTTGGTTTTTGCTTAAAGACCTCCACTGAAGGGCCAGTCACTGCTTCAGAGGCTGTGCACCCTACTTTTGGATAGCTCTAATTGTTAGCCACTTTTGGCCTTATATCCGACCTAAATGGGCCTTTTTTGTCATTTTTCACCTACTTTTGTCCTCAATGGCCAGGTGGAAAGCATCTACTCCCTCTTCCATAACACATCCCTTTAATCACTGGAAAACACTGGATCCATTTTCCTTTTTTTATCCAGGCTAAATATCCCCAGGTCACTGCCAGTGCTAGGACAAAGTTGAGGGCAGGATTCCGGCTGACTGTCACCTCTCCCAGGCCTCTCCCTTGAAAAGAAAGCTGCCCTACTGCCTTCCCATCTAGGTGTGAATGCCTTCAGGGCTTGACTGAGCCCCTCTGGGGAATCAGTCAACCCTCCTTGGGGCTGATGATTTGTTAGAGTGTCCAAAAGCTATGGCTTATGGGGGGGGGGAAACTGAGGAACCAATTGGGAACTATGTTCCTGAGCTACCACAAGTTGAGTTGGAAGGAGTCTTTGGACTGTTATCTGCCATGAGAAGGACAATGACCTCATTTTCTTGTGTGACAAATCAGATCAGACTCTGGAATTTAATTTGAGAGAGGAATTGCAGATGTGGAAGATTCCTGTAGAAGTGGGGGGAGGGAGTGGGAAAGGAATGACTGAGACCATCTCCCTCAATTCTACTGCTTCCCTTTGACCCCTGACCAATTGGGTTAAAATATTAAGCAAAGAGGATCTGGCAGCTTCTCTTGTCCAGTGCACAATATACATATGTTTGTAAGTTTAGAGGCACCAAGTTCCCCTTTCCACATTTTTTCCTTTCTCTGTGACACTGCCTCTTGCAATTCTAGGTTTCTAATGCCCACATATTCTTTCCTCCCATTATCACTGGGAAAGATTCTGATAGTTATTCACCTTAAAACATGGACTGCGTGTTTTAAGGTCTGGAGGGGACTTAGGATATATACTAGTCCAACCCATTTATTTCTTAGATGAAGAAACTCAGGTGTAGAGCCACGAAGTGACTTGTCCCAGCTGCTCTGTCTGACTCTCCTTCCATCTGTTGCCTCGTGTAGGCCCTGTTTTCTCCTTCCTCTGCTTACTCAGCCTTAGGTATACCCTTCTCAGTTCTAAAGCCCAGTAACTTTTCTCTGGATTAGAGAGTTATCTTTGTGTGTGTGTGTGTGTGTGTGTGTGTGGTTGGTATTCCCATAGTTATAGTAACCACCCCTCACTATATACTGGCCTTTGCTTCAGTAATTTAATTCAATGTACTAAGCATTTATTTAGCACCTACTTAATCCATAAGTGTTTATTAGGTGTTTAGTATGTGTCAGGCATAAAGAATAAAACTGTCCCAACTATGTGGGAGCCTTTATTCTAATGGATGTTTACATTTTGTCCTAGTAACAACTGAAGATTTTTGAATAAGGGAATGCCATAGTTAGACACGGTGAGCAATGTTAATTTGATCAGCTGTGTGGAGGATGTATTTGAGAATGCAATGACTGGAAGGAGGGAGACATGTTAGGAGACTTAAGAAAGCAATACAGAAAGTGTTACTATATATCTACATATATATATATATATATATATATATATATATGTATCTATCTATCTATCTATCTATCTATCTATCTATCTATCTATCTATCTATATGTATATTATGATGCAGATTAAACAAAAAAAGAATCATGCTGTGAGGCGATCTAGTTGTTAAACTTTACCCAGCACACATATCCCTGAGTACTCCCTGCCCTCAAGGAGCTTACATTCTCCTTGGGAACAGGGGCAGAATGTACTTAAGTAGATACAACTTATCTGGGAGAGAGAATGAGGGCCCAATCCAGTATGGCTGTATGGATGGAGAGAAGAGGACAGATGTGAGAACTAGAGTTGACAAGGCTTTATAAATGATTGGAGTTGGAGACTGGAGGGACAGTGGAGATTCGGGACGACTCTGAGGGGAACCTGGGTGACTCGGAGGAGAGTGGTACCATCAGTAGAATTAAGGAAAGGGGATGGGTTTGGGACATAAGATAATGAGTTATGTTGTAGACATGTTGAGTTTCGTGTAACTATGGGACATCTATAGCTTATAGGCTGGGAGAGTGGCCTGAGGCACCAAGCCTTGCCTTTGACACATACCGTGTGAGCACAGTCAGTGGGAGCATTTACACCTCAGAAATTCAAAAATGCTACAAACCAGTGCTCAATTTATTGTTTTGTTGGTTAGCGAAACTTAAGCGAGCCATGGAGATAGCATTGCTATATATCTTCGGATATGTATATATGATGCAGATTAAACTTTTTTAAAAAAAATCATACTTTGAGGCAATTCAGTTTTGTCAAACTTTTACCAGCACATCCCTTATTCCCTGCTCTCAAGGAGCTTACATTCTCCTTGGGAACAGAGATACAGAATGTACTTAAGGAGATGCAAAGAATATATAAAATAATGCAAAGTAGTTTCCAGTAGGAGAAAGACTCAGCAACTGGGGAGAGTGGGTCAGGAAAGGTCTCTTAGGTGAGAACATCCAAGCTGCGCTTTGAAGGAAGCTAGAAATACCCTTGAGGGTAAAGCTGTGTATTCTGTATCTTCTACCATACCTTCAGTGTCTGAAGCATCCAGTAGGTGCCCAGTGGTTATGAGATTTGAAATAAGTATTTAAAAAAACAGTCATGCATGTGCATATATACAGTGATTGTAGCTACAAGTACACATGTTAATTTGGAAAACAGGAATTCCCTTAAGAGTCATTTGCATAATAGAGCCTAATCCATGTGTTCCCCAGACCATTGGTGATTGTGAGGGTTAAAGGTGACTTTTTTTCCAAGTGATAGTTTTGCTGTTGTATAGCCTGACATTTATGCCGTGTGTCCTTTTGGGGGAAACGCTGCTTCCAAGTACCGATTATCAGGGAATTCCAGCCAAGTTCCAATTGCCTTGTGATAATGCAGCACTTTGTTAGTGAGCAGGTTCAGAACTGATATCCCCATTATGGAGCATATCACGGAATGAATGTTATTGTTAAGTATACAGACAGGACATATTAGTGGTATCTTTTATTACACAGTCTTCATTATAAAGGAACAGCTCTTGCTAAAACGTTCTCTGCTTGATAGGTGGAGGTACATTGTTCCTGAGCTGTTGGCTCTGATTAAGGCTGGGATAGTGCACAGCCTCTGCCTTTAATGTCCGTCAGGAGGCAAGACAGACCAAGGTAAAATAGATGAGCATATGTTGGCAACAGATTAAAAAGGCCAGTGTAAAGTCCATTAATAATTCTTATATTTAGGATTGGCTCCATACTGTACTTAGCACATCTGCACCATTTAATCTCTTCTCAGAGAGACCAGCTGAGAGAACCTTTTTCCCCCCTCTGAGCGATAGGCCTGGATTTTCTGAGGCAGCACATTTGTCTGTCAGCGCCGTGGGCTGCTTGGTGATTTACTTTCCGTCAGATGATGTTGGTGTCCGGTTGATGATATAGCCTTGCTGGATATGGGGAAATTTGTTACCTTTAGCTTTGACAGGAAGATAATTGCTGATGGTTAACAGAACTGAGCAGAATCCATTGGTTTTCTAGTAACACAAGCCATGGCATCGGCTTTGAGGACCTAGTCTTTCCCCCAGATAAACTTCCACACTGGGTGTTTTCACAGAATGCATGTATTTATTTTATTTTGCACCTTGGTGGAACTGATGGACATCTAAAAAAAATTTTTTTTTAAATGACTGATGTTGAAAAACAAGCTCACAAAGGTGGGTAGGGGATGTTCTTTGAAAAAGGAAAGAAAGAAAGAAAGCCACGGGTGCCACGGTGTATTGAGTCAAGTTGGCATCTCTTCAAATGCTTCTTTTGTAATTGCCATCCCCCAAAATGCAATGCAGTTTCATAAGGGACCTTGATCACCTCTTTGGAGAGCACATAAATCCTGACTGCAGTCATACAGCAGAGTTGGTTTTCCTCCACATTGTGATGGGGGTGACAGTGACAGTCTTAATATTCTAGCCTTAAGGGCCTCTTCCTAAGACCTTAGAAAAAAAAACCCCACACACATGCTATAGCCAAGGAGAAAAGAATATGCCTCTGAGAAACCTTGCTGGGCACAGATTCAGGGCAACCTAGTCAGGTACACTGAATAGAAGAGGGCAGTAGAAAATCAAGAATTGGGGGTGGGATGGTAAAGGCCCTATGGCCAGGGGCAGAGGGACTTTATTTAGACCAGAGAGAATAGGATTTAGCTCTTACCCCAGGGGTTTTTTTTTTAATATTGTACTAAATCCTAGGATACAAATACTAGCAAACAAGTCAGCCCCTGCCCTCAAGGAGCTTATATTCTAAAGGGAGAAGACAACACAAAAATGGGAGCTCAAAGGAGGAGTGAGTATGCACATAGTTGTGGTCTGGAGATAGCCAGGATAGAGATGAAAGTGCAATTCAGGCCTAGGACTTTGTTAGATAAGGTAAAGCCCTTCAATCACTCCCAGGGGTGGAGTCCAGTGTTCCCTTGGAGAAAAGATGGAGATAATAGTCTAAAGTAAAGAAGGTAAAGAATGCTCATCTATTAATGGGCTTCAGTGAGGGAGGTGGTGGTCCCAGTAAGTAGTGAAAATTCCTCATCTAATACTAGCAGTAACATTGCACCCCTTTCTGAGGAACCAGATAATAAATTCTTGAAGGAAAGAATATTTTTTGAAATTTAGATGATTCTTGGACTTTTAATCTTATAGGGGATGTTTCTCTAGGTTATCTTGCTGCCAAAAGAATGGGAAGCCCAGCCACAGGAATAATCTTTTGTAGACAGATAGAGACAAAGACAGACAGATAGAAACAGAAAGAGAGACAGACAGAGACAGAAAGACAGATGGAAAGAAACAGACAGGTAGACAGACAGATAGAGACAGAGACAGAGATACAAACACAGACAGATAGCAGTCTGGATTTTACTGCCATCCCCTTAAGCCAAAAATGCAAGGTATTCTGACTCATACCAAGAGTTAGCCAACCTGTATGGCTACAGCCTAGGACCACTGGGTGGGATTGTAGTGGAACTTAGTAATAGACTTAGGGACTGGTTTTTTGTTTGTTTGTTTGTTTTTTACTAATGACAACAGTGGTACTAATTCATTCTCTTAGTATTTATTGAGTGCCAAGAGACAAAATTAACTAGTGAAAAGAATTCTGGATGTGAAATTGGAAGATACTGTGTCAAAACATGACTCTGCTATTTATTAGCTACGTGACCTTGGGCAAGTAACTTAAAATCACAGGATCTCAGCTTTCTCAAGGGCAAAATCAGTGGATTAGAGAGATTATCTCTAATGTCTCTCTCAGTTTTAAAGACTATTATGCTTCCACCCTACTATGAACTACAGGAGACAAAAGCCTCTACTCTTGTTCTCCAAGAGCTTCCAGCCTTGGCTGGAGACAAAGCTAATCTGTACAAAATGCTTAATATATTTAATGTTTTAATAATAATAATAACAACAATAAGAAATACAAGATGGTATGGGATTCAGAGTAAAAACAGGTAGTAATAAAGTATTGCATTAATGGCTTGTTTTTTGTTTTATATATATGTATGTAGTGTCTTTTGTTTTTATTTCCCATTTATTTCTCATTATATCCCTTTGTCCTACCCAGAGACAATCTCTTGGGTAAGAAAACAAAAAAATCACAAATTTTTGAGGGGCTATGGGAAAACTAGTATATCAGTCATAGCTGGTGGAGTTGTGAATCAGTTCAGCCATTCTGGAAAAAAATGTGGAATTGTACCCCCAAATATCAAACTCTGCATATCTGTTGACACAGAAATACCACTCCTAGGCCTCTTCCCCAACAAGATCAAAGAAAGTAGAAAAGAATTCACATGTGCAAAAAATCTTTGTAGCAGTTCTTTTTGAAGTGGCGAAGACCTAGAAATGTGAGGGCTACCCATCATTTGGGGTATAGATAAATAAATTATGGTCTGTGAATGTAATGGAATGCCTGGTTGCTGTTCGGTTGATTGGCCATGTCTAGCTCTGTGGCTCCATTTGGGGTTCTCTTGGCAGAGATACTGGAGTGGTTTGATGAGGAAACTGGGGCAAACAGGATTAAGTGACTTGCCCAGGGTCACACAGCTAGTAACTATCTGAGGTCAGATCTGAACACAGGTCCTCCTGACTCTATGGCCAGTACACCGCACCACATAGCTGTCTCCGTTGTAATATTATTGTGCCATAAAAATGATGAAAGGGACAATATCAGAGTAATCTGGTAAGACTTCTATGAATTGATGCAGAATGAAGCAACTAAAACCAAAACAATGTATTCAATAGTATCAACACTGTAAAAAACAAACACCTTTGAAAGACCTCAGAATATTAATCAACACAGGCCACACACCTCTATGGACTCAATGCACACAATCATATGTATATATTATATACATATGCATACACATATATGATACGGCCAATGTGGGAAATTGTTTTACTTGACTATGCAGAGTTGTTAGAAGAATCTCCATTCTTCTCCCTCCCTTACCCCTTTCGATGTTGGCAGATATGTGAGAGAGAGAAAAAATAAATGTTTGTTCATTAAAAAAAACAACCCTATTATAAAGTTAAAGAAAAAGGAAGAAAAATAGCAGTTTAGTGCATCAATCATGTGTGATAGTTTATTCAATATTCCACACCCATAGCTTTCCACCTCTACAATTTCTCAACTCTTTTTTGAGACCAAACCTTGTCATTATAATTATGTAATGTTCATAAATAAAATGTTTGTTTCCATTTCCTTTGTTGTAATCAATGTGTATATTATGTTCCTGGTTCTGCTTACTTCACTCTCTCTCTCTTTCCTTTAGTTACTGTTAGAGAGCTGTCTGTGAGGAAAGAGATCCCTGTGAGATGGAGTAATTAGAAGAAGATCCAAGGAGAAAGGGGTACTTGAAGCTGGCCCTCAAAGGATGGAATTATTGGCTAGGCAGAGAGGAAGAGGGCG
The DNA here is from genome assembly GCF_003287225.1 of Phascolarctos cinereus. Classification (NCBI taxonomy): domain Eukaryota; kingdom Metazoa; phylum Chordata; class Mammalia; order Diprotodontia; family Phascolarctidae; genus Phascolarctos; species Phascolarctos cinereus. Next base: position 54,940,975 of record NW_027555736.1, read on the forward strand.
AACATTCCAAGCAGGAGGCCAGCATGAAGCCAAGTTGCACGTTGTTGAGAAAATGGCATGATGGAAAAGGTGGATGGGGAGGAGATGAAACTGATGAGGATGGAAGATTAGTAGGTGTGGTCAACCTTCTAAGCAGTCCTAGCAGCAGGTCAGACCCTTCCCTACTCACCCAGATCTGGGGGTTTGGAACATGCTGGGAGATTGCAAAGTCACTCCAGTTACTGGGCTTTTCTAATCTCTTGGTTCTGGGCACTTGGTACATATTCTTGAGAATGTCCTTTTTCAGGTCATTTAAATATACCTCATTCCTACTTTTTCCTCTTACCTGTATTATTGTCACTATTATCGGAGAGGCTAGGAATAGAATGGAGTTGGAAAACATGGAAACTACTTCAGTGACATATTTCCCATCTGTGATGAACCTCTTTTCCTGTGTGATAATACACATTTAAAAATATTGATTCTCTGCTACCCCCTTTGAAACCTTAAGAAGGCTGACCTCTGACTTCACAGTCTATGGGTTGAATTTTTCATACGAACCTGTCAACTCCTAGGCTAGGAGATCTAAACTGGGTGGGGGTTGCGGTTGGTTCTGGACAGCCATTCAAACATCCTAAAGAACCAGACACAAGGAGGAAGAGATTTTTAATAAAATCCTGTGTGGCAGAGGCTCAAGTTTAATGAGTTTTAAATAGCTCATAGGAAGGGAGGCAATTCCATTGCAAAGCCATACAGAGTAGCCCCGCTGGGAGCTCAATGAGGGGCCGTATCTCAGGAACTCAGGGAGCTGCCCAGACCCAAGAACCCAGAAACTGTAGGTTGTGTCTCAAAGTTTAGTGTAAGTTTCTCCTCCCACCTTACCCCACCTCCCCAACACTGAATGTGCATCATTTTCTTTTCTTTCCTTGGTTTTACCACTGTGTGACCTCGTGTTGTATTTTTTCTGAATGACAATGAAAGTAATTGAAAATATTGATTGGCAGTACAGTTAAGTTGTCAACACAACCATTTAATTTGTCAGGAGGACTTGTTAAATTGTCAAAAATCATATAAAAAAACTCCTTCAGTCACTGATGATATACATTAGAGATGTTCATGAATCAAATGGGCCATTTTGGAGATAAGTGTTGGAGAAAAATTCTGAAATGGTTTTCTTCAGATATGTTGTTTCTCTCTCTCCCTCTCTCTCTCTCTCTCCTTTTCTCCCTCTCTCCCTCTTTCTCCCTCTCTCCCTCTCCCTCTCCCTCCCTCTCTCTTCCTACTTCCCTCTGTCCTTTTTCTTTCTTGTTCCTTCTTTCTTTCTCTCTTATATTAAGTTCATAGGGATTTTAAAATTTTATTTTAAGGATATTCCTGATATAACTCCGTCAGCTAGAATAAATGAGAGATATTTTGGGTGGAAGGATTTACCAAGTTTACAAGATGTTAGGTGCATAGTAAATAACCCAGATTTAATATAAGCCAGGAAAATTGGAGAGAAAATTTTCTCAAATTTCTTAAATATTAAAACATTTTTAGGAAGTTTCAGGGGAATTTTTTTTTCAGATGCTTCTTGATTAAATGTTTTGGTATCCACCTTCACTGATAGCAAAAAGAGAAATCAGCTCTGGCTTCTTGCCTTGGGGACACAGGAGACTTCACTCCTTTGCTTCTGCAACCCTTCTTTGCTTTTTCATTTTTTCCTCTCTTTCCTGGTTTGTAAGACCTCAATCTGCCAACTAGAATGTACATTAGCCTGATTTAGATTAATTTTCCTATAGTGCTTTCTGCTGCCCCATCCTCAAAATGGGGCAGATCACACCCATAAATAGCCCTGACATGATGAATTTTCAGCTCTCTATATTTACTACAGCAATAATTTGTAATCTAACACATTGGATAATATGCCTCACATGCTAGAGTATGACACTGGTTCCTTTTATTGGAGGAAATAAGATCAGATTTCTGGCTTTGTATCTAGTTGGTAGAACAGAGAATCAGAATGATTATAACCCAGAGCTGTCGAAGTCGGGTTTCATTGGTCCCAGGGAGGACAGACCAAGAAACTGGGGTCAGTATGAGATGGATGCCCCTTGCTACCCTAGAATAACCTAGGAAATCTTGGGTTCTCAAAAGGAGAACTTGTGTTTAGAGATCAGTGGTTTGCTGCACATGGTCTGAGAACCACTGAAGGTTCAGAAAGGTCCTCAAGCTGGAGTAGGCTGTTGGTGTTTATAAAATGATATTGCTCTGCCATTTGCTTCTGCCATGAGTTAGTGTGGGAGGCTCAGTCAGGATTCATCTTCTAACTTTGCAACTTACTTGCTGATTGACCTTAGACAAGTCACTTAACCTCTTTCAGGTTCCTTCACAGTCAAGCAAGCAATCAACAAACATTTCTTAAGAGCCTGTCATGTGCTAGTACTTTACTAAGTGTTGGGGTTACAAAGACAGAAAGAATTTAGCTTTGACCTTCAAGGAGCCTTGCATTTAAATGTAAGAGATGTGCACACGTGCATGTATACATATATACACATATATATCTAATGCATGTGTATATATGGGTCTATGTGTGTGTATATATATGTTATATACATATGTTTATATTTATATATAATGGATGCAAGCTAATTTGGAGAGAGTGCATCAGCAGTTTAGGGAATCAAGAAACACTTTCTGTAGAAGGTGGTGCTTAAGCAGAATCTTGAAAGAAAGCAAGAACTCTATTAGCCTAGTTCAGACCTTCACCATCTCTCACCTGGCCTATTGCAATAAGCTTGTGACTGAAACATTCTGCTCAAGAAGCTTCAATGGTTCTCTCTTGCCTCTAGAATAAACTAAAGACTCCATTTTGGAATTTAAGACTTTCATGATTTGGCTTTTTAAATGAGCCGTTAAAAGCTTATCACGTATTACTTTCTCTCATGCACTCTCTATTCAAATCAAACCAACCCACTCACTGTCATCTGTATCCAACATTCTGCTTCTTGTCTCTGATTACAGACCAATCCCATTCTTGGAATGCTCTCCTTACTCACTTTCTCTTCAATAACAGCCCTCATTTTCCTTCAAGATTCAGCTCAGTTGCCTTTAGGTAGACGAGACCTTTGTCTTTCATGTTCATTCTTGCTTCCTGTTGTATTTCCTTTGCCCCCTGGCCTGATCCACTGGCTATGGGGTTGGCCTTAGTGTTCTACCTCTGCCACATAGTAACTCTGTGACCCTGAGCAAGTCACTTAAGCACAATCTCTAAGCAGCCCCCCAAAACGACAAACCATCAATCTAGGTTGATAGAAGGCATTTCCTCACCAGGGAGGTCCCCAGGTCAGTGAAATCACCTGTCCAACCCATCCTATTTTTGCATTTACTTATATACTTTGTATCTCCCCCCCCCCCCAGCAGAAATCACTGGTCCAGCCTGCCCTATTTTTGACATTTATTTATATGTGTATACTTTGTATCTCCCAGTAGATTGTAAGCTTCCTTGAGGGCAGGGACTGTTTCATTTCCATCTTTGTGTTCCTGGCACCTAATACATGCCTGCAATAGTAAGCTTTTTTTCCTTTTCTTTTTTTTTCTTTTTTCTTTTTTCTTTTTTTCCTTTTTTGGCTAGGCAGTGGAGTTAAGTGACTTGCCCAGGGTCACATAGCTAGTAAGTGTCAAGTGTCTGAGACCAGATTTGAACTCAGGTCTTCCTGACTCCAGGGCTGGTGCTCTATCCACTGCACCACTGAGCTGTCCTAATAGTAAGCATTTAATAGATGCTTGTTGAATGAATGTTCAAGACGAGTATTTAGCAAGTATCTGTTCTGAACTTAGCATTATGATAGGTGCTTTGGCATGGGAAGGTAGGAGAGAGAGGGTCATATTACTGGTGAACGAAGGCACAGGTTTATGTGAAATGAGAAACTATCCAAAATCCGTGTAAGAGTAAGTGCCAGATCTATCGTTCTTTTCATTGAAAGTGTTTTTTACAAGCAGAAAATGGAAATGAAAAGGGTAGGTGGTCTGTGAACTGAAGACATGCCCATTTGTGGTCTAATGATGAAGGCAGTATCAGCATATGCTCTTATTTGGCATACGTCCCCATATACAGAACTTTCCTACCCTGGGCCTCTGAGTCTGAGTAAGAATAGGTGTGAATAGTGTCTGAAAAAGCCTGTAGCTCAGTGCTTTCCTTCCTGCATCAGATTTACCGATTCCAAATGTCTACTGAGGACTGAAGCCAGAGATAAGTCTTGAGTAAACCTGGCCTTCTGAAGGTTTGGCAAGGCTAATTCCAACGTGGGATTTGGCAGAAGTGTTTTGTGGAGTTGGGAGCTTGGATGTTCAAAGAATTCCACTCCTGGCAGGAAGTGGTATTATTAGAGGAAAGATGACTGATGGAGTATGTCAATCAGTCAATCACCAAACATTTATTAGGCATTGACTAGGCAAGGCACTTTGCTAGGTGTTGGGAAAACAGTCCCTGTCCTGAAAGATCCTACATTCTGCTGGGAGAGACATGTGTCCACATTGTGTAAGTATATACCAAGAAATTCAGAATACAAAATGTTGTTTAGGACAAGATGTCACTAGAAATTGGGGGTGGTGGTGGTAGTGGTGGAGATATCAGAAAAGACTCCATGTAGAAGGTTGGGTTTGAGCTAATTCTTGAAGTGAGTATAGCAGGGGTAATATCTAGAGTTGGTTATGTGCATCAGCTCCTTTCCATGGGACCATGCACTCTGTTGCCTTGCCAAAGGGCATACATGACACAGAAAGGGTCCAGTGGGCATGTCCAATACCAGATATCATCCTTGATACAGAATAAAGGAATTATATGAAATGGAAGTAGGGAGGGAGGACATTCCAGGAATGAGGCACAGCCAATGCAAAGGTGTAGAGATGGAATGTTATGTATGAAGAGCACAAAGAAGGCCAAATTATTTCCAAGTTTGTAAATACAAACTCAATTCAACAAATACTTCTTAAACACCTACTGAATACAGAATACTGTTTCAGGTCCTGGGGATGATAGAAAGGTGAAATAAGACAGGATTCCTGTCAGTGACATACGTTGCATATTTGAGCCCCCTCTCCCAGGAGCAGATCATATTTAACATGCCCTTCTCTGCATGACAGTTATTTTCATTAGTAATCAAGAAATGAAACAAATAAAAATAAGGACCTGAAAAAAATGTGGGGAGTAAAAAAATTTCTTTTATTGAAATTCATATACATAATCATGCCAGTAAAAATTAAAAAAAAATAAATATCATACTATGAAAAAGGGGAGGGGGAGTAATAGATTAATACTTTTGAACTGCATTAATGTAATGCCTTAAAGATTGTTCCACACATCAAAGAAGACCATCAAGATGACATGGAAATCCTTGATCTAGGAATAGTGACTTCTCTTGGGGAGCTGTCACCATCTCCTTCATCTCAATTTTTGGGGAGCAGCTTTGGCTCTTCCCCTATGCCAGAACCCTGTAGCAGTCCCCCCTGGGACTGAGGCACATTGTGTCTTGACTTCTTGTAGTCAGTTGCCCAGGGGCTACACCTGCCTCGGTCTCCACAATTCATTCCTGATGCTTTTGCCAGAGACCTACTGGGAAGGTGCTTCCTTGTTTGAGAACTCTGCACTTTCCTCTGGGGTTCTCTCTCCAATCTGCCCCCTTACTGCCTGCACTGGTACCAGACTCCTCCACAGGACTGCCCATGGAGCGACAACATATTATTAGCACCTATATAAGGTGCTATGTTAAGTAATGTACTGTACAAAGACAAACATAAAATTATTTCTGCTCTCAAGGAGCTTCCATCCACTTGGGTACAATAGAAAGAGCAATGGATTTGCAATCAGATAACTTAGATTCAAATTTCCCCCCTCCTTCCTTCATTATTAGTGTGATCTTGGGTAAGTCACTTAACTTCTCAGTACTTACCTCAAGTCTCCTCACCTGTAAAATGAGGGGGTTAGACTGGATGGTCTCTGAGGGCCCTTTGCAGTTTTAAATCTATGACCATACACACCCAGAGAAGTGAATACGATGTGTCTATGAAATCATATAAAATGTTTTCAAGAGGGGGAGAGCTCAGAGAAGATTGGCGAAGGTTTCATGTAAGAGGTGGCGCCTGAGTTAGACTTGGAAGGAAGTGAGGAATTCTATGAGACAAAGGTGAGGAGGGTGCACACCAGGCAGGGGGACTAGCTTGTTCAAAGTCATGGAGGTAGGAGATTGAATGTTCTATTTAGAGAATAACAGGCCAGTTTGACCAGAACTGAGAGTGAGTGACAGGTAGAGTTATGTGAAATGGTGTGAAACAAGACTATAAAAGCAGATGAGAGTCAGATGGTAGAAGGCTTTAAAGGGCAGGCTGAGGATTCACATGGTGAGAATATTGGGGAGGTATAAACAGACTGCTAGGTGAGATCTGCAAGGGGAGAGGTCATGCCACAGTCCACTGTGGGAATCCAGGAAGGCTTCCTCAAGGAAGGGGCCTTTGAAGTAGTCTTTAAGGAGTGTGTTGGAATTCTCCAGGTGCGGAAGAGGAAGGGGAACATTCCCAGCTTATGGCACAAAGCATTCAAAGGCATTTAGGTGGGAAAATACACACTTTGTTTGGGGGAAAATGTGTAGAGCTGGAGTGATGGAAATAACACAGATAGAAATAACATAGAATAAGACTAGGAATGTAGGGTGACCCCAGATTGTTGATTCTGCTTCCACAACATTTTCCTCCTCTATCCCCTTTTCTTTTCTCCACCTAAATGGCCACCACAGTAGTCTAGGGCCGTATCACCTCTTGCCTGTACTATTAAAAGTCTTCTAATTGGTCTCCCTCTTTTCCAGTTTCTCCCTGTTCCCGTTCATCCTCCATATAGATGCCAAGGTGATCTTTCTCAGATATAACAATGGCTGTGTCACTCACCTGCTCAAAAACATGCTGGGATGTCCTGTTGCTTCTAGGATAAAATATTGGCATTTAAACCTTCCACCATCTAGCTGTAATCAAGCTTTCTTATTGCGCATTACTGCCCTTCACTCACTATGATGTTCCTGCAAACTGAAACAATAAGGGTTCTGTCTTTCACCACTGTGATTTTAGTCAGCTATCCCTCATGCCTAGGGTTAATTCCTCCACTTCTCTATCTCTCATAATCATTATTTGCTTTCCAGGCTTGGCTAATATGCCATGCCTTCTATGAAGCTTCTTTGATTCCCCCAATTGTGAATGCTTTTACTCTCCTCAAATTGCATTGTCTTTCTTTTTTTTTTTTCTTCTTGTATTTATTTCTCTGACTTCATGTGGGACCCCTCGGTAGAATGTAAGCTTCTTAACAGCAGTGCCTGTTCTGGTTTGCCTTTGCATTCCTAGTATTTGCCATAATGCCTTGTAGATAGCAAGCACTAAATAAAATTTTAATACATTGGAAGGTCTTGAAGGCCAAGCAAAGAAGACTGGGCTTTACTGGATAGACAGGAGAAATCTTCCAAAGGTTTCTGAATAGAAGAGGGGCATGGCCAGATCTATGTACAATGACCAGGTAGGAAGCTCTGAAAGCTTGGGGAGAAATCACATTTTTGAACAGTAATGTTGTTCTTACCTCTTATTCTGTCTACTGTCACTATTCTGTTGTGATTATGTCATTGTGATAAGGCTGTCTTTTTATTCTCACTCTTAAAAAAACCTTAAAACCCCAAACATTCTAAATTCCTTAGTGGATTTTGCTACTTTCTTCCCTTCCTTTCTGGAGACTTCGTTGGGTCTTCTTGCTATACTTTACATCACTGTTATCAAATTCAAATAAAAACAGGGGCCACTAATTCATGCATAAGCCATATGTTGACTTAGAAAACTGTGTTTTCTAGATATGTTAACATTACCTATGTTCTATTGTATTTTTATGTACTTTTGGTAAATATTTCCCAATAACATTTTAATCTGGTTCTGGCTTCATCGGGTGGAGTTGTTTATATATGTTTGGCACCTCTGCTCTGCTACATGAAGACAGGGCAGGAAGCGGACTTTTGAGGTTACCTAGTCCATACTTGGTTCCTAGGCAATATGTCAGCAAAAGCCAGCTGAAAAACAGACCCATGTCCAAAGACTCTCAGGTGTAGAGATAGTAGAGCCTCTTTTGGTTGTCCTTTTGAAATAGAGTGCAAAAGGACTGGATTCTTGCAACACAGGAAGTGGAGACTTTTAGGGAGTTGGATTTGGCCTCAGAGATCCCTTTTATCTTTAAATCTATGAGTAGTTGTTGTTGTGGAAATGTCTTTCCTTGTCGGTAGACACTGGGTATCCTATCACTGAATGTGGGCAACAAGTCAGTGATGGTATTCCTTGCCTTAGTTACATTCCAATTGCTTCTTGAAAAATGACCTCCCTACCTGAGTCTTCCTTGCCCAAACTACAAATACCTATGTGTGGCACTCTGAGAAAGGATAGTTGCCTAATCTTGCCACCACAGCCTTTGAACCCAGAACTCGGGCAATGGAGGAATATTACATTAATCCTTGCACCATTTACCCTCCTTATCTAATAGCCCAGGCCTATTCTTTGTTACTAACAACAATGAAGAGTGCCTTTAAGAAATCTCCAGTGAGCACCGAGGCATTGCAGATTAGGTCAGTGGAACTGCTGCTAGGTTGAGCATGATGGATGAGCAGGAGAATGAGTTTCTGCTGCACGCCTTTGTGAAATCTTTTCATTGTCACCAACGGGCCTATGAGGAACTGATGAATGAGGGAGCAAGTGTCAGAAACGCCCTTCCTTGCCCCGGTACAGTTTTAATATCTCCCCGAGCTACGGGATGAGTATTGATAAAAGTAAAGTTTAAAAATAGCCACCAAGTGATGGGTAGTGATGATTTAAGGAGAACAGCAATGGGGTTAGAGAGGGTTCATTTTCTGAAAGTGCAGGGAAGAGAGAGAGAGAGACAGAGGGAGAGAGGAGGAGGAGGAGGAGGAGAGTGAGAAGGAGATAGAGGGAGTGAGAGCTGGACTGTGGGGGAAAGAGCAGGAGGCTTTTTATAAGAAGCTAATGTGATGAGGATGACGAGTACTTTGATGGATGATGTTAGTTCCATCTGGTTGCAGTAGATGTAATAAATAGCCATGCTCATGTTTGACCTCTCCCACTTACCAGACACATCTTTCTCTTTGGGGATATCCAGGAGGGAGCTTCCATTAGGGGGAAAAAAAAAAAGAATGGGCATGATACAGAGCTCGGAATGTTTATGGTCTTATGCAGAGGGCAAAAGGGAGACGGTATCGGAGTTACAGGTTTATAAACTGAAAAATGCTGCCTGCGCCGCTTGGTAAAGATGATGTTTTGTTACAGAAACACATTTTAAAGGCTTCTATTGTGTTTGGCAGAAAAGGAAATGGAGCTGAAGGACCATCGATCATGGAAGGATTATGGAATCTCAGCCCTGGGAAGAACCTTAGAGATCAGAAAGATGAGGGGAAGCATGTGCAGTGGTCCATCCTGTGGCTACTCTGGGAAACATCTCTGCCTCTATCTCCATCTCGAGGCACACTCTGCCAGATCAATTGTCCTCTTTGTACAAATATTAAATTAACCCAGGAATCAAATGTGAATGACAGTAAGGCCTTGATTAACCAGAATGCTTGGGGAATGGCGTATTCTAGTTAATTGAATTTTCTGGTTGACCTGTAACAGATCTTTTAAAAATGTACATGCTAGTATATTCCCATGCCTTGGTAAGTACAGTATGGTGAACCTTATTTTAAAGATTGAGATATTTTTAGGCCATGAGGGTCAATATTCTGCAGGGTCATGTGCAGCATTTGGCATTATAGCTAAAGAAGGCATAGGAGACTAGATTGACTCTATACAGAATCCAAGACATACCCTTATCATCTTCTTCTTCCTTTTTTTTCTTTTTAAACGAATGTTTATTTAAAAATAAAATCCTTGCTCTGAAGGTGTTTTGTTTTCTTCCACTTTTTTCTTTTAATAGTTGAGTGTACCCTCTGTTTGTGCTGGAGAGGCATGGGCTATGGATGTGAATTGTTGCATATACTGTCAAATAGGGCTGCTCTCTTAGCTATTTTTGCTTTGCTCTTTTTCTTTATTATGAGGGAAGTCTCGTAAGGTGATGATGTAACATACCCAGAAAGGACAGTGTTGTAAAAACTAAAGTCATCAATAAACTTGAAAATAAAGCTGGAGCTTAAAGAAAAAAAGTCATGCAAACATTCTTATTCCCTCAAGGCTGAAATTACACGGGTCCTAGTCAATTGATGTTTTATTATTATTAATAATAATTTGGCAGGAAGTGGCACATGGCCTTAGTTATAGAAATAGCAGCAAAATGGGAAAGATCATGTGGCCAATTGCTTGTTAAAGGAGGAAGCAGTGTGCAGCAGGAGAATTGGCCACTGGACTTAGGGACAGAAGGCCCCAGTTCGCCCACTCACTTAACCACTGTGTCCTTAAGTGTTCTTGTGAGGTCAAGCTTTCATTCCCTGAAAGCTGTAAGGCAGAATGCAAGTATGAAAAAATGATGATTAATGATGATGATGCTTGTAATTATTATTAAGGATAAACACATCCTATGATCATAAGATTTTAGAACTTTAAGGGGCCTTAGAGGTCATCTAGTCCAATCCCCTTATTTTACAAATGAAGAAACTAAAGCCTGTGGATGAGATGACTTGTTCAAGGTCACCTAGATAATAAGTGGCAGAGCTGGGATTCAAATCTTAGGCGTTAGGCTATAAATCCAGTGTTCTTTCTGCTATGCCAAACTGCCTTATGGTTTGTTTTTGAGGTTTTCTTGTTGTATTGAAGCTTCCTTAGTGAAAACCTAGAAAGCTGCTTCCCTTCCTGCCTCCCCACCCCCTTTCTTTGCTTTCCTCCAGGAAAAGGCCCTTAGAACACTAAGCTAGGGATTTTAAGTAGTGGAATGCCTTCTGAACTCCACCATGTGTATTAGAGGTTCTATACCTCCAGAATGTCCAGGTCAAGTGTGCCCCTGGCTTTCTATGTTGTGACAAAGAGCAGGCTGGATAAAGTGGCTGACATTCTCAACCCTCCCAGGGGTATTTACATTTTAAAAGTAGGCCAGCTTGTTAACTCAGATGAGTCTGGTAGACTTTCAGGCAGTGTGACAAAGTCAAAAGTTTCTAGCAGAGTGAAGAAACTGTGAGCCCAAGAAAGAGAACATTTAAGAAGACAAGGGATGATAAATGTGGGCTGTGGATCTGCATGGGAAAGATGCTTGAGAAGGCTGTAAGAGAGACATGGTGGAGCTGACCTCAAGGGCAGGAGGCAGGAATCTAGTATCAGACAATGGGGAAAGCATTGTCTGATTCCTCAATTTAGGGGGTGATGACAAAGGTAATCCTGCCCCCACATCCCCAAATCTGAGGGGTAGACCTGGGGCCAACCCTTATAGCACCATTCTTCCTGAGGGGTTAGAAAGAACATCTCTAAGGACCTTCTAGTGCTAAAAGACCATGACAGTAGGACCAAAGGGGTGGTAGTAGTATATCTGCCTTGGACTATGGCTGAAAGCAAGGGGCACCCTAAGATAGAATTGACCCAGAGCCTTAGGTCACAGGAAGACTCAGCTTTCCTGGGCCTATTCCAAAGAGAAACATGGACTCGTGTATCACTTAGAATCTCAAATTATAGTGCTTGTGATCAATTTAGGCCAAAGCATCACAGTGGAGATAGTTGTAGTAGCTTATGAACCAGCGTCTTTTGAAGAGGATGAGGAGTAGGGAAATTCTACAAAGGGCTTAACAAGATCTTTTCATTTAAATCAGTATCCATTGATACTGGTACTTCCAGGCAAAGATGAGGTATAGGAGAGAAAAGGGGGAAATATAGTTTGAGATTAAGAAATAGAGAGCCCAAAGAGTTGTGGATTTTTATCTATCTATCTACCTATGTATTTATGAAACTATAATACATACATACATACACAGCGTGCCTAGAAGTCTCATATATATGTGTGTGTATGTTTATGTAAATCATGTATATATCTATCTATACCTCATGCGCAGAAGCCATATATGTGTGTGTAGAAGTTTATACACAGATAGGTGTATGTACGTATACATATATATATATATACACACACACATATATATGTATATATATGTATGTATGTATATATATACACACACATACATATGCACACATATAAATGTGTGTGTGTGTATATATATATATACATATATATATATATAGGTATAGGTATATATAGGTGGGTGGGTGTATATGTATATCTGATATATATGTGTATACGTGTGTGTGTGTGTGTGTGTGTGTGTGTGTGTGTGTGTGTGTGTGTGTGTATAATGCTTCCTTCAAGAAGAAGCTTGGAAAAACATTAAACATGGAGAGCATTAAACATTATCACACACAAACATGCACATCTACAAATAAAGATGCAATTGACTATCTTAGCTGGTAGAGAATGACTGATAATCAGCTAGTCGATCATAAATTCTTTAGAGGAAAGGTCACTATTAACACTAAATTAGAAGAAAGAATATAGTTTAAAATTATAACAGTGACAACTAATTTCTCTTCTTTTCTTTAAAGTTTAAGCTGTGTGACAGACAAAAGGAGACCTCAGCCAGCAAACCCTTGTCTTGTTTCCAAGACATGGCAGCCAAAAGTGACACTGACTTAGAACAAAAGCTTATTTAAAAAACATTATGGAAGAGAATGACTGAAAATTAAAATCACTTTTGTCTCACACAACTGTGAAAAACACCAGAAAGGGAAATAAGGACAAATAAAAATCAGAATCCTTGAGCTGGGAAACAAGTCAAATAATAGATAAAACTGGACACAGAACAGCAAACAGATATGAAATGGAACAGATCTGCTTTTGTTTACTGTTTTCTTGTTACAAGAAAACCAAGAGCTTTTGAGTTGCCGGAATACTATGTGACCTTTTTATAATTAGGCTGAGTCATTTTTTGGAGCTTTTTGTTGCATCTTATATAAGAGGATTATTGTGGTATATGGTTATAGTCTAACCTTGATTTCTGCCAATGCTTTTTGCCATTTTCCCTTTAGTTCTTATTAAATAGGGAATTCTTGCCTCAATAGTTTGTCTTCTCGAGTCATTTGAAAGTTGGCATTCTCTCATACTGTATAACTCTTCCCTTGCCGCCACATTCTCCTGTAAATCCGGCACTGGGGCACACATGGTGTGCTGGTGGTCTTCATTTTTTTCCCTTGATGGTGTGTGGACAACAATAGGACCTGTAGGCTGCCCACTGCTTACTCACTCCCTCCCTCAGTGATGCTACAATAGAGCACCATGGACGTTGGCAGTTATCCAGTGGACACTGGGAAGGAGTGTGTGCTTGTAAGTAGGCTGCAGAAGGTTACCAGTGACTACTTGGGTTGAGAGAGCGACATAAAAAAGCCACTGTCATTGCTGACATATATAAAAGAAGAGGAAGTGGGAGTGAATCAAGTGGTGAGAGTTCTACATCTGAGTACGAAACATTAAAAGAATCACACCTCCAAGAGTGTTGGCTAGATCCTCTGAGGGGGTTTTCTGAGAAGAGACAGATTGGGGCTGCATAAGAGCAGTAGGGTTGGTGGGATTTTGATTTTTATAAGTGAAAGGAATACATACAAGGATGAGATCACATCTAGTGTCTGTGTGTATCGTGTTTTCCTTTAGTAGATTGTAAAGTCCATGAATGTAGGAACCCTATCTTTTCTAGACTTTGTGCCTCTTACAATCTATAGCATACTAGTGGGGACCCAGCTTACCAGATGAGGCAGTGTGGTGCTGTGGGAAGGACACTGGATCTGGAATCTGAGAACAGGTAGAATGACAGCCCTATGTAACCTTGAGCAGGTCACTCTCTGTGCCTTAGTGTCCTCAAAGGAAAAATAAGGAGTTGGACTAGCTGAGCACTAAAGGACTTGCTTACTTGGGCACCAGCAATTGTACAACCTGTACCCCCTACAAATAGAACTAAGCTTCTTGAGGGCAGGAACTATTGTTTTTGTCTGTTCATCTCTATCACCTAGTTTGTTGAATTTATTAAGTGGGCCCCCATGGGTTATTATAAATTTCTGTTGAATTCATGGTCAGCACAATTTCTCAATCAATTGAATCAATCAAACAATAGGCATTTATTAAGAGTTTATTAGATGCTAGGGATAAAAAAAAGTAGAATCATCTTTTTCCATCAGGGATCTTAATGGTATTGGGGAGGGGTGGCAGGGAGCAAACAATACATACGCAGTTAAATAAATGCAAGATATAAGGGCCTTTTTGATGTTATCTCCTTTGTAGTAGTACATGACTTTGGTGACTTCTGATTTTTTTTTTCATCCAAGTTCTATGGAGGTTGGTAGAGAGACTGACTGTCAGCTACTAAACCTTGTGGGGTCTCAATCTCCTTTTCTGTGAGGGAGTCAAACAAATAATCTCTAAAATTCTTTCCAGTTCTTACATCCTATGCTTTCTACCTCTTGAATAGGTAATATATACACCTGAGATATAATATTACATGTGTGTATCTACATATGCACATATAATGTTGTCTATCTTTCTTTCTATCTTTCTCCCAATAGATTGACCTTCTTTTTAAGTCAAACACATCAAACTTTGGTATTTTTCTTGTATAAATAATTTCTTTCCCATAGTATTCACATAGCCCCTGTGTACTCTGTCTACATGTTGCATTTATACTTTGATGTACAGAAATATGTGAGGGGTTCTTAGGTGCCTGGTTGGGGGGGATGTTAAAAAACATCAAAATAATGGTGCATCATTCTGGTTCTAAGAATCTATTTTGAATCTTTCTGTAGTAGCATAGCATGAGTCTATGTCTGTTTCAGTGTTTGGGAGAGAATGGATGCAATGGATAGAGAGCTGGCCTTAAAGTCAGGACAATCTCAGTGCCAATCCTGCCCCTGACCCATACTACTGGGTGAATTACCCTAAGAGAGCCCTGTACCACTTCAGTGCTTCAGACTCCGCTTCAAGATGATTAGTGGCAGAACAGATGCTGATTTGTAAGGCGAGATTCTTTCCTCAGTTTCCCTGCATTGATAAAATCAGAGGTCCTAAAGCTGAAACCAAAACCAAAAAAACCCCAATGTTTGGTATTTCAGTGACTCAACCTAAAAGTCTGCACGTTGGCATCATGTGTCATTCTTTACTATTGGCAAATGCATGTACATGTAGGGACTTTTTTTTTTTCTTACTCCTTTGCTAGCACACGCTCTCAGGCATCTATTCCAACTCCCACCTAATGAGTCAGATTCTTGGAACTTAGCTACTACAACCCTGTATGGTCCTAGATAGGCCTGAGGGGTTGGAGGGTGTTTTTTTTAGTGTACATAGCTATGAGCCCCCACCGGTATGTTTTCCGTTAGAATTGTCTATTGAAAATTAGTCATTCAGACTTAACTCACTTTTAGAATGGAATATTTACTAAGGTGTTATGGTTTGTACAAAACATTTTCCCCACAACCTGTGACACATTCCTTTAGAGGTTCACACAAAGTCCAGGAGAAAATAGGCTCAAGGTTAGTGAGAACATATGACAGAAGGGTAGCTCACAAACCTTAGAAGCACATTTGCTGACTTGACCACAATAGGTAGCATTTAAATAGCTATTTAAGGTTTGCAAATCACTTCACAAGTTATCTGATTCTCAAAACAGCCTTGAGGGTGGGGATGGGGGTGGTAAATGCTTTTATCATCTACATTTCACAGATGAGGCAACTGAAGCAGAGGTTAATTGACTTGCCCCTAGTAAGTGTTTGAGGCCACATTTGAACTCAGGTCTTCCTGACCCCGTGCCCACCACTCTATCCATCACTCCACCTAGCTGCCTTTTTTGTTTTTGTTCCTCTTAGGTATAGGTTAGTTTTTTTTCTGGGTGTTTTGTAGAGCTGTGAATATGTGTTCACTATGCCTTGGTCTCCCTAGGAAGTCACTGGCCTCAGCTGTTCTAGGGATGGTGATGAGAAGATGGGAAGTCCTTCAGACCTCCAAAGTTCAAGAGGTCCTCCTTTAGTCAGTATTGGAGGGGTAGGGTTGGAGATCAAGGCTAAAGTTCTTTCCTCCTTCTCCCATCCAAACTGACTTCTCAGAGGCTTTCCTGGAATCACTTGCTGATGTCTCTACCACCAGGTTTTTAATTGGTCTTATATTTTATAGAAGGCAGTGCAGAGTCAAGATTCCACACCTATCCCCACACTCTTCATGTGTAATGTCACTCCATGGACTCATCAGACATATAAATTGATCAAAGCCTTTTCACATTTCATTGTAATACCTATGATTAATTTCATTCAGTCAAGATGTGTTCTCACCTGGTTAAAGTTTAATGATAAAAACTTAATCATTTACTTGAGGAAGAATGGGATGTTTTGATTTATTTATTCAGTGAGCCTCACCCTTACATAAACAAAACAAGAGCCACAAACATGTATACATTTGTCATGGCTAAGTCCCAGTAGGAGCTAACATAGAGAGTCAACCTCTTGTAGGGGAAGAAACGGTGAGTCTAGAGTCATAGTGGACTGGATTAAAATCAAGCATTTACTGTTGATGTGGTCTTGGGAAAGTTACTTCCTTTCTCTGTGACTCAGATTTTTTATCTCTACAATGAGACTAGAAGACCTTGAAGGTCCCTTTCAACTCTCTGTGAACCTATCATCTGAATCAAAAGTGATCCCTTGTGAAATTCATCAAAGTATAATTTTTCTAACCCCATTTGTGTTTATTTGGTCTAAAAAATCTTGCTGAGCTTATCATTATTACTGATGACTGTCATTGGATAATAATGTGTTTGAATTTCCTTAAACATGCTAGGATTTCACATGCCCCACATCAGTATTGTTGTATATTGCCACCTGTTATCCATGTCTAAGGTCTTACTTCAGCCAATGAAGAGTTATGCCTCTTAATAGAATTATAAACAGAGCTTGGATTCATGAATTGTCTAATAAATTGTTTTTGTTGCTGACATTAGCCGGTGCTTGGACTTGATCTATACCAGTCAATTCAATTTAACAAATATTTCTTAAGTGCCTACTGGCTACAAGAAACTTTGTAAGGCATTGGGGGATAGAAAAATAAAACGAATAATATCATCTATTAGGAAACTTATATTCTGCTATGGAAATCCCATCTGTAGATCCATGTCCATGTCATAAGATAAAATCAAAGGATTCTAGATCTAGAACTGGCAGAGACCTTAGAGGCCAAATAATTCATATGACTCCCTCATTTTACAGATGAAGAAACTGAGGCCCAGGGAGTGAAGTGACCTGCCCATGTTTACATACCTAGTTAAGTATCAGAGACAGGATTTGAACTCAGGTCTTTCTGATTTCAAGGCAAGCGCTCAATGACCTGATCAAATTGCATATCAGATACTGTTGTTATTTCCGACATCAGCCTGATCTGTTAGACAAGTCCCCTTCCACTTCTTTTCAAATTTGTGTATATATCCTACTTTTTCAGCAAATGTGAATTCAGCTGAGTCTGTCCATGAGGAGGACTAAGTTATGTTGAATTAAAAATATGAACAAGAAGACTTAATTCTCTTCATTTCAACAAGTATTTATTAGATAATTACTATGTGCAAGACCATATACTAAACTCTGGGTAAACAACTTTAAAAATAAAATACCCTCAAGAGTCTTAGATACTACTGAAATATGGAGTGGCCCAAAAGTCTTGGTGCAGTTTTAAGCTTTAATAGTTTGAATAAGCTATTGTTATATTAAATAAACTTTAATAGCTTAAAATTGCACCAAGACTTTTGGGACATGCTGTACAAAAGGAGAAGGGAAAGGAATAAGCATTTATTTGGATAGCACCTACTAGGTGCTAGGCATTGTGCTAAAAGCACTTAGCAAATATTATCTCATTTGATCCTCACAACAACCTGATGAGGTAGGTGATATTATCTCCATTTTACAGTTAAGGAAACTCTGACAAACAGAGGTTAAATGACTTGTCCAGGATCACAGAGCTAGTAAATGTCCGAGGCTAGATTTGAACCTAGGTCTTCCTGACTCCAGACCCAGTCTCTATCCTCTCTACCACCTTGTTGCCTCAAGAGTGTCTTAATGAGAAGGTCATCTTGCTGGTCAGTTAGTCAGTCAACAAGCCTTTATTAAGCACTTACTAGGAGTCAGTAAATGTGGGTTCAGTCCCAATAGTCAGCTGGCTCAGTGGTTGCAAGGAGGTCAGATTACCTCTCTGTGTTCGAATTTCCTCATCTGTTATTTGCAGGTAAAACCTGCCCTTTCTTATGTTCTCCCTCTCTTCTTCACCCTTTCTCAGACCAATTATGAAGATCAAATGAGATATGAATATGACTGTGTTTATGAAAGCATAATGTTATGGGTTGAGAGGGTTTAGAGCTAGAAGACATCCCAGAGGTGATGGGTCCAATTCCCTTGTTTTATAGATAAGGAAACTGAGGCCCAGAGAATTCACATGACTTGCTCATGATCTTACAAATAGTGCCTGGATTTAAATTCCAATTTCCTCATTCTGAGCCAAGGAGTTTTTCTGCATGTTGTACAAATGCATGATATTATATGCATATCCACGTACATTTGAAAATTTTGCCAACTTGATTTTAAAGCCAACTTTTTTAAAAATTTGCTTACTGAGCAAATATGCTAATGTGTATGTATTTAATAGCAGCAGGCTCACTTTAATCATTCATGCTTTGGTGTCCTGCATTTCATTTTCTGGCAGTGTAGGCCTGGGTAATGATCACCACTGATATTTACCACATTTTATTAATGTTCTTTTTATGATCATGCAGGAGATAATTAGTATTAAGTTTGTTTCTTCTTCTGGATATTGTGAAATTCCAAGCTCCACAGTGACATTTGTGTGTGTGTGTTGGGAGGGGAATGAGAATCTCTGAGAAAATGTGTGTGTGTGTGTGTGTGTGTGTGTGTGTGTGTGTGTGTGTGTTATAAGTATAGTAAGCCTTGGTACCATATTTAACATGAATTAAAATTAAATGTAGCCTTGTGTTCATTATTTAAACTTATTATGTGGAAAACGCATTATTACATTCCCAAGAGTTGAATTAAAACATATATTATGTTTCTCCCATTGGAAAACACCAAAAGTACAGTACCCAGAGCAAAACAAGGGG